>NC_062544.1:40526133-40837383 GCF_016906955.1 Phacochoerus africanus
GAGGTGGAAGGGGAGGCAGGAGAGGCAAGCCCAGCTGGTGGACTTTACAAATTGCATCATAATTTCTGACTTTTTTTTGCTTTTTCATTTATCTAAAGATATTTCTATATGGTACCAATCCTTCTTCCACCATTTGCTTTAGTTTCAGTGCTTGTATGATAGGAGGATCCATGTCATAAAAGAAGTAAAAGCAGTCTTGAATAATCAGAACCCTCTGCCAGATTGTCAGATGTCAATGTGTTTTCTGGTGCTGCTTCTCACTGCCTGGCACTGGTTTAGAAGCACTCATCTCCATCAAGTCATCTTCTTTTAATTCTTCTGATGTGGTGTCCATTAGCAGTGGAATTCTCCAACATCCGTATCTTGAACCCTTCGCCTTCCACCTTTTTTTTTTTTTTTTGGCTTTTTAGGGCCGCACCTGAGGCATATGGAAATTCCCAGGCTAGGGGTTGAATTGGAGCTACCGCTGCCAGCCTGCACCACAGCCATAGCAACACAGGATCCGAGCAGCATCTGTGACCTACACCACAGCTCATGGGGACACCAGATCCCTGACCCACTGAGTGAGGACAGGGATTGAACCCACATCCTCACGGATACCAGTTAGATGCGTTTCTGCTGTGCCACAATGGGACCCCCATCTTGACTTTTTTTTAAGCCAACCTTTTTTCTAAAATTATCAAACGATCCTTTGCTAGCATTACATTCTCAAGCTTTAGATCCTTCACCTTTCTTTTGCTTTAAGTCTTCATATAATCCTGCTTTTTCTTGAATCATATTAGAGTCTACAGATCTGCCTTTCTTATAGCAATCCTGCACCCACATCAAAGCTGCTTTTTTCTTTTTATGGCTGTAGGTGTGGCACATAGAAGTTTCCAGGCTAGGGGTTGAATTGGAGCTGCAGCTGCTGACCTACACCACAGCCACAGCAATGCCAGGTGCAAGATGTGTCTGTGACCTACCCTGCAACTTGCGGCAACTCCAGATCCTTAACCCACTGATCAAGGCCAGGAATTGAACCTGCATCCTCATGAATACTAATTGGGTTCTTATCCGAGTGAGCCACAATGGGAACTCCAAAAGCTGCATTTTCTTTTCTTTTTTGAAAGCTGCATTTTTAATACAAGAAAAAAAGTGCAAGGCTTTTGTGTCTGATGACATCATTGCAACAATGGCTTCGCAAAATTCCTTTTCTTTCTTTCTTTTTTAACAATGGTCCTTGTGCTGGATTCATTTATCTTTAAATGGTGGAAACACCACAGTTGCAGACCCCAATCTATGGTACAGATGAAGCAATGTTTTCTTGTCACATCCTGACTTTCCCCTGCTTCTTGGGAGCACTTCCAGCATTATTGGTGGCCCTTCATGTGGGTCCCGTGATGTTATTCAAAGTTCATGGCACTAAATGTGATGAAAAATACATGAGAACTGTGAGTGATCACTTTTTACTTCGGAACTCAGTTTCCTGGGGAGATGAACTGCTCATGTGGAGGTAATTAGTGTCACAGGGCACTTTAAGCAGGCACTAGCAATGCTTGAGCTCATGGTAATGGCAGCAGGAAGTGGCTACAAAATTATTATGGTATCACAGTGTGTACTGTAGGTGGTTTTATGCAGTTTTGATTTACTACTGCATCTTTATATTTGTTTATTTTTCTTTCAACTGCAAATGGTACCATGTATGGTTTGTAAGTGTGTAAGTTTTGATAAATTTTAGCTTTTTATTTTTTTGGCTGCTCCTGCAGCATGCAGAAGTTCCTGGTCTAGTGATTGAACCTGTGCCACAGCAGTGACAATGCTGGATCCTTAAACTTCTGTACCACAAGGGAACTCTTCAACTCTCAGATTTTATAATAGTTTTATAATAGATGTGCATATATTTTATGGTAGTAAGTGATAAAACAGACTAGTTCCTACAGACGGTTTATGCATTCAGGACATACCTAACTTTTTCTTTTCTTTTTTCTTTTTTTTTTTTTTTGATATTTCTAGCCTTCATACTTCATTTGCAAGGATTTTTTTTTTTGGATGGTTACAAATCTCCAAAAAATTTCCCGCTGTGTTTATTGAAAAGAATGAGTGTATAAGCAGACTCATGCATTTTAAACCTGTGTTGCTCACAGATCAACTGTGATGTAGATCCTGCAGGCATCAGTCAGTTCTTCTCAGTTAATTCTAACACTGTAACTTTCTAAGAAGAGTGGGAACTTGCCTTGAGATGTAGGTTATAAGGCTAGATTTATAAAAGTCATAGAAAGGTAAGGTGTACACCTCTCTGAAATTGGGAGTTGATAAATAAGCTGGCACACTGGGAGTGGGAGAGGGCAGACAAATCCTTTATGTATCAGAAGGCAGTCTATTTAAGCATTTTAATGCAACTGGTGTCTAGTCACATTTCCCATTGGCTTGATAAATGCTTATGTTCTGGCCTCTTCTTAGCACTGTTTAGTGTGTTTTGGGGTCACTGTTAATTAGGTGCTTACATGCTTTTCCTCCCTGTCCTCCTCCTTTCCTGCCTCCTTTTCTGTCCTCAAGCATTATAGAGTGTCTCCTGTAAGCCAGGCACAGCACTAAGTACCTGTAGCTGGCATATTGGGATATATGACCCTGTCTTCAAAGAGGTACACTTTAGTTAGGAAGACAGATCGGAATTCATTGTCACAAATGTGATTATAAGGATGAGAATTAAGTGCTCTGGGAGGACAGTCAGAGAATATTCTGCTCCACAGGTGCCACTGCAGTTGAGTCTTGGTACATCAGTAGGTGTTTGCCAGACAAGGAGGAGAGAGAGAGGTGGAGCCATGTGAGAGCAGTCACTGTAAAGGAGCTCCGAGGATGTCAGAATAGACTGGGTGTCATTACTCAGGTGGTGGTGGGAGATAAGGCTGTGAAGAAATTTGCTTTTGTCTGTGTCCCCGACACCCAGCCCAGTTCATTGAGAAAGAAGTTCAAAGATTAACAAGCGAGGAGTTCCCTTTTCCCTGGAAAGGAGTTAAGCAATAATCACTGCACTTCTCTTCCTCTGTTAAAGTGGCTCCGTCCTTCCCCACATGAAATGAGGTGTAGTTAGGTATAAGGTAGGCTCAGTAATGGCAAGACTATAACAAACACAGGGTGTGGGAATGAGGTAGGCCTGGGTTTGAATCCCTGCTCTCATGCCACCCCTGTGATTTTAGGCAAATTGCTTACATGCTCTGAATACCTGTGTCCTCATTTATAGAGTAAACATGCTAACATGTCTATCTTGAGGATATACTGGTCTCCTAGACTGGACTTAGGTATTTGCCAGGTTCCTGGTAACTTTCATTTTATTTATTTATTTATTGTCTTTTGTTTTTTTAGGGCTGCACCCTGAGGCATATGGAGGTTCCCAGGCTAGGGGTCTAATTGGAGCTGTTGCCGCCGGCCATGCCACAGCAACACCAGATTTGAGCTGCGTTTGCAACCTACACCACAGCTCACCGCAACACTGGATCCTTAACCCACTGAGCGAGGCCAGGGATCGAACCCGCAACCTTATGGTTCCTAGTGGATTTGTTTCCACTGTGCCACGACAGGAACTCCCGGTTCCTGGTAACTTTTAGTGTGAAGATTGAATGTGTCAGTTGTGGGAGATACAGTGGGAACAAGACCAAGCTCCTTGCCCTGGTGGAACCTGTGCAATGGGCAGATACATATTCTCATACCTTGGGTCCCTTTAGACTGGGTTCAGCAAACTTGTTTTGTAAAGGGCCAGATGGTCAATGTTTGTGGGTCAGACAGCCTGGCTCACATCTGCCTGCCTGTGGTTGGAGGATAAAAGCAGCCATAGACCATAAGGGAATGGCATGGCTCTGCTTTAGGAAAACTTCATTTATTAAAGCAAGTGGTGGGATTTGGCCTTAAGCCATAGTTATTCTTGCACTAGACTAAATTTCTTTATTTTTCTTTTTCTTTCTTTTTTTTTTTTTTTTTAGGGCTGTACGTGTGGCATATGAAAATTCCCAGACTAGGGGTCAAATCAGAGCTACAGCTGCCAGCCTACACCATAGCCACAGCAACATGGGATCTGAGCTGCATCCTTGACCTACACCACAGCTCACAGCAACAATGCCGGATCCTTAACGCACTGAGCAAGGCCAGGGACCAAATCTGCATCCTCATGGATATCTGTCAGGTTTATTACTGCTGAGCCACAATGGGAAGTCCCTAAATGTGCCAGTTTTAACTGAGCATTATGCCACTGCATAGCATGGATCTTCTTCCAACCTCCAGTAACTTCCTCACTGTTTTTTAGCCTCCACTAACAAGTCTCTCTGAGGCCCTTCAGGCCTCTAACTCACTGCCAGGGCCTGGTGCCACAAATTTCTGTTCTGGTTATCTATTGTTGTATAACAAAATTATGCCCAAACATGGCTTAAAAACAATCATTGTAATTTTTACATAACTTGTGGGTTGGGAATTTGGAAGGGCTTAGCTGAACATCTGCTGAGGCTGCTGAAGAAGTAAAGATTTCTTCATTTACAAGTCTGGAACTTTGTTGCTCCTTGACCTCAGTTTCTCTCCATGCAGTTTCATCTTCTAGGGCCTCTTCCTGTCACTTAGACATCTCACAACATGTGGGCTTAGGGTAGGTAGTCTGATTTTTTACATGATGGCTGGTTTCCAAGAGGGAGCTTTGCAAGAATGAATGATACAAGAGTTCCAAGAAGCAGGAAGAAAGTTTCCAGCCAGGTAAAGGCTAGTGTCCAGAACTGCCACAGGGTCACCTCTGCCATCTTATGTTTATCCAAGCAGTTAGAGAGGGCTCACCCCAACTCAAATGCATTCTACCTCTTGTTACGATAGGGCAAGATCACATGGCAGAAGTACATGTAGGTGGATTGTAACGTTGCAAGACATCTTTGGAAGTGCTATCTGCTACAGGTATACAGTTTCATTTTTCCCAGATGAGTAACCAATTGGATCAGAACTCTCTAGTGAGCAGTCTATACTTTCTTATTGACCTGTAATGTCTGTTCTGTCATAAATCAGGCTTCTAAACCTGTGTGTATGTTTGTTTTAGATTGCCTGTTTGCATTCATGGTTTTCAATTTGGGGGCCATTCTGCAGGGGACAACATATGGAGACATTTTTGATTGTCACTCTTGGGACAAGATGCTACTAGCATCTAGTGGATAGAGGCCAGCAATACTGCTGAATGTCTTGCAGAATATGACTGCCTGCAACAAAGAACTATCCAGCCCAAAGTGTTAATGCTGAAGTTGAGAAATCGTAGTCCATGCCACCAGGATTGTCCTATCGTATTATCTTAATTATCTTAATAGTTGATAGAGTAAGTCATCTCACTTTACTTTTCATCTTTAAGAATGTCCTGATTATGTTTGGACCCTTGCATTTCCATATAAATTTTAGAATCAGTTTGTCATGAAAAACTTAATATTTTGATTGGAATTTCATTGCAGCTATATATTTTGATGAAGAAAATTTCCATGTTATTATATTAAGTCTTCTTATTCATACATGGTATCTCTATCAATTTATTTCTTTGATATCATTTAATAAACCTTTATAGTTTTCTTATTAAAGGGCAAGGGCTTGCAAATATTATGTACAAGATTTGCTCTCTTGACCAGGTAGCTGTGAGGCATTTAATAGGGTGTGTTCCTCTTTTGGGCCTTACTTCCCTTAGTGAAAAATTTTTCATTTGGAATAGACCATCTCTAGCAGGCTTTCGAGCTGGAGATGACATGATTGAAATGATAGAATTAAATTGAAAACTTTCTATGCATAAAACACAGGTAGTCCACCAGAGGGAGCCCTTCTGTGTTTCTTTTTCTCAGGCCAGTTGCCAGTTGGCTCTGAAGATACTACATCAGCTATTGATAGCTGCACATGTTAGAGCACAGACCTCATTTTTCAGGGCGGAGAGAAAAAGTGACTCCCTGGTATCTCTTCAATCACAGTCTTCCGCATAAGAAATTCTGCTTTGGTCTTTGGAAGATATTACTTGTTTCTGGGTGTGGAAATACAAGAAACATATTTTAGACTTCAGAGGAAATTTATTGATCATCCAGTTCAATTCCTTTACTTAACAAGTGAATAAGCTATGATTTAGAGACACTTTCACTTTCCAAAGGACAAATAGTTTGTGAGAGGGCTGAGACTGGAACTCAGGTCCATATTTTTCACATTATGGTTGAGGGAATGGAGAAGGAGAGTAAGCAGTGGGTATTAGTGGTGGGATGGGGGTAGGGATTTTGTTTAATTTCTAAAGGATTGAGAGTTGGGTGCTCTGTGGATTCCCAAACATTATGCACAATATTGTACGTGTATGTGAGTGTGTGTGTGTTTGTTTGTGCAAACACATTCTATACTTTGGATGGAAATGGAACTTTTGCTGAGATTGTTGGCTTCTAAGAAATAGAATTGGGCTTCAGTAAGCCAGCCTTTACTTACAAAGTAGAATACCTTTAACTGACTTTAGAGATTAATTTATATTTTGAAATCATTTGAAAATACTTGCCTTGGTAACTTGATTACCAAAAATTTAAGTTATCTTTCAGTTTATTTATCTTTAACTTGATTAAATGATTTTGAGACCTCATTTTTTTCTTATCAACTCAAAACTGACCTTTCAAGTAAAGTGAGTTGTTGGATGTTCTTTTCAGAGAAGATGAAACTCAACTTCTCTCTGTTAGTCATCCTTTTTCAAGTCTACTGTGGTTGTTTTTGAAATACTTCCCCATAGTACTCTTATTATTTATGATTCTCCTGGTTCATCTTGATACAAACTTTCCTTGTAAACTGTAGACATTTTAAAATTCTTTATTTCTGCACTTGCCTTATCTATAAGGTCTTTATTGTTTATTTGGGTTATTTTTCCTGTGGCTATCATGGACAAGATCTTATACCTTTATTTTGGCTTAAATAAATAATAAATGAAAATAAAAAGTCACTACCTACTGACTTCTGTGTCAGCCTTAAGAACTAGAGTTCTTACATTGCTTTTTCAGTGCAATGCAATGTATCTTTCTCTAGCAAGATAACAGAAAAAGATGCTCTGAGAATACGTATTTAATTACTTCTTTTGCTTATCAGGTATGACCTAGATCAGTTTAAAGAAAGTCAGGCTGTATTTAGATTTCTATGTGCTTGTCCAAGGAGTGATGATACCTGGGGGGATAAAAACAGAGGAGTATCAAAGTGCAGAATGAGAACACCAGGGAAGCTTTCTGTCTCCTCCAAGATGGATTTTTAGACTGAAGCTTCAATCTCAGTGTGAACCTTTCTTTTTTTCCTTTTCTTTTTTCTTTTTTTGCTTTTTTTAGGGCCGCACCCTTGGCATGTGGAAGTTCTGAGGCTAGGGGTCAAATCAGAAAGTGACTGTTTGTTTGGGTTTTTTTGGTCTTTTTAGGGCCACACCCACAGCATATGGAGATTCCCAGGCTAGGGGTCTAACTGGAGCCATAGCCACCGGCCTACGCCAGAGCCACAGCAACTTGGGATCCAAGCCATGTCTTCTTCCTACACCACAGCTCATGGCAATGCTGGATTCTTAACCTACTGAGCGAGGCCAGGGATTGAACCGAGTCCTCATGGATACTAGTTGGATTCTTTACTGCTGAGTCATGATGGGAGCTCCAAGGATTAATCTTTTATTAGAAATAGTTCTGAAAATGAACACTAGGCCAAATTATTTTTGTGCTAACGTTTGTTTCCTTGGCAAGTGTTACTGAAGGTTTAACTATCAATAATTTCTATTTGTACACTTAGCACCTGTAAATTTTAGCTAGAGTTATGAGGCAGTAAGAATTTTGAGCTGGTTGAAAGATATGGCTTACCCTAGCATTAGAGTATCTTTAATAATGAAAATGAAATGACAGTACAAGGCTGCTTTAATTAATTTATTTAAAAATGTGTCACATGTTTCATTCCTGTTTTTCTTCATAAACTTCATTTGATGGGCATATAATGAATGAATGTTTTTTTAAAAATTAGGTCTGGAGTTCCCATCATGACTCAGCAGAAATGAATCTCACTAGGATTCATTAGAACTCAGATTCGATCACTGGCCTTGCTCAGTGGGTTAAGGATCTGGCATTGCTGTGAGCTGTGGTGTAGGTTGCAGACGAGGCTGGGATCTGACTTTGCTGTGGCTGTGGTATAGGCCAGTGGCTACAGCTCCAATTCGACCCCTAGCCTGGGAACCTCCAAATCCTCTGGGTGTGGCCCTAAAAGGACAAAAAAAAAAATGAAAAAGAAAGAAGAAAAAAGAAAAGAAGAAAGTCCTCTTTGTATTAAAAAAAATAAAAAATTATGTCTGGTTGGGTATAATTAGTCATGTGTGATGATTTATGTATGAATTCATTTTCTGAAGCTTTGGAATTATATAAATTCTCAAAGATACAAGAAATGGGGACTGTTGTTAAAATATTGGGGTCTCCTGCTGACTGCAATAATAGAGATTTTCTTCTTGGTTTTTAGATTTCCTCCTTCCTCACCCCTGAAACCATACCCAAAGAGGCCCCCATATCAGAAGGATGTTATTAAATTTCCGGAATGGAATGATCCCCTACCAGGCACTTCACAGGAAAATATCCCGGTGAGGCCAGTTGTGATGGTAAGTGATATTATAAAGACAGAGAACTAGCAGCAGGAGAAATAAGAAATTGTCTGTGATGAGTTTTTCTGTCGGTCCCTGGCTAACAATGATCTGAAAGCACTTTAAGACAGTATCTTATCTGCCAATAGCTGAGAGATGGGTGAGAAAGGAAGGTTGGCTTTTGTGTTTTTTCACTCTTGCCTATTGACACTTTGAATATATGATAGCTATTTTCATATTTTTGACTGAGCATTCTTCTCTTAAAACTCCCTTATAATTTCCTTTTTGTTATTGTTCTATACTTTGTTCTTCTCCCTCTTTGTCTTCTCTTCCTGAACTTCGTTATAATTATTTACCAGTTGAAAGTGTAAAAGTTGGGGCATGGAGTATTGTGGAATGAGCTCTTTTACAACATATGAACAAAGGTAGCTTCTGTTAAGCCCATTTAGAATAAATTACTTTTGGGGGAGCATAGTTTTCCTTGAAATACCCCCAGTAGAAGACTACCAAGATTGGGATAATGCTAAAAAGATAAAATGCAGACAGAACCTTTTTTTTCCTTTGAAAAATATATGGTGTTTTTTTCATCTTTTAAAGTTTTATTGAAATACAGTTGATTTACAGTGTTGTCTTAATTTCTCCTGTACAACAAAATAATTCAGTTATGCATGTACATACATCCATTCTTTTTCAGATTCTTTACCCATACAGATTATCACAGAATATTGGGTAGAGTTTCCTATGCTATACCGCAGGTCCAGTATATGGCCAGTTATTCCATATACCACAGTGTGCATATGCCAATCCCAAACCCCTAGTCTATCCCTTCCCCCACCACCTGTCCCCTTTGGGAACCATAAGTGGTTTTTCAGAGTCTGTGAGTCTGTTTCTGTTCTAGAATAAAAAAGTTCATTTGTATCCTTTTTTAAGATTCCACATATAAGTGATATCATATGATATTTGTCTTTCATTGTCTGACCAACTTGACTTAGTATGATAATTTCTAGGTACATCCATGTTGCTGCAAATGGCATTACTTCATTCTTTTTTTTTTTTTGTCTTTTGTTGTTGTTGCTATTTCTTGGGCCGCACCCGCGGCATATGGAGGTTCCCAGGCTAGAGGTCGAATCGGAGCTGTAGCCACCAGCCTACGCCAGAGCCACAGCAACACGGGATCCGAGCCACGTCTGCAATCTACACCACAGCTCACGGCAATGCCGGATTGTTAACCCACTGAGCAAGGGCAGGGACCGAACCCGCAACCTCATGGTTCCTAGTCGGATTCGTTAACCACTGCGCCACGACGGGAACTCCACTTCATTCTTTTTTATGGCTGAGTAATATTCCATTGTATATTCGAACCACATCTTTATCCATTTCTCTGTCAATGGGAGACAAAAACTTTTACAACAGTTTTAAGAATTGTACTAACACCAATGTTTGAAGTTACTCTAGTCTCAAAGGCCTAGATGTTCAGTTCATATGTTTGCAAAGATATCTTGTAAATATTTTTAGGCAGTGTGCTTGAAAGAAAAAAATTTTTTTTTGTCTTTAGGACTGCACCCTCGGCATATGGAGGTTCCCAGTCTAGGGGTCTAATTGGAGCTACAGCTTCCAGCCTATGCCACAGCTACAGCAACGCAGGATCTGAGCCGTGTCTGCAAACTACACCACAGCTCATGGCAACACCAATCCTCAACCCACTGAGTGAGGCCCGGGATCGAACCCGCAACCTCACATTTCCTAGTTGGATTCATTTGTGCCATTACGGGAGCTCCAAAAAATTTTTTTTGAGGTTGTATTGTGTCTCGGGTTGGTGAGAATAATTAAGCAGCTTAGGCTTTATCAAAGGTAATACAAGAAAAAGAGTGATACCTGTGACAGAAATGCAGACTACATATGATCTTGCAGATTTGTCAGGGACAGTGATGAATTTTATTTTAAATATTTGATGGTAAATGTAGGTTGTATTCAGTGGAAGTGTTTAGGAGGCAGATGGAGATAATGGCCCTGTAACTTAGCTGAGAGGTCATACTCGAAAATCGCTAGTTTATTCATTCAACAAAGGTTTATTGAGAAGTTCCCATTGTGGCACATTGGAAACGAATCCAACTAGTAAGGTTGCGTGAGGTTGCAGGCTCCATCCCTAGCCTCGCTCAGTGGGTTAAGTATCCCGCTTTGCCGTAAGCTGTGGTGTAGGTCACAGATGAGACTCAGATCTGGTGTTGCTGTGGCTCTGGTGTAGGCCGGTGGCTACAGCTGCGATTGGACCCCTAGCCTGGGAACCTCCATGTGCCGTGAGCGAGGCCCTAAAAAGCAGAAAACAAACAAACAAACAAAACCCACAAAAACAAAACCAAAAAAACCCCAAAAAACCCCAAAGGTTTATTGAGTGTCTGCTGTGCCATGCTTTGTATTGGGTTCTACAGATGCAGTCGTAGGTGATAAATGGTCCTGAATTAACAGAATCTTTTATTAATTAGTACTTGTCTCTGTGTGACAACTTCAAATCAATTCAAACAACATTAAGTACCTGCTATGTATGAGACACTACTAGGTAACAGAGATATGAGAATATGCCCTCAAGAAATTTAGTCTTGGGAGTTCCTGTTGTGGCTCAGTGGTAACAAACCTGACAAGTATCCGTGAGGATGTGGGTTTGAGGATCCAGCAGTGCTGTAAGCTGAGGTGTAGGTTGCAGACTCGGCTTGTATCTAGTATTGCTGTGGTTGTGGCTGTAGCTGTGGGGTAGGCTGGCAGCTGTAGCTCCAATTCAACTCCTAGACTGGGAATTTCCATATGCTGTGGGTGCAGCCCTTAAAAAGAAACCAAAGAAAAAAAAAATAAAGAAAACAAAGTGGAACTACTCCAAAAAAATGAGCGAG
The DNA here is from genome assembly GCF_016906955.1 of Phacochoerus africanus. Lineage (NCBI taxonomy): Eukaryota > Metazoa > Chordata > Mammalia > Artiodactyla > Suidae > Phacochoerus > Phacochoerus africanus. The sequence continues at coordinate 40,537,603 of NC_062544.1, forward strand.
CAAAAGGGTATTTGAGGACTATTTAATTCATTACTAATGAGGAAAAATTAATTAAGTTCTAGCTAATAGTTCCTGTACTCGAGGAAATTAAAACATAAACTCCATGAGATCAGGTTCATTTTTTTTCCCCCAAACATTTATATTTCGGAGTTCCTTCTGTGGTGCTTGTCTGGCTTGTCTCTGTGGAGTTGCAGGTTCTATCCCTAGGTCAGCACAATGGGTTAAGGATCTGACATCACCACTGCACTGGTATAGGTCACAGATGTGACTTGGGTTTGATCCCTGCCCCTGGAACTTCTATGGGCCTCCGGGGCGGCTGAAAAAGCAAAAAAAAAGCAAAAAAAAAAAATTGTATCTATTTATTTATTTATTTCTGCGTTTTAGGGCTGAACCTGCGGCATGTGGAAATTCTCTGGGTAGGGGTCGAATAGGAGCTATAGCCGCCAGCCTACACCACAGCCATAGCAACATGAGATCCGAGCTGCATTTGCAACCTACACCACAGCTCATGACAACATCAGATCCTTAACCCACTAAGAGAGGCCAGGGATTGAACCTGCATCCTCATGGAAACTAGTTGGGTTCATTCCTGCTGAGCCACAATGGGAACTCCTGAACATTTGTATTTAAACACATAATATGATCCCATCCCCATCAGTAGAGTTGTTATTCAACAGACATTTTTTCATTATAAAGATCATCTAATATTGTTTATACAAAAGAGGTACAGTCTCATATTAAACTAATGTGTATTTACATCATTGATATAATGATTTCCCTTTTCTGCTTTCCTTGATTCTGTGAAGTAGTAATATTCCTGGTGTCACCTCTAGGAAGACCAGGTGCTTATTAGCATACTTTCATGCACCGATGACTGTGTCTTTTTTCTCTTCTATTTTCAGTTCTAAGTTTTCGGCAGCCCGAAGTGGTACATCAATGTCTCAGATTCATCATCCATTCCCTCCAAAGCTTGTCACGTCCCTGATCATTTGGGTGTCTATTTCTGATAATGTTGTTCTTGGCTTTTCTTGTACTTCCCCTTAAATTAACTGGTGGAAGTTGGAGCCCCGCACTTGTTAAAACTCCACTAAAGCTTGTCCAAAGACCGAATGGCAGAGCAGGATCTGTTTCCCCAGTTGGGCCTCAGTGCGGGTTTTAGATGCTGAGGTTAGTAGTCAATAGAGAAACAGTCCATCTTTCTGACAAGATTGCCGCTCATCTTCATTTCTTCTTATTTCCCTCTTTCTACCTCTGCCTCCGCCTTGCTTTTGTTATTTTTTTGTTTGTTTTTGTTTGTTTTGTTCTGACCTTTCTTCTCTCTTGTCTAGCCATTATGTAAAATCGAATGAAGTGCAGCAAATAAAAAGATTGTGTTTGCTGAGAGGCAGGGTAATGAGGAGAGTAGGAGTGTGGGCTCTGGAGACAGACTGCTGGGTTTGAATCTTGGCTCTTTCATTTATGGGCCTTTCGAGCTTGTTTCTCTGTTTTATTCACTGTGTTTGTGGCTCAGTTTTCTTTTTGGTGAAAGTAGGATGATAACACCTCTCTGGGGTAAGGTTGTGAGAATCAAGTGACTTCATATCTGTAAAGTGTTGCGAATGGTGCCTGACACAGGTTTTCAGTAACTGTTAACTGCTATTGCTATTATTAATGTGTTTACTAGAATTGTTTACAGGCAGAGACAGAAGAAAAAAACTATTCATAAAATCATCCAGAGAGAATTAATATTAACATTTTTTGTGTGTTTTCCTTTTTTCCATGCAAGACTTTAACACCAAAATGAATTCAAGCCGAGCTGTTTTGTAGCCTGTATTCTTCACTTAGAACAGTGTATTCTGTCCATTTTTTCATGTTGTTAAACATTCAACATCATTTTAATTTATTTATTTTTGGCTGTGGCCATGGCATATGGAAGTTTCTGAGCTAGGGATCAGGCCTGTGATATAACAAAGACCTGAGCCACTACAGTGACAATGCTACATACTTAACCCACTATGTCACAAGGGGACTCCCCCAGCATCATTTTTTTCTATGAATGTGATCTTTTTTTAAATGATTTTTATTTTTCTATTATAGTTGATTTACATTCTGTCAATTTCTACAGTACATCAAATTCACCCAGCCATACATATATATACATTCTATTTCTCACATTATCTTCCATCATGTTCCATCACAAGTGATTAGATATAGTTCCCTGTGCTATACAGCAGGATCCATTGCTTATCCACTCCAAATGCAATAGTTTGCATCTACCAACCAAACATAATTTTTTTAAAAAAATGAAAGTATAGTTGATTTACAATGTTGTGCCAATTTTTTCTGTACAGCAAAGTGACACAGTCATACACACACACAAATATATACATATATACATTCTTTAAAAATTTATTTATTTATTTTTAGGGCTGCACCTGTGGCATAGGGAAGTTCCTGGGCTAGGGGTTGAATTGGAGCTGTAGCTGAGGCCTACACTACAGCCATAGCAACACTGGATCCGAGCAGTGTTTGTGACTTGTGGTATTTGTGACCACAGCTTGTGGCAATGCTGGATCCTTAACCTACTGAATGAGGCCAGGGATTGAACTCTTATTCTCATGGAAACTACATCTGTTCCTTAACCAGCTGAGCCACAATGGGAACCCCCACTTTTAAATTTTATTTAATTTTATTTTTTCCTTTGTCTTTTTAGGGCCACACCTGTGGCATATGGAGGTTCCCAGGTTAGGGGTCTAATCAGAGCTACTGCTGCCAGCTTATGCCACAGCCACAGCAACTCGGGATCTGAGCCACATCTGTGACCTACACTGCAGCTCGTGGCAATGCCAGATCCTTAACCCACTGGGCAAGGCCAGGGATCCAACCTATGTCCTCATAGATGCTAGTCAGGTTCATTACTGCTGAGCCACAGTGGGAACTCCCAGTTTTAAAAAAATGTTTTTATTGTAGTTGATTTACAATGTTCTATCATTTTCTTCTGTATTTTTTTTTTTTCCCAGTCCTGGTCTATCCCAGGAGATTGGATATAGCTCCCTGTGCTATACAGTAGGAACTTGTTGTCTATCCATTCTAAATGTAATAGTTTGCATCTATTAACCCTGAACTCCTAGTCCATCCCATTCCCTCCACAATCCTCCTTGGCAACCACTCCCAGTCCATCCTATTCCCTCCCTACTCCCCTTGGCAACCACAAGTCTGTTCTCTATGTTTGTGAGTCTGTTTCTGTTTTGTAGATAGGTTACATTTGTGTCATATTTTAGATTCACATATAAGTGATATCATGTGGAATTTGTCCTCTTTCTGACTTAATTTACTTACTATGAGAATCTCTAGTTGCTTCCATGTTTCTGTAAATGGCATTATTTCATTATTTTTTATGGCTGAGTAGTATTCCATTGTATATTATGTACCACATCTTAATCCATTCATCAGTCAACAGATATTAGGTTGTTTCCATGTCTTGACTATTGTGAATTGTGCTGCATTGAACATAGGGGTACACGTATCTTTTTGAATTACAGTTTTGTTCAGATATATGCCCAGAAGTAGGATTGCTGGGTCATATGGTAGTTCTAAATTTAGTTTTCTGAGGAACCTCCATACTGTTTTCCATAGTAGTTGTTCAAATTTACAACCTCCATGCTGTTTTCCATAATAGTTGTTCCAATTACATTGTAGGAGGGTTCTCTTTTCTCCACACCCTTTCCAGCATTTGTTATTTGTAGACTTATTAATGATGGCCATTCTGACTGGTGTGGGATGATGCCTCATTGTAGTTTTGGTTTGCATTTCTCTAATAATTAGTGATGTTGAGCATCTTTTTAATATCTGCATTATGTCTATAAAGAATTATAGTTTATTTATCCATTCCTTTATTGTTAGATATGTACCCTTTTTCCAGTTTTTCAGCATGTGTAGAAACAATGTTATGAGTGGCATCTTTACAGACAAACAGTTGAATATATTCATGAATATTTAAAAAAAAATCTTTCGAAAGTGAATTTGATGCTTCAAATATATTCACAAATCTGGAGTTCCTGCTGTGGCATGGTGGGTTAAGAATCTGACTGCAGTGGCATGGGTTAAAGTGGAGGCTTGGGTTTGATCCCTGGCCTGGCACAGTGGGTTAAAGGATTTGGCATTGCTGCAGCTGTGGCATAGGTTGCAGCTGCAGCTTGCATTCAATCCCTGGCCCAGACATCATGGGTACAGCCATTAAAAAAAAAATTCACCTACCCTTGAGAACTTCAAATTTCTTTGACAATTCAGCAGTTCTGCAAAAGCAAAACCAAAAACCACATCAAAAAACAACTTTCCAGCTCATTTTTTCCCATTAATAAGATTTTTCTGTAATGTCACTTCTGCAAATAACTGTTATAGAAACTCTTTGTGGATTATTTATGTTTTGCCTTTAAAAGTTCAAAGTTCCCTTCTGTAATTATCAAAAGGATGTTTTAGACATCTGGTAGCCTAAAGATGAGAAGGGAGATGTTAAGAATGTTGAGGTAGTAAAGCTGTGTGACTTTGAGCAAATTACCTAACCTCTCTGGGCTTTAGTTTTCTTCTTACCTTTTCCAGTTGTCTTTGTGGAGCTCTTGTTTTTTCCTGCCTTCTTCAGATGCCTAAGATATGGGGACTGCTATCTAATGTTGTAATTATTTGATCTTTCCTTATAAAAAAATAGAAAATTCTTGAAAGTAATAGACCTTATTGTTATTTTATTTATTATGATTTTTGCTTTTAGGGCCACATTCACGGCATATGGAGGTTCCCAGGCTAGGGGTCTAATCGGAACTGTAGCCGCCAGCCTCCACCACAGCCACAGCAACACCAGATCTGAGCCGCGTCTGCGACCTACACCATAGCTCTCGGCAATGCCAGATCCTTAACCCACTGAGTGAGACCAGGGATCAAACCTGCAACCTCGTGGTTCCTAGTCGGATTCATTTCCATTTCCGTTGAGCCATGACTTGATTGTTATTTTAAATGATCACTTAATTTGGACAGTGTGTGAATTTGGAGAGATGGTCCTCAAGTTAATTTTGAATTAATAAAATGTTATTGCACTGCTACTTCACTGATTGTTTGGTACTTCCACAGGAATAAATAGCTAATGTCAGGCATATTGCCATAGTCCTTTTACAATTCTTAAGTATTCATTTATGGTATGATCTGAAGAGTCATACTTTATTATTGTGCAGTCCATGTAAAAAGTTAGTTTATACTTCTGATTATTTTAAATCAAATAAAAAATAACTGAATCAAAGACATTTCTCATAAAACATACCACTGTCTGTTGAAATATTTATTCCCTCTCTTTTTATCTTATCCCTCTCCCACCCCAATTAGAATTCTGAGATGTGGTACAAGCGTCACAGTATTGCTATTGGAGAGGTGCCGGCTTGCCGTCTCATCCACCGCAGACAGCTGACAGAGGCCAATGTGGAAGAAATATGGAAATCTATGACATTATCATAGTATGTGCATTTGGTATTAATGAGAACTTTTTTAAGTGTTGTGTTTTTTCTGTTTTGCTTCTCTATGCTCTGCATATTTAATTTTGTGAAATTATGTATAAAAATCTCAACTTTGATTTCCAGGCATGCTGTTTAACAAACATAATTTAACTGAGTCCTAGAAATTTTCTATTGTCATTTATATAATGGTTGAGAATAGAACTTAAAAAAATTTTTTTTTGGCGCTGGACCAAAATTATCTAATGTTTAATTGTTATTTTTAAAATGTAGCTATAGTTGATTTACAATATTGTGTTAGTTTCAGCTTTTCCATTATAGATTATTATAAGATACTGAATATAGTTGTCTGTGCTCTTTAGTAAATCCTTATTGTTTATTTTATATGTGCTGGTGTGTATATGTTGATCCCAAACTCCCAAGTTGTCACTCCCCTTCCCCTTTGCCCTTTGGTAACCATAAGTTTGTTTTCTGTGTCTGTGTGTCTGTTTCTATTTTGGGAATAAGTTGATTTGTATTATTTTTTTAGGTTCCACAAATAAGTGATATCATATATTTGTCTTTCTCTGTCTGACTCACTTCATTTAGTATAATAATCTCTAGTTCCATTCCTGTTACTGCAAATACCGATATTTCATTCTTTCTTTTTTTTTTCTTTCTTATGGCTGAGTAATACTCTATTGTGTGTGTGTGTGATATATCACAGTTTCTCTATCCATTCTTCTGTTGATGGACACTTAGGTTGCTTCCATGTCTTGACCATTGTGAGTGAGGCTGCTATGAATATTGGGGTGCATTGTCTTTTTGAATTGAGTTTTCATCTTTTCTGGTTATATGTTCAGGATTGGAGTTGCTGAATCATACAGTAGTTCAATTTTTAGTTTTTTTAGAACTTCCAGGCTGTTTTCCAGAGTGGCTGCGCCAATTTACATTCCCACCAGCAGTGTACGAGGGTTCCCTTTTCTCCACACCATCTCTAGCATTGTTATTTGTAGAATTTTTGATGGTGGTCATTTGGACCAGTAGTTTTAATTTGTTTTTCTCTGATAATTAGTGATGTCAAAGTTCTTAAACTTTCTAGCTACGCTAAAATCTTAAGCTTAATGAAACATTCAGTGGAAAACTTGGTCTCCTGGATATTTGATGTATAATAAGTAATTAAAGTTAATAATATCATAGTGAGTTTTTTTTTAATTCTTTAAAAAGATATACTAGTAGCAGTTTCTCATTATTGAATAAGCTAGTTTTTGTTCTAATATTTTATTTATAAAATCATTTTCTTGGCATTCAGTGTGTTATTAGTGAAGCAAAAAGTTAATGAGAAAAGAATCTCTTTTAAGTTTGTGTTCTGGTTTTTTTTTTCTGTCTTTTTGTCTTTTTAGGGCTGCCCTGAGGCATATGGAGTTTCCCAGGCTAGCGGTCAAATTGGAGCTGTTGCTGCCGGCCTATGCCAGAGCCACAGCAATGCCAGATCCGAGCTACATCTGCGACCTACACCACAGCTCATGGCAATACCAGATCCTTAACCCACTGAGCAAGGCCAGGCAGCAAACCTGCAACATCATGTTCCTAGTCAGATTCGTTTCTGCTGCGCCACGATGGAAACTCCAAGTTTGTTTTCTATACTCTATTTCTAACCCTTTGCTCCACAAAGATTGGGTGAGATGCATGAAGCAGCACATTTTATTTTTTTAATTTTTAATTTAATTTGATTTTATTTTGTCTTTTTAGGGCTGCACCCTTGGCATATGAAGGTTCCCAGACCAGGGGTAGAATCGGAGCTGTAGCTGCCGGCCTATGCCACAGCCATGGCAACATGGCATCCAATCCTTGTCTACAACCTACACCATAGCTCAAGGCAAAGCCAGATCCCTAACCCACTGAGTGAGGTCAGGGATCCAAACTTGTGTCATCATGAATACTGGTCAGATTTGTTTCCTTTGAGCCACGACGGGAACTCCAAAACAGCACCTTTTAAAGATTGATCTTTTATGGTACTGGTTCTTGGCCAGATAATGATTTTTTAAAAGTGACTAATTAATTATTATTTATCTTTTTAGTTTACAGAAAGTCCTTGGCCTGGATTCCTTAGAAGAAGTTTTAGACATTAAACTCGTCAACTCCAAGTTCATCATCCATAATGTATACAGTGTGAGCAAGCAGGGGGTTGTTATCCTTGATGACAAGTCAAGTAAGTGCATAAAAGCCCATTTTCTTCCTGGTTGACCCAATATGTTGGCTGCACAGGTCCTATTTGACTCTTCCATAAACCTCACATAAGTTTACCCCCTCATAATATATAACCTTCTCTCACTGCCTAAGACCTTTTTTATTTTTTTAATCACATCTATGTCATGCGGAAGTTCCTGGGCTAGGGGTTGAACCTGTGCCACAACAGCAGCCCATGCCACAGCAGCAACCCGAGCCACAGCAGTGACAAGGTGGGGTCCTTAACCTGCTAGGCCACCAGGGAACTCCACTAAGACCTTCTAACTAATTGTTTGCATTCAGGAAATGTCATAGGAAGATGAATATCCAGGAGCGAAAGCCTCAGCAAGATCCATCCAGAGGCTAGTTAGCCACATGGGACACCAAATTGTCCTATATTATCCCCAGAAAATCACTGAGAAGTGAGTTAGTTTAATGCCTAAAAGACAGTCCGAGTCAGTTTTTAGGTGGGTCCCAGGGTCTGACTGGTTTTAGGGTTCAAATTTACCTCTTTATTATGGTGTCTCTTCATCAGATTTTCTGGGATGGTCTTGGTTTATGTCATTTTTTTTCTTACTAATAAAGATAGTGCTTTAGATTTTGAAGGTGCTTTAATTTTTTTTATCTTTTCCTCCAAGCCAGTTTACAAATTAGGGAAAAAAAAGGCATTGAGTAGCCACTTATCTTGATTTTTCATTCGCAAAAATAAGGTCATGGTAACAGTCGTGGGCTAGGATCCCTGATTTTAACACCTCCTTCCACTGAATAAGGAGTGGATCAGAACTGGGTGGGCTCTTTGATTGGTTCTTCTTTTACTTCAGACCCTTGATCCTGGGAATTAACTGGAACTAGAATGATCTTTGGATGTGGGAAGATGGTATTTTTGGGTTTTTATAAATTATCATTAAATATAGACAGAGCTGTTCTAGAAGGAGCCCAAGCACTGAGAGGGGAAGAGGTTTTTCTAAGCCATGTTTCCTGACAGGAACAGAACGTGGCTTTGAAGCCTGAAACACTTTTCCTTTAATATAAAGCCCCCACATCAGGAATGGAGGATGTTAGGAAACAAGTACATTTCTGACTTCTTAAGAAGTTGTTGGGTTAATCAATATATAATATAATTAGATAATAATATAAACATATAATCAACACATAATATAATTCTGTAATAATATATAATATAATCATAATGATATAAACATGTAATCAACATATATAATCAACATAAAATTAAGTTACATAGAATGAGGGGGTGGTTGTATTTGAAAAACATCTAAAATCCTTCCTATTCTCTGAATACAGCAAACATGAATACTTTCAGTTACGAATTGGATGGCCAGTTTTCTTTCATTTTAGTAAATGGTTCTTGGAAAAGAAGAGATCTCTTTATAAGCCTCAGGTTATTAGCTGTAACACAATTTGACCAGTGTCTTTGCAGTTTCACAGAGAGTGGAGAGGATGAGAAGGGGAAGCATGAGTTTGGCCCATCTCATGAGATGTCTGGCAGGAGGCAGATACCCTGCACCAAGGGCTCAGCCGGGGTGTTGGAAGTGATGTTAACCCTTAATATTTTAAGTTTGTCCAAATACTAATAGCCTTTATTGATATGTCAATGGAACTTTCTTGCCTTAAGACATTTTGAAAATTGAAACATGTAAAATGATACTTATATTGGATGTTACATAGCAGAATTTACTTTTTTTTTTAATGAGAGACAAAACCAGACGCATATATTTTATTGTATCACAGTTTTTTTTGTGGGGGGATGGCACCCTGTGCCTTCTGAGGGGGCTGGGAATCAGATATGAGCCACAGTTGCAACCTACGCTGCTGCTGTGGCAATGCTGGATCCTTAACCCACTGTGCTGGGCCAGTAATCAAACCTACATCCCAGTGCTCCAGAGATGCCGCCCATCCTGTTGCACCACAGTGGAAATTCCTTTATTACAGTCTTTAATTAGCCTTTGTGGGAAATCTTCCTTAAGATTTCAGATGATATCCCTGGAATATCATCCATCCATTCAGACCATACTTCTGGACACACTGATAATATAGAATCTTATTTCTCCAGACTCAGATGCCATCATTTTGGGTTCTCAGTGAGGGCTCTCTTTCTGCTTACATATAGCTGCTTTCTTGCTATATTTTTACATGGTGATAAGCAAAAAGAGCCTTTTTTTTAAAAAAGGTATTTGGTGAACTGGTTTCATAAGTGCATTTGATGACTCATATTTTTCTTTTTTCTTTTTTTTTTTCTTTTCTTTCTGTAATTCTTAGGATAATTTCTTCTTTTTCCTAAAGGTTTAAAAAGCACATCTTGTCTTTAGGGAAATTTATAGGCATGATTTATATAAGCAAGTGTTGTAACATTGCTACTAAGGAAAAAATTTTAATTTTTTAAATGTTCTAATAAATAAACAGGTGATTTGTGATTAGCAGGTATGTTTCATATTACCTGGGTAAGCATCATTCTTATGATACCAAGTGTGTATATAATACCTGATTCAAATGCAAATGCAATTGAATAAATTGTCTTCTTTTTATTTTCCTTTTCTGCAGAAGAACTTCCTCATTGGGTCCTGTCAGCTATGAAGTGTTTGGCAAATTGTAAGTGCTAATTATCTGCCAGTTTTATGAAATTAACAGAAATTAGTGCCCTGAATTAGAAAATATTTTTCTCAGTGGCCTGAACATTTATTTGACAACTGTGAGACTGGCAGTTAATTGTTTGGGTATTACTGTGCTTTCAGTGATAAATTTGTGACTTAGCGAAAGGGCTGAGTTTTAGAATCTTTTTAAAGGTATTTTCTGTTTCCATTTTCTAGTGGATATAATCATACTGCATACAGATAAAGTCCACACTGCTGCTTCTGAATGCTTCATCATAGGAAAGAGTAGTTAGTAATTTTGAATGTAGTAGTGTAATAGATAAAAACATGTTACTATTTTTTAGGTTTTTATTACTAAAACCTATATTTTTATTCCTAAAACATATATTTCTAAGTATGTCTTATATTTATATCATCAGTTGACTCAGCAGATTCTGTTTTCTAGTGGCTTTAGTTTAAGTTAGAAATAAATGTTTCAGAAGGCTAATTGGTATGCAGCGTGGTTTGGAAGAACCTGCATGCAGAGAAATAGAAAGGCTGTTTCAGTAATTTGGCTGTAAGGTGAGGGGGCCTGGACCAGGGCCATCCCTCCGAAGATTTTCACTGGCATGAAACCTACCTCGCTTGATATAGGCATTGTGAAGAAATGAATTATTATGGTTATCTCAGCAACACTATGATTTTCCTGGGATTTTCAGAAGGCTCAACCCAAAGAAGGGATTCTAATTATTACTGGCTTAACCCAAACAAGTGATTTTAATGGGAAGACTTGTATTTATTTTGGCTGATGGATAATGGTCATATTTGGTGTATAGGGTCTTTTGAGTATCAAAGATGACCTCAAAGAGGTAGTTTCTTCCCTTTTGGATAAGACTAGCGTGCACAGAGATAGGTGTATATATTCTTGAATTAATAGGCTCTGAATTATTAATTAAACTGAAATCACTTTTAAAAAATTTATTTTATTGAAGTGTAGTTGATTTACAAGATTGTGTTAATTTCTGCTGTATAGCAAAATGATTCAATTTATATATATATGTAAATATATATATATACACACATATATATTCAAATATATTATTTTTCATTATGGGTTATCACAGGATAATGAATATAGTTCCCTGTGCTGTACAATAGGACTTTATTATTTATTTATTTATTTATTTTTTTTGGTCTTTTTAGGGCCATACCTGCGGCATATGGAATTTCCCAGGCTAGGGGTCATTCGGACCTGTAGCTGCCAGTCTACTCTACAGCCATAGCAATGCAGGATCCAAGCCACGTCTGTGACCTAATCCACAGCTCATGGCATTGCCCAATCCTTAGCCCACTGAGTGAGCCAGGGATCAAACCTATGTCCTCATGGATACTAGTCGGGTTCCTTACCACTGAGCCTTATTTATCTATTTTATATATAATCTGCTTATCCCAAACTCCAAATTCACCCCTCCCTGATCCTTCCTCCTCTGTGGCAACCACAAGTCTCTTTTCTATGTCTGTGAGCCTATTTCTGTTTCATAGATAAGTTCATTTGTGTCATTTTCTTTTTTTGGGGGGGGCCACACTTGTGACATATGAAAGTTCCAGGGTCAGGGATCGAACATGCACCACTGCAGAAACAGAGCTACAGCAGTGATAAAGCCAAATCCTTAACCCACTGAGCCACAAGGGAATTCCTGATTTTAGAATGAAACTAAAGTAACTGTTTATCTCACTGTGGGTAATCTCAGTGGCAATATATAGAAAATGATTAAATACCATCATCTGGAATATGAATAGCAATATTAGTTTATGTGAAGCCCAAAGTTCTCTGTGTTTAACTTTTTTTTTTTTTTGTATTTTTAGGGCCACACCCATGGCATATGGAGGTTCCCAGGCTAGGGGTCTAATCTGGGCTGTAGCTGCCAGCCTACGCCACAGCAATGCCAGATCCGACGACAACGACAGATCCCTGACCTGCTGAGCGAGGCCAAGGCTCAAACCCGCAACCTCATGGTTCCTAGTCGGATTCATTTCTGCTGCTCCACGATGGGAACTCCTGTGTTTAACTATTAAGATTTCATTTTTTTGGGTTAATATTTTGGAGCCTCTGAGATGTAGAATCCTGTGGTTTTAGTTTGGCGGAGTGCTCTTTATTCTTGCTCATTTGAAGTAAATTAATCTAAATTATATCTTTGGCTAGAGTTGGCAATGACAAAATAGAAAGTATAAATGAGTTAAATGACCCACTTATGGATTTTTGGAAATCAAAGATTTAGAAGTTGATTAGCTGGGAATGAACAGAGAAAACTAATATTACAAATCTAGGCTATAATTCATTGTAAAGTGTAAAATAAGGTGTGTATAGTGTATATATGATACATTGTAAGTGTATATTATGATGTTGAATTTTCAGTGGTGATCAAAATGTAATGAAGAGTATAATTTTTCCCTCAAGCAAGATATGTACAGAATGCCACAAAACTTCTGCAGAAAGGTTAGAGTAACTGGAATTCCTTATCAGTGGAGGGGAAAAAACTGTGAGGATCCACTTAGTGACATTCTCCATGTGTGTGAAGTGGTGTTATGTTAGGTAGAAATTCTTGGCAACAGGGGCACAGGATTCACTGCACAGGATTCCCAGTGCAGTGCTTTACAGATGATTGGCACATAAAGATGCTTGTTTATGTGTCAAAGAAAAAAAGGCTGCCGAAGGGCAAGGTCAGCCTCTTGAATAGTTTTATAAATTACTAATTTTTCTACATTCTCATTGCCCCCCCCCCCTTTACTTTGAGTCTATCAAAGTCATGGTCTGTTCCTATCCTTCTTATCCTCAGTGAGTCTAGGTTCCCGTTATGGAGGTCTACTAGGGAGCAGAAAGAATACGCTGGTTACATGAGATTCTGAAGGCCTCCTGCCTCTTTTTCTGTAGGTTCGCTGCTCATCTCTTTCCTCTGGGCCTGTCTGCATTTATTATAGACCATATGCCTGGGCACTTTCTTTGTTCGCCAGCCTCATGGTTGGCTACAGAATGAAGGACTGATACTACATAAATACAAAACCATGTTAACTGTCTTTCTTCTTTGTACACATAGATTGCAAGAATCCAATAAAGAAATGGATGCAAACAGTTCTTTTCCAAAGTCTTTCAGGAATAACATTTATAAAAACTAGATTTAAAAAAAAATTCTGAAATTCAAGATGATTGAAACACAAAAGATCTTAAAAATATGGCCTTCTCTCATAGGGCTCGCCATGCACTGACATTTTTAGGGAAACTTTTTGTTTGTTTTTGCATGTTTTAAACAAAAATGATGAAATGCTCACAGAGGGTACAACTGCTTAGAATAAACTGCATACTTATCCTAGGAGGGAGTAATTCAAGGTAATGTATATATTGCTCGCTGAAACATAGCAAACTATTTCAATTGACTAAACCTGGGATATTTTAGAGGTAGAAGCAAGTAAAAATGGTGGCTTTATTTGCTGCTAGGTTAATGAGGTACCACACATATAGATCTTTCATAATTTTCATTATTTTAGTCAAGTAAATTAAGTTATTTTATAAAAAGTGTACAGAATGTTGAAAGGTAAGAGAATTTTTAGGGAGACTGTCAAAAAGCCGTATTTACTATGTCCCAGTGACCTTGAAATGTGAAGCCTAGAATGCTTAAATGTTCTTTTTTTATTTGATCCTTTCTTTTTCTTTTTTTTCCTTGTCTTTTTTTTTTTTTTTTTTTTTTTTGCTTTTTAAGTCTGTCCCCACAGCATATGGAAGTTCCCAGGCTAGTGGTTGAATCCGAGCTACAGCTGTTGGCCTACATCACAGCCACAGCAACTTGGGATCCAGAGTCTGCAACCTACACCACAGCTCATGGCAATGCTGGATCCACCACCCACTGAGCAAGGCCAAAGATTGAACCCGCATCCTCATGGATATTAGTCGGATTTGTTTCCCCTGCACCACAATGGGAACTAACTCCCTGTTTGATCCTTTCTCTTTAGTGACAGTGATGCTGTAGGAAGAATTTCCTTTCAATTTCTACTGGCTTCTTTTGCTCTCCTGAGAGATCTGTTGGGGTACACTTGTTTAGTCTTGTGCTCTGCCTGTCCAGAACTGGCCAATGCAGTTATGTCCCTTTTTTCTTCCATGATGCAATGGAAATAGATGAGACTGGTCAAACCATTCCTCTTGGGATCACTTGCTGTTTCCCTCAGGCATGGATAACTCCAGTTGGTCTCTCCCCTTGGCAGTGTCAATCCCATGGTCTGTGTATGGGTTGTTGGGGTGTTTGCTACCAATTCTGCAGAGAGTTAAGATTTCTTGTTCCTCTTTGGTCCCAGGTACCAGTGGATTTTTGCCTCACTTGTTCCAGGCTTTTCTGTTCCTCAGTTGTTCCAGATTTCCAGATTTACTTTGGCAACATGACTCTGCTTGATAAATTATCCTTTTTTAAATTTTTTTTTTTTTGGTCTTTTTAGGGCCACCCCCTTGCATATGGAGGTTCCCAGGCTAGGGGTTGAATCAGAGTTGGATCTGCCAGCCTTTGCCACAGCCACAGCAACTCGGGATCTGAGCCACATCTGCGACCTACACCACAGCTCACAGTGGCACAGGTCCTTAATCCACTGAATGAGGCTGCGGATCGAACCCGAGGTCCTCATGAATACTAATTGAGTTCTTTAACCACTGAGCCACAATGGAAACTCCTAAAAATTTTTTTTAGCAGAAACATCAGTTTGTTTCTGCTTTCGTGTTATTTTCAATTGTAATTCTGTTTAATAAAAAACTCATTAAATGCCACTATTCACTCAAAAGCATTATTTGGTAAATAAAACTTGGAATCATAGATCAAGAAATTGAACAGGAATTTAGAAGTTGTCTTATCTATAGCCTCTGTTTAAGCACCTTTTTTTTTTTTTGATGAACTATCTTTTGATGGTTGAGGATCAAATGGAGAGTTTAATGATCAGACTGAATTATAAGACACAATGTAAAATCTTTTCACAATAACTTTAGGAGAAAGAGTATACATTCTTTTCAGTCTAATATATTTTAGAGGTAGAAATTTTTTAATTTCACAACTCTGATTCTGGAATTTTATAATAAATATAGCAATGATGAAATAATGAAAAGTTTTAAGATTTGTTTATTATGTATGTGAGGTAACTACTATATTAGTTAGCTGTATCAAGATTAGGACAATATTATGAATTATAATTGTTTACATTTAATAAAAATGCCTTTCAGAAGGACATAAAAGAGAGTGGGTTTCTTTGAAAATGGAAGTAAGCTAGTGATTTTCCTCATTGTTTTAGAATAGATTTCAACTTAGACATAAAGCAGATTTGTTTAAATAAAATGCATAATGTCAATTTTCCCCTCGAAGGCTTTTCTGATCTTGAATGTCTGTACCCACCACACTATGCACAGTGACTAATATTTAGAGGCGATTGACCCATTAATGTTTTTCTTTCTTTCCCTTTTTCAATAGGGCCTAACTGTTCAGATTTGAAGCAGCCTATGTATTTAGGATTTGAAAAAGATGTCTTTAAAACTATAGCCGATTACTATGGTAACTTGAAAGAGCCTCTGCTTACATTTCACCTCTTTGATGCCTTCGTCAGTGTATTAGGTAAGTTGGAATGTAATGAATGTATATCCTCATTAATGATATTTTTCACTGTCTCGAGATTTCTCTTAGCCCAACTTCCATAGTGTTTTTGAAATAAAAACTGATGGGATGCTTGCCTAGTTGGAGTCCTGCTCTATGAAGGAGGAAAAGAAAATGGTTAAGCTCTGTTCCAAACAAGGACCAATAATTTTTACTTCTTAACAATAATATGTTTTATCTCATTTTTGTACAAAAAGGAATAATTTTATTGGTAGAGAATGTAAAGTTAACATTTACTGTTTATGAGTAAGTCTACCACTCTAGAAATGACATCATGAACAGTCAAGTGTGAGAGATATATTTTCATTTAGACATCTAATTTCTTTTTATATAAGGAACAGGTTTTTGTTTTTGTTATGTTAGGGCCGCACCCACAGCATATAGAAGTTCCCAGGTCCAATAGGAGCTATGGCTGCTGGCCTACGCCACAGCCAAAATAACACGAGATCTGAGCCTCATCTGTGACTTATATACCACAGCTCATGTCAACGTTGGATCCTTAACCCACTGAGTGAGGCCAGGGACCAAACCTGCATCCTCATGGATCCTAGTCAGGTTCGTTAACCGCTGAGCCACGAAGGGAACTCTCAGTAAGAGGTTTTTTTAGGACTATTTGTTATTTGTTATGTGTAAAATGAATATAGTAACTATTACTTTCTAAAACTTGTTGCTATTTCTTACATAGATTCATTTATGTTTCAGAATTTATATTGTCAAAGAAACTTTTTAAAATCAATATTATTGATATAGTTCTTTTGATGTAGTTCCTTTTTTCATGGAAATCAGATTTTTCCTGTTGCTGTTGTGTTTGTTCAATATGTGTTATTGTTTTCTTCTGAAAAGACTTGCTTTCATGACCAAATTGCTGTGGGTATCATATCATTATGTAAATTCGTAGGAATTAGCATACTCTTGGTTTTGAGTGATGTGGGTTTAGCAGTCTTCACCTTCCCATTTCTTCTCTTCCTTTCTCTTCTCTTCCCTTTCTTCTATCTTAATTTCTTCTGGAAAAGTTTAGATGCTGCCTAGTGTCCTAACAAAATGAAGTATCAGCAGTATGTGAATAGTTTACCTAATCTATTAGCTCAATATTTTAAATTTTAGGATTTTTAAATATAGGATTTCTGATAGTAAGAAAAATAGACAATAATAAATCATGTACATAAGAGAAGTTTGTTTTCAGAGAGACCAATAAGGGGATTAGGCCAGATGAGAAACAGATGAGGGGATTAGGCCTATCGCTGTATTTTGAGCATTGGGTCTTCTTGGTATTTTGTTTTCCACCAAGGAGGAGTGGAGGCTTATGTGAATATCATGCCTAAAGATGAGTACTTGCTGTTGTTTAATATGCATAAAGACTAATTGAGTAGATTCTCATTATAGCCACTTAATACCATTATGACCCTGGTGAAAGAATTCTAAAGACGTATTAAAAGAATACCTCTTAGATATTTTTCTCATTTTCCATTTCCATAATGTTTTATGGTAAAATGATCTGATTTGGAAACAAAGAACTTGGAACTTAAAAAAAAAAGCCAAATTCCAGTTTAAATCAGCTATATTTGTGATGTCACTGGTCTATTCTACCCCAATTGTTCATTTTGATCTCAGCTAGGAATTAAAGCTGGTTTTTTTTCTAAGTTGATGTCAGAGTCAACCACCCTCTAAAATATTATCTGTTGAGGGTTTAAGGTGGAGAAGAATGGATAGCATGGAGAATGTATTGTACTTACTTATCAGCAAATAGTAGACTAATGTGTATAGATGGTGACAAGTATTAACTTTCTCTGATCCGGTTCTTCTCAAGTGAATATATTTCAGATTCTCTGCTTTGAAAGCATAGTGAAGGAAGAAAAAAGGATGGTCTTCTAGACTATGGAAGACCATAATTTATTCATATGAAGAATAAAGATTATATAATGTAGCAATCCTGTTAGAATCTGTGGGAAAGGTATCATAGGTATGTACAAACTGGATGTGTAGGTTGAATCCCAGGAGGACTGGCTTATTCCTTAAACCTTTTGACCAACTTTGGCTGAAATAGGATACCCTTAGATAAAATACTTTAAAGTAGGTAATCAGTCTACTTTGTGTACAAGTAATTTCTTTTCTTTTCTTTCTTTTTTTTGGCCTTTTGTCTTTTTAGGCTGCACCTGGGGCATATGGAGGTTCCCAGGCTAGGGGTCTAATTTTTGCTATTGCTGCCAGCTTACACCACAGCCACAGCCATGCCAGATCCGAGCCATGTCCGCTTCCTACACCACAGCTCACGGCAACGCCAGATCCTTAACCCACTGAGTGAGGCCAGGGATCGAACCCGCAACCTCATGGTTCCTAGTCGGATTTGTTTCTGCTGCATCACAGTGGGAACTCCGTATAATTTTCAATTTTCTTTTTCTTTTTTCTTTTTTCTTTTTTTTTTTGCTTTTTTTAGGGCTGCACCTTAGGCATATGGAGGTTCCCAGGCTAGGGGTCAAATCAGAGCTGCAGCTGCTGGCCTACACCACAACCACAGCAACCCGGGATCCGAGCCGAGTCTGCGACCTACACCACAGGTCATGGCAACGCTGGATCCTTAACCCACTAAGTGAGACCAGGGATCAAACCCGAATCTTCACGGATCCTAGTTGTGTTCATTAACCACTGAGCCACGAAGGGAACTCTGTGTAGAAGTAATTTCAATGGAAATGATTTTCAGTTTAGTTAATGAATTTCTTTTGAGTGTTATCGCTTTGCTTCTAGTA
Organism: Phacochoerus africanus; assembly: GCF_016906955.1. Lineage (NCBI taxonomy): Eukaryota > Metazoa > Chordata > Mammalia > Artiodactyla > Suidae > Phacochoerus > Phacochoerus africanus. The sequence continues at coordinate 40,556,292 of NC_062544.1, forward strand.
TGAAATAGTGCTAGCTCGATGCCAAAGCTGTGACCTTGTGAGTATTTAGTCTTTGGTACATGAAACAGGACATTGAAGAGTTCTTAAAAATAAGAGAGAAAGAGAGAGGAAAAAAGAGAGTTTTGGAGTTATAAGACTTATTCTTCACCTTAAAATAAAATAAAAGAAGGTTCACTTTGGCTTAGCAGCCTAACCTAATGACATAAGTGGTCTATAGTAATAGATCTTCATTTCCGACATGGTAGTTCCTTGTATTAAGATCAGAGTTTGGCTGACTCTTGAATAGGGTGAAAATGAGATGGGATAGTGGCCTTTACTTATATTTCACATGCACCCCAGAATTCACTGAGCTGTGTGGAGAACTGAGGAAAGGAGAAGGCAGGAAACAAACACATAAGGGCATGGGAGCAGAAGAGAGTGCTTTGGAAAAATTGGGTGGCTTGTGTGTTTTATGATGTTATAATCTGAGATCTGAGTGATCTCTAAACCAAATCTGACTCATAAATACATCTGACTTAATGTATGTGTTTTAAAAAGAAAATTTAATTGTCAAACTTGAAGAATCAGGAAATTCACGTAAGAATTTATATTTTTGGCTTCTTTAAAAAATTGGACTTGTGGACTTGAATTTTCAATGGTACATGCTGCTCTGTCTGTGTAATGAGTGCCTGCCTCCACCAGAAGGAGCCAGCGTTTCAGAGACATGAACTCCAATTTGTGGAGGCTCCAGGGTGCCCCGTTTTCTCAGACACTGACGCCCTTTGCTCCTTTATTCCATTTATCTGCTCCAAAAGGCAGGTGAGCTTGCGGCTCCTGGTTTATGTGCTAATAGGCCTGAAGGCTGACACAGTAGCTTTTTGCTGTTTCCTTTCTCCTTGATGTTAAGTTGAGAAAATGCGTTGAAATTCACTAGACTGGTTATACACTGGGTTATCTAACTCCTCCTGTGTTTTTTTTAACCCAGAAATATCCATAAGGTTAGGTTTTCTGCTCTTGGGTTCTTCTGTGTAGAGACTTCTAGGAGATCCTCTGGAGCTGTGTGCCATCTCTGCGTTGTTACATCTCTGCCCTGGCGTGCTTCAAGCTATATCAGGGTCCTCATCCTTAGGGGAAAAAAGTTCTTTTTTTCAGAGACTGCCCAGTTGGTGGACTTGACCAGACAGAGAGCTATTGGACACATGGGTCAAAAGTTCTTGCTGGTGGTGCTCCCTGCTTTCAGGGCCCAGGGTGTATGGCCCAAGCTTTGGAAGATGAAGGTGGGCCAAGGTAAAGATATTCAATCACCTTCAAACGTTATGGCTACTGTTATGTCAAGACTGGGAATAAAGTCGACTCAGGTACTTCTTAAAGATGGAAATTTAGGGAAACGCCTAGGTATTTCCTGGCTACAACTAAATATTTAACCTCTTTATAAGTAATAACTAGGATAATTGACAAAACTTGGGAAAAAATTTAAGACCTTCCTCATACTATTCAGCAGGATAAATTCCAGCTGGATTATAGAATTAAATATAAAGATTACAAAATTTTAGGAGTTCCTTCTGTGGCGCAGTGGGTTAACTATCTGACTGCAGCAGCTCAGGTTGCTGTGGAAGTGCAGGTTCAGTCATCGGCCTGGCACAGTGAGCTAAAGGACCTGGCATTGCTGCAGCTGCACAGTAGGTTGCAGCTGCAGCTTGGATTCAGTCCCTGGGCTGGGAACTCCCATGTGCCACAGGTGTGGACTTAAAAAAAAAAAAATGCAAATTTTTAGAAAAATTTGATGTTTTTCTGATGTTGATGTGGGTGAAAGACTTTCTAAGCATAAAAGCAAAATAACTCGTAAAAATGCTATAGCAGTTTGGAACTTTTACTTTAGGAGAGGACATCATCTTATGTGTAGGTGAATCCATGTCTACCTTTAGGCAATTCTCAAAGGCAATGTGTTTGCCTTTCCCTAAAAGCCTCCAGAGAAGTAGTCCCACTTACTGTCTCTTTAGTCGGGTAGTTCTTGCCAATTGATGTGTATTTGAATTCTTTTAACTTAGTATAAATTACTTTTTATACCACTTCTCAGTGAAAATGAAAATGACATAAGTTTTTATTCCTTTGACTGAAAACTATAACGAACCCTTCCTGAGTCTCTTGCTCTCTGGCTGAACAGACATGGTCCCATTGGCTTTTCTGGGAACTCCAGGCCTTCTCGAAAGTCTTCAGATTTCACTCCTGTTTTTAAGTTCCCATGAGGAATAGCTTATTCTTAACATTGTCTATGTCAGTGGAATGATCTGGTCTACTCTGCAAAAATGAAAATTTGTGATCCTAATGAGTTGAAAATAGAAATCTGATGTCACCTTTGCAGAATGGGAAGGAGGGTGATAAAGTAGGTGTCACACAAAGCACTGAAGAGTTCTGAACCTGTCACTTGGTCATTATGGCCAAAGTATCACCTAACTTCTAAAACATAAAACATAGCACCTTTCCATTGATTTTGATTTTATTTATTACTTTCAAAAAGATCAGTTGAGTTTCTTCGAGATTTAATTACTTATTTGCTTATCCTTCCGAAATCCAGCTAAATAATGAGATGTTTCCCTAATTGATAAAAAGTCTCACAGATTAATTACTTAAGTAATTTGGTGGATAGTTTATATTCTTTTCATGATTTTATATTCTTATTTCACCAATGAAAACATCACCAAGCTCAGGAAGCTTCGTTTGTTGACCTAGTAGCTCCCACTCTGCTAAATCACTCTTCCTTTCTGGGCCTGTTTTTGTGTGGATAAATGGCAATAATGCCTGTCATACTTATAGATAGGGAAAAACATGAAAATTAAAGCAACGTGTAAACTTATTTCCTATTAACTACTTGTTTTGAAAACTGCAAAAAATTGGACCAGTGCATAACTTGAGATGGGATAATCATATCTTGCTATTTGGCCATTTATTCTCTCAAATGATAGGAATTTTTTCCCCCCTGTATTGGTGGTAGATCTATACAACCTATAATTAGGATAAGCACTATTAGGTCATTCTGAAATGCAAGAAACAAGATACCTCTGAGGCTACAGAAGGTCCTTGTGATTTTCTCAAGAGGAGGAAGATTCAGTATTTTTATGATGACATCGAGATGTAGAAATAATGAGAAATGAAAGTTACTCTTTGAGATTTTGTTTAGCAAAATGAAATGAATCCAAAGAATAAAATAGTTAAAACATTGAAACTCTTTGGTTATAAATAAGGACAATGCTAATGTCCCTCAAAAGTTCTTAAAACAGAACCTTAAGAATAACCAAAACGCTCTTTAAAATTAATACTTTATTATCTTAAGGAATCTGCAAGTACTGGTTGAAGATATCTCTTGATATCAACTGTAGACTGTAATGTATATTGAAAGCTGAATTATCTTGCAATCATTTTTTCCTGAATCTTGTAATGTGTTTTTGTTAATAAGCTTTTAACGAAGAAAAAAAAAAGATTAGGTAATGGTCAGCAGTGAGAAGGAAGTTAGGAAATAGAAACAGAGAGCTCAAATTGTTTTTGAGAAGTTAAGTATTCTTGCATGTATTTGAACTGAGGAAAGCAATATATAGCGTCCCAAGATTCAAAGGCAGAACTAAAAATGAGTCCTGCCTTGACATTTGAATAGATTGAAAAATACCATCCTTGGGACAGGATGCCAGGAAGGACTTAAGTAGTATAGATATTTCTTTTTTTTCCTTTTTTTTGTCTTTTGTCTTTTTAGGCCGCACCTGGGGCATATGGAGGTTCCCAGGCTAGGGGTCTAATTGGAGCTGTTGCTGCGGGCCTGCACCACAGCCACAGCAATGCCACATCCGAGCCATGTCCGCTTCCTACACCACAGCTCACGGCAATGCCGGATCCTTAACCCACTGAGCAAGGCCAGGGATCGAACCCACAACCTCATGGTTCCTAGTCGGATTTGTTTCCGCTGTGCCATGACAGGAACTCTTATTTCTTTTTCTTTCTTTTTTTTTTTGTAATGGCTTTTTTTTTTTTTTTTTTAATATCTTTTGTCTTTTTAGGGCCACACCCATGGCATATGGAGGTTCCCAGGCTAGGGGTTGAATTGGAGCTACAGCTGCCGGCCTACACCACAGGCACAGTAATGTGGAATCTGAGCTGTGTCTGTGACCTACACCATAGCTCCTAGCAACGCCAGATCCTTAACCCATTGAGCAAGGCTGGGGATCAAACCTGCGTCCTCATGGATAATAGTCAGGTTCGTTAACCACTGAACGGTGACAGGAACTCCAAGTAGTATAGTTATTTCAGATCTTCCCTTTGGTCACATCCACATCCATACCCTTTCATGGACCACCCACGTGCTGAGGATTTTCAGTTTTTATCTTCCTCTCAAATCTATCTGCTAAACTCAAGCCTAGAATATCTGTGTGACTGCTGGCTGTGTATTCCTGGATGTTTGTTATATGAGAGCCTTGGTTCAAACAGTAGTCCCTAAGCTATTGTTTCAGAAAAGGCATGTTGGATGTGAATTCTGTGTTGTAGAACAGTGTTATAAAAGCAAACAAACCCATAGAATAGTGTGCAAAACATCACAGTGCATCATATATAATGAGTAGGTAATTTTATAAATTTTTAATCTTAAATATAATCAAAAAATTGTTTTTGTGATATAAAATATATTTTGTAATTTTGGTCATAATAAAATTTAAAAAAAACCTTGCTTTAAATTTCATCACTACCTACCTACATAGTAAGATGATTTGAAGATTTAATGAATGTGAAGACTTCTAAGAAAGTATTAATATTTCTCAACATTACTAGTAATAATAGTTAATAGTGAAAGATGCTTATATTACACATGGTTTATCCTTTACACATAGTTAAAAATCTCATGGTTTGTCCTTTATGTTTAGATAAAAATACCTTTTACCTAGAATTATTTTCAGTTTTTTTTCCCTAATTGTTGTGGAAGTAGCATTTTAAAGTGGTTTGAGGGTTTCTTCAGGGATAAACTACATTCTATTTTTATTTTATGAAAGGGAAACTGGCAGTAGTTTTCATTTTAAAATGTGGTTTTCATTTTGAACTCTCAAGAAAATAGTTTTGTGTGCTCTTACTGGTGTAAAAGACCTAGTTTCAAATTTAGCTACATTGAGAAATTCTCTTTTTTTGCTCTCTAATAATTGCCTCAAGTTGAAGAATGCAGAATGGCATTTTATTTGACTATCTACTTACTGAATATTTGTGCATACTCTTTGAACCAACATTTCTACTTCTGTGAATTTATCCTTAGGAAATAACTGGCCAGTTGGTAATATAACATGGCATTTAGGGCGTACATGTCCTAGATTGTCGGGGCTCAAATATACTCTACTATGTGTGTGTGTGATTTGGGCAAATGGTATGATGCCTTTAAGCCTCACTTTTTGTTATCCATAAATGGAAATAAAAATAGTATCTATCTCATAGAGATTGTTGGAAAGATTAAATGAGATACTGTTAGTGTTTAGCACACTATTAGAGACATAATAAATGCTAAATAAATATTAGCTATTTTCATAATTGTTATAAATTAGGTTCATCATTATAAATGTTAGCTGTTATTATTAGTTTGAATTTTTTAAACTCAAATAATTTTATTACATTTATAGTTGTACAACTATAGCATTTCCATCACAACCCCCCAGCCCATTCCCCTACCCCCAGCCTGTCTCATTTGGCAACCATAAGTTTTTCAAAGTCTGTGAGTCAGTATCTGTTCTGTAAAGAAGTTCATTGTGTCCTTATTTTAGATTCCACATGTAAGTGATAGCATATGACCTTGGTGTCTCACTCTCTGACTAACTTCACTTAGGATGATAATTTCTAGGTCCATCCATGTTGCTGCAAATGCCATTATTTCTTTCCTTTTAATGGCTGAGTAATATTCCATTGTGTATATGTACCACAACTTCTTTATCCACTCCTCTGTTGATGGACATTTAGGTTTCCATGTCTTGGCCATTGTAAGTAGTGCTGCAATGAACTTTGAAGTACGTGTATATTTTCCAGTCATAGTTTTCTCTGGATAAATGCCTAGGAGTGGGATTACTAGATCAAATGGTAATTTTATTTTTAGTTTTCTGAGGAATCTCCATCCTGTTTTCCACAGTGGTTGCACCAATTTACACTCCCACCAATAGTGTAATAGGGTTCCCTTTTCTCCATACCCTCTCCAGCATTTATTGTTTGTAGACTTTTTTTTTTCCCCTGTCTTTTCTAGGACTGCACCTGCAGCATATGGAGGTTCCTAGGCTAGGGGTCTAATCAGACCTGTAGCCACTGGCCTATGCCAGAGCCACAGCAACACCAGATCAGAGCTGAGTCTGCAACCTACACCACAGCTCACAGCAACCCCAGATCCTCAACGCACTGAACGAGGCTAGGGATTGAACCTAGAGCCTCATGGTTCCCAGTCAGATTCGTTAACCACTGAGCCACGACGGGAACTCCTGTTTGTAGACTTTTTGATGATGGCCATTCTGGCAGGTGTAAGGTGGTACCTCCTAGTGGTTTTGATTTGCATTTCTCTAATAATTAGTGATGTCAAACATCTTTTGTGTGTTTTTTGGCCATCTGTATGTCTTCTTTGGAGAATTGTCTTTAGATCTTCTGCCCATTTTAATGAGGTTGGTTGTTTTTTAGGTATTTATAAATTTTGGAGATTAATCCCTTGTCAGTTGCTTCATCTGCAAATACTTTTTTCCCATTCTGTGGGTTGTCTTTTTGTTTTGTATAGGGTTTCCTTTGCTGTGCAGAAACTTTTCAGTTAAATTAGGTCCCACTTGTTTATTTTTAATTTTCATTACTCTAGGAGATGGATCTGAGAAGATATTGCTGCGGTTTATGTCAGAAAATGTTTGGCCTATGCTTTCCACAGGAGTTATAATAGAGTTATATAACTATGGTATATAGTATATAGATACTATAAGATACTATATATATAGATACTATAATATACTATAGATAACAATAAGAGTTTTATAGTATCCGGTCTTATATTTAGATCTTTAATCCATTTTGAGTTTATTTTTGTGTATGGTATTAGGAAATGTTCTAATTTCATTCTTTTACATGTAGCTGTCCAGTTTTCCCAGCACCACTTATTGAAGGGACTGTCTTTTCTCTGTTGTATATTCTTGCCTCCTTTATCATAGATTAGTTTATCATAAGTGTGTAGCTTTAATTCTGGGCTTTCTATCCTGTTCCACTGATGCATATTTCTGTTTTTGTGCCAGTACCATATGATTTTGTTGACTGTAGCTTTGTAGTATAGTCTGAAGTCAGGGAGCCTGATTGCTCCAGCTCCATTTTTCTTTCCCAGGATGTCTTTGGCTATTCTGGGTCTTTTGTGCTTCCAAACACACTTTAAAATATTTTGTTCGAGTTCTGTGAAAAATGTCTTTGGTAATTTGATAGGCGTTTCATTCAATTTGTAGATTGCCTTGAGTAGTATAGTCATTTTGATAATATTGATTCTTTGGTCCAAGAGCATGATTTGTCTTTCCATCTGTTTGTGTCACCTTTGATTTCTTTCATCAGTGTCTTACAGTTTTCAGAGTACAGGTCTTTTTGTCTCTCTCTCTTTTTTTTTTTGTATTTTCTAGGGCTGCGCCAATGTCATATGGAGGTTCCCAGGCTAGGGGTCTAATCGGAGCTGTAGCTTCTGGACGATGCCAGAGCCACAGAAACGCCATATCTGAGCCGCGTCTGTGGCGTACACCACAGCTCATGGCAATCCTGGATCCTTAACCTGCTTAGCGAGGCTAGGAATTGAACCCGCAATCTCATGGGGACGAGCCACGATGGGAGCTCTGGTCTTTTGTCTCTTTAGATAGGTTTATTCCTAAATATTTTATTCTTCCTGATGCAGTGGTAAATGGGATTGTTTCCCTACTTTCTCTTTCTGAATGTTAGTTGTTAGTATATAGAAATGCAGTCGATTTTTGTGTTCATTTTGTATCCCGCGACTGCCAAATTTATTGATGAGCCCTAACAGTTTTCTGGTAGTGTCTTTAGGATTTTCTAGGTATAGTATCATGCCATATGCAAACAGTGACAGTTTTACTTCTACTTTGTGGATTCCTTTTATTTCCTTTTCTTCTCTGATTGCTGGAGCTGGGACTTCCAAAACTGTGTTGAATAGTAGTGGCGAGAGTGAACATCCTTGTCTTGTTCCTGATCTCAGCAGGAATTCTTTCAGCTTTTCACCATTGAGAAGATGTTATCTTGTCATATATGGTCTTTATTATGTTGAGGTAGGTTCCCTTAATGCCCACTTTCTTGAGGGTTTTTAGATTGGGTGTTGGATTTTGTCAAAAGCTTTTTCTGCCTCTATTGAGAGGATCATATAGTTTTTATTCTTCAGTTTGGTAATGTGGTGTATCACTCTGATTGATTTGTGGATATTGAAGAATCCTTGCATTCCTGGGATAAATCCCACTTGATCATGATGTGCAATCCTTTGAATGTATTGTTGGATGCGGTTTGTTGAGGATGTTTGCATCTATGTTCATCATTGGCCTGTAGTTTTCTTTTTTGGTGGTATCTTTGTCTGGTTTTGGTATCAGGGTGATGGTAGCCTCATAGAATGAGATTGGGAGTGTTCCTTCCTATGCAATTTTTTGGAATCATTTCAGAAGGATAGGTATTAGCTCTTCTCTGAATGTTTGGTAGAATTTTCTGTGAAGCCATCTGGTCCTGGACTTTTGTTTGTTGGAAGTTTTTTAATCACAGTTTCAATTTCAGTACTTGTGATTGGTCTATTCATCTTTTCTATTTCATCCTGGTTTAGTCTTGGAAGATTGTACTTTTCTAAGAATTTGTCCATTTCTTCTAGATTTTCAGTTTTATTGATGTGTAGTTGCATATAGTAGTCTCTTATGATCCTTTGTATTTCTGTGATGTTGTTGTTACTTCTTTTTCATTTCTAATTTTGTTGATTTGAGTCCTCTCTCTTTTTTTCTTCACAAGTCTGGCTAAGGGTTTATCAATTTTGTTGCGCTTTTCAAAAAACCAGCTTTTCGTTTCATTGATATTTTCTATGGTTATGTTTGTTTCTATTTCATTGATTTCTGCTCTGATCTTTATGATTTCTTTCTTTCTACTAACTTTAGGTCTTGTCTCTTCTCTCTCAAGCTGCTTTAGATGTAAAGTTAGCTTTATTTTAGCTTTTTCTTGTTTGCTGAGGTGGGCTTGTATTACTATAAACTTTCCTCTTAGAATGGCTTTCGATGCATCTCATAGGTTTTGGAGTGTCGTCTCTTTGTTGTCATTTGCTTCTAGGTATTTTAAAATTTCCTCTTTGATTTCTTCAGTGATCCATTGGTTGTTCAGTAGCATGTTGTTGAGTCTGCATGTATTTGTATTTTTTGCATTTTTTTTCTTGTTGATTTCCAGTCATATAGTGCTATGGTCAGAAAAGATGCTTAATATGATCTCAATTTTCTTAACGTTACCTAGGCTTGATTTGTGGCCCAGAATGTGTTCAGTCCTCAAGAATGTTCCATGTGCCCTTGAGAAGAATGTGTATTCTGCTGCTTTTGGCTGGACTGTCGTATAAATATCTATTAAGTCCATCTGGTCTCATGCTTCATTTAGGGCCTGTGTTTCCTTATTGATTTTCTGTCTGGATGATCTGTCAGTTGCTATAAGAGGGTTGCTAAAGTCTACCACTATTATTGTGTTATTGTCAATTTCTCCTTTAAAGGTTCTTAGCAGTTGCCTTATATATTGAGGTGATCCTATGTTGGGTGCATATATATTTACAATTGTTATATCTTCTTCTTGGATTGATCCTTTGATCATTATGTAATGTCCTTCTTTGCTTCTTAAAATACTCTTTATTTTAAGATTATTTTGTCTGATGTTAGTATTGCTACTCCAGCTTTCTTTTTTTTTTTTGGTCTTTTGTCTTTTTAGGGCTGCACCTGCAGCATATGGAGGTTCCCAGGCTAGGGATCTAATCGGAGCTGTAGCCGCCAGCCTACACCACAGCCACAGCCATGCCAGATCCGAGCCACATCTGTGACCTACACAACAGCTCACAGCAATGCCGGATCCTTAACCCACTGAGAGAGGCCAGGGATCGAATCCGCAACCTCATGGTTCCTAGTTGGATTCGTTTCTGCTGCGCCACAATGGAAACTCCCCAGCTCTCTTTTGATTCCTGTTTGCATGGAATATTTTCTTCCATCCTCTCATTTTCAGTTTGTATGTGTCCCTAGAAGTGAAGTGGTTCTCTTGAAGACAGCATATATAGGGGTCTTGTTTTTGTATCCATTCAGCCAGTCTGTGTCTTTTGGTTGGGGCATTTAGTCCATTTACATTTAAGGTAATTATTGATGTATAAGTTCTCATTGCTATTAACTGTTTTGTATTTGTTTTTGTTGCCCTTTTTTTCTTCTCTTTCTTTTGTTCTCTCTTATGGTTTGATGACTATCTTTAGTGTTGTATTTGATTAGCTTTTTTTTTTATTTATATCTGTATCAATTGTAGAGTTTTGGTTTGTAGTTACCCTGAAGTTTTGATATAGGAGTCTATATGTATATGAGATTGTTTTAAGTTGTTGGTCTCTTAATTGCAAGTGCATCTACAGTGTCCTGCATTTGTACCCTCCTTTTCTCACAGTTTCTGATTTTGGTAGCATATTTGTGCATGGATGATTTCCTCCCTTTACTGTATATATGCCTTTACTGGTGATTCTTGTCATTGCAGTATTTTTGTTTCTAGTTGTGGCCTTTTCTTTTCCACCCAGAGAAGTTCCTTTAGTATTTATTGTAAAGCTGGTTTAGGGCTGCTGAATTCTCTTAGTTTTTGCTTGTCTGTAAAGCTTTTGATTTCTCCTTCAAATCTGAATGAGAGCCTTGCTTGGTAGAGTAGTCTTGGTTGGAGGTTTTTTCCTTTCATCACTTTTAATTATATCATGCCAGTCTCTTCTGGCCTGCAGAGTTTCTGCTGAAACATCTGCTGATAACCTTATCGGGGTTCGCTTGTATGTTATTTGTTTCTTTTTTCTAGCTGCTTTCAAGATTTTCTTTGTCTTAAATTTGGGGCAGTTTGATTAATATGTGTCTTGGTGTATTCCTTCTTGGGTATATTTTATATGGTACTCGTTGTGCTTCCTGGATTTGAGTGACTGATTCCTTTCCCATGTTAGGGAATTTTTCAGCTGTTATCTCTTCAAATATTTTTTCTGGCCCTTTCTCTCTCTCTTCGCTTCTGGCACTCTATAATATGGGTGTTGGTGTGTTTAATGTTGTCCCAGAGTTCTCTTAGACGGTCTTCATTTCTTTTCAATCTTTTTTCTCTTTTCTGTTCCACATCAGTGATTTCTACTAGTCTTTCCTCCACCTTGCTTATTCATTCTTCTGCCTCTGTATTCTGTTGTTGGTTGCTTTTAATGAATTTTTTATTTCAGTTATTGCATTTTGCATCTCTGCTTGCTTAATCCTTAAATCTTGTATTTCTTTGCTCAATATTTCTTGTAATTTATCAATCTTTGCCTCCAGTTTATTTCCAGTGTCTTGAATCATCTTCATTATAAGCAGTCTAAAGTGTTTTCCGTGGAAGTTGATAATCTCCAGATGACTTAGCTGTTTTTTTTTTTTTTTCTCCTTGTTCCCTTATGCAAGTCATACTTCTTTGCCTTTTCATTTGTATAGATTTTTGGCATACTCTTCCTTTTTTTTTTTCTTTTTTTCTTTTTGGCTTTTCAGGGCCACACCTGTGGCACATGGAAGTTCTCAGGCTAGGGGTTGGATTGGAGCTATAGCTGCTGGCCTATACCACAGCCACTCAGGATCCAAGCTATGTCTGTGACCTTCACCACAGCAATGCCGGATCCTTAACTCACTGAGTGAAGCCAGAGATCGAACCCACATCCTAATGGATCCTAGTTGGATTTGTTAACTGCTGAGCCACAAGGGAACTCTCCACCTGTTCTGTTTTTTGTTTTTGTTTTTTGTCTTTTTGCCATTTCTTAGGCCGCTGTTGCAGCATATGGAGGTTCCCAAGCTAGGGAACTGTAGCTGCCAGCCTACGCCAGAGCCACAGCAACGTGGGACGCGGATCCGAGGCGCGGATCCGAGGCGCGGATCCGAGGCGCGGATCCGAGGCGCGGATCCGAGGCGCGTCTGCGACCCACACCACAGCTCATGGCAATGCTGGATCGTTAACCCACTGAGTAAGGCCAGGGATTGAACCCTCAACCTCATGGTTCCTATTTGGATTCGTTAACCACTGAGCCACAATAGGAACTCCTGGCATGGTCTTCTTTTTGCAGACAATAGAGTTGTAGTCTCTTTTGCTTCTGATGTCTGTCCCCCTTGTGGCTGAAGTTGGTACTGGGGCTTGCTGTAGGCTTCCTGATGGGAGGGACTGGTGCCTGCTCACTGGTAGGTCAAGCTGATTCTTATCCCTTTGGTGGGTGGGGCTTTGTTTCTGAGTGTGATTAGAGGCAACTGTGTGCCTAGAGGTTCTTTAAGCAGGCTGTACTGATGGGTGGGGCTGTGATCCCACCTGGATTATTCTTTGGCCTGGGGCTGCTCAGCCCTGATAGGTGGGCCAGACTTTTCCAAAATGGCCACCTCTTGAGAAACACACACTGATGATTGTTCTGGAGACCTTTGCCTCCAATGTTTTTCCCCCACAACGAGCCACAGTCACCCCCTGTTTTCCCAGGGGATCCTCCAAGAACTACAGTCAGGTCAGATTCCTATGGAGACTTTGCTTTACCCTGGGACCTGGTGCATATGAAAGCCTGTTTGTGCCTTTCAAGAATGGGGTCCTTGTTTCCCACAGTCTCATGGAGCTCCTGTGCACAAGCCCCACTGGCCTTCAATGCCAAATGCTCCAGGGGCTCCTTCTCCCAATGCCAGATCCCCAGGCATGGGGACCTGACATGGGGCTCAGAACTCTCACTGCTGTAGTTGAGTCTCTGTGATACAGTTACTTTCCAGTCTGTGGGCTGCCTGCCTGGTGGGTATGGAGTTGCTTATATCACGTAATCGCCCCTCCTACCTCTTGATGTGGCCTCCTCTTTGTCTTCTGGAGTAGGATATCTTTTTTTTTTTTTTTTTTTTGCTATTTCTTGGGCCGCTCCTGCGGCATATGGAGGATCCCAGGCTAGGGGTCCAATCGGAGCTGTAGCCGCTGGCCTACGCCAGAGCCACAGCAACGCAGGATCCGAGCCGCGTCTGCAACCTACACCACAGCTCACAGCAACGCCGGATCGTCAACCCACTGAGCAAGGCCAGGGACCGAACCCACAACCTCATGGTTCCTAGTTGGATTCGTCAACCACTGCGCCATGACGGGAACTCCAGGATATCTTTTTTGATAGTAATCTATTTGCTTGAAGGTTGTTCAGCAGTTGGTAGTAATTTTGTTACATTTATGAGAGGTGAGCTCTAGTCCTTCTACTCTGCCATCTATCCTAGTTTTAATTTTTAAAGAAGGAAAAATAGCTCTAAACCCACTATAAAACCTTTAAAATTCTTTTCTGCTGTAGTGGAAGATCTACTGAAGTTCTAAAATATTTTGAGACATTCATGTGCTTTTACAGGTGACAGAAAAATTTGCTCCCATCATGGAAATATTGCAAATCTCTGCTTTATGCAACATAACTTCTATTTTACTTTTAAGCTATTCTCCTAGTTTTATTTGGTATGTGTAATGATGTGATTAAACTGGGACACAGCTAAGTGTCTTATGACCCAATTTCCCCTCTTGTCTGTAGCATCCGTGTTTCTAATGCGAAAGGAATTATGGGATTATGACTTTTTGCATTATTGCCTCATTAAACATTTTCTTAACATTAAACAATCTCTTTCAAAATATATAATGGCCAGTAGAGCTTTAATTTTTTTTTTAATTCCCAGAGATTATGCCAAAAGATTATATAATACAATGATAGGTGGCTGATGGATAAATCCAAAATTAGAAGTGGTTTTTATTTAGGGACACATGTGGTAGCCAAGAAAAGTATGCCTATGGGTTAGTTGATATGTATATAGAGTATGATATTAAGTAGAGAGTGTAATCTTTTAATTCATAACAGTTTTTGTTGGCCATTCCTTGTTTTTTGTGTGTGTTTTTTTTTTTTGGTGGCTGCACTTGTGACATGCAGAAGACCCCAGGGAAGGGATCGAACCTGAGCCATAGTAGTGATGCCAGATCCTTTAACCAGTAGACCAATAGGGAACTCTTGACCATTCACTTTTTTTTTCTTTTTTTAAAATTAAATTATAGTTGATTTACAATGTTGTGCCAATTTATGTTCCCAATGCTCAACATCATCATATACTCATTTTAAGTATAGTTCAGTGAGTTTTGGTCAATTTATATTAGTGTAATTACCATTACATTTGAAACATAGACCATTTCCATTCTCCCTAAAGTTTCTCTTGTCCTCTTTTTTAGTCAGTCTCCAGCCTATAGCCGGCACCAGACAGCCAGAAATAGAAGCTTTCTATTTATGTAGATTAGGTTTTCTTTTAAGGCGTTTCATACAAGTGCAGTTATACAGCGTGTCCTTTGTATCTGGCTTCTTTTGCTCAACATAATGTTTTTGAAATTTTGTTCCTGCATGTGCTAGTAGATTGTTACATTTTAATAAGGAATATACTATTGTATGGATATACCATGATTTATTTGTCCATTCACCTTGAAGTACCTGTGAAGTTGTTTCCAGTCTTGGGCTATTATGAGTATACCTGCTATGAACATCTGTGTACTAGACTCTGTGTGAACATATGTCTTTCTTCATAAGGGAAAATAGCTAGAAATGGAATTTCTGGATGATATGGTAGATGTATATCCACTTCTATATGATACAGACCATCTCTTTTCCAAAATAGTTGTGTGATTTTACATTCCCATTAGAGATGTGCAGGAGTTCTGGACGTAATACTTCAATGTTGGCAGTCTTTTAAATTTTAGTTACCCTAGTAACTAAAATTTTGGTTTTAGTTAGAATTTTTTTCATGACTACTAATATTGGGCATCTACTTATTTGTTCAGTTGACATTCATATATCTTCTTTCATAAAGTGACTGGTTTTTTTTTTTTTTTTTGTCTTTTTAGGGCCACACCCTTGGCGTATGGAGATTCTCAGGCTAGGGGTTGAATCGGAGCTCTCGCCGCTGGCCTACACCATAGCCACAGCAACGCCAGATCTGACCTGTGTCTGCAACCTACTCCACAGTTCATGGCAATGCCGGATCCTTAACCCACTGAGCAAGGCCAGGGATTGATCCTGTGTCCTTGCTGATACTACTCACATTTGTTTCCTCTGAGCCATGTCAGGAACTCTTAAAGTGATTATTGAAATCATCATTTCTGTCACTTTTAAGTTGGCTTGTTTGTTGTATTATTAGGTTGTACTAGTTGATATGTTCTGCATGTAAGTCCTTTGTTAGATGTATTGCAAATTTTTTTTTTTTCCCAAATTGTGTTTTTTTTCCCTCTTCTTAACAATGTCTTTCAAAAACAGAGGTAGTCAATTTTAATGAGGGTCTATTTTATGATTTTCTTTTATGGTTTATACTTTTCGTGTCTCAAGAAAATTTTGCTGACTTTTAAATATTATACTGTTTCACTTATAATGTTATGACCTCCTGCTCTTTGTGCTATTATTGTCATACATTTTATTTTAGTCCTACTTTTTTTTTTTTTTTTTTTTTTTTTTTTTTTTTTGCTGCTGCACCCATGGCATATGGAAGTTACCAGGCCAGGGATTGAATCTGAGCCATAGCTGTGGTAACAGCAGATCCTTAACCCACTGTACCACAGCAGGAACTCCTATTATTTATTTATTTATTTATATGATGATTTAAAATTTTTTTCCATTATAGCTGGTTTACAGTGTTCTGTCAATTTTCTTTTGCACAGCAAAGTGACCCAGTACACATACATGTATACAATCTTTTTTCTTACATTATCATGCTCCATCACAAGTGACCAGACATGGTTTCCAGTGCTATACAGCAGGATCCCATTGCTTATCCATTCCAAAGGCAGTCGTTTGCATCTATTAACCCCAAATTCCAAGTCCCTCCCACTCCCTCCCCTCCCTCTTGGCAACTACAAGTTTGTTCTCCATGTCCATGATTTTCTTTTCTGTGGAAAGATTCATTTATGCCGTATATTAGATTCCAGATTTAAGTGATATCATATGGTATTTGTCTCTCTCTTTTCTTGTCTTTTTAGGGCTGCACCTGTGGCATGTGGAAGTTCCCAGGCTAGGGGTTGAATTTGAGTTACAGCTGCCAGCTACACCACAGTCACAGCAATGCCAGATATAAGCCAAGTATGCTACCTACACCACAGCTTGAGGCAATTCCAGATCCTTAACTCCCTTAACGAGGCCAGGGATCAAACCCACATCCTCATGGATTCTAGTTGAGTTTTTAACCTGCTGAGCCACAGTGGGAGCTCCCTGTTTGTTTGTTTTTGAAGTATAATTGACCTACAACACTATTTTAGTTCCTATGATGTAGCCTAATGATTAGATTTTCTATGCATTTCAGACTGATCACCAGGATAAGTCTAGTTATGATATATCAGCATTCAAAGATATTACATTGTGATTGTATTCCCTCAATATATATGTACATTTCAAAGATGTGCCTCATTTATTTCGCAGCTAGTAGTTTGTACCTCATAGTCTCCTTTACCTATTTCTTTCCTCTCCCCACACCCCTTCCCTCTGGAAACCACCTGTTTGTTCTATGTATGTGTAGTTCATTTTTTGTTTTGTTATGTTTGCTCACTTGTTTTGTTTTTTAGATTCCACATATAAGTGAAATCCTACAGCATTTATCTTTCTCTAACTTATTTCACTTAGCATAACATGCTCTACGTCCATCTATGTTGTCATAATAGCAAGATTTCATTAATGGCTGTGTAATATTCCATTTGTGTGTGTGTGTGATAATCTTATTTGTCTGTTTATCTATTGGTGGCACTATTGGAAGCACTTTGATTGCTTCCATATCTTGGTTTTTTTAAATAATGCTACTATGAACATTGGGGTAGATGTATCTTTTCAAATTAATATTTTGGTTTTCTTCAGATAAATACCCAGGAGTGGAATTGCTATATTATATGGTAGTTATATTTTTAATTTTTTAAGAAACCTCTATATTGGTTTCCTTAGTGGCCGCACCAATTTATATTCCCAGTAACAGTGCACACATGTTCCTTTTCCTCAATATCCTTGTCAACCCTTATTTGTTAACTTTTTGATAACAGCCCTTCTAACAGATGTGAGGTGGTATCTCACTGTGGCTTTAGTTTGCATTTCCCTGATGATGAATGATGTTGGACATCTTTTCATGTGCTTATTGCCATCTGTATGTCTCTGGAAAAACGTCTATTTAGATTCTCTGCCCCCTTTTTAATGGGGTTGTTTGGTTTTTTGAAGTTGAATTTTAGGAGTTCTTTATATATTTTGGATATTAATATCTTATTGGATATATTGTTTGCAAATAATCTTCTCCCATCTAGTAACTGGCCTTTTCATTTTGTTGATAGTTTCCTTCACTGTGCAAAAACTTTTTAGTTTGAGTTAGTCCCATTTATTTATTTATTTTTTTGCTTTTGTTTTCCTTGCCTATGGAGACATATCCAGAAAATATCATGAAGGCCATTGTCAAAGAGCACACTGCCCATGTTTTCTTCTAGAATTTGTATGGTTTCAGGTCTTACATTTAAATCTGAATCCATTTTGAATTTATTTTTGTGCATGGTGTGAAAGATTAGTTCATTTTGATTCTTTTGCTTGTAGCTGTCTGGTTTTCCCAATACCAATTATTGCAGTGGCTGTCTTTTCCCCATTGTATATTCTTGCCTCCTTTGTTGTAGATTAATTGTCCACAAAATATGGGTCCATTTCTGGGCTCTCTATTTTGTTCCATTGATCTGTGTGTCTGTTTTTGTGCCAGTACCATACTGTTTTGATGACTGAGCCTTATAGTATAGCTTGAAATTAGGGAGTTATGATACACTAGCTTTGTTATCTGTGTTTTGTGTATCCCTCAACTACTAATTGCAGATATAAGTGATTTTTACTATTTTGCCTTTTAAACTTCCTATTAACTTTTAACTGTTAATCCACTGCCTTTATTGTATGTTTGCTTTTACTAATGGGGTTTTTTCCCTTCATAGGTTTTGCTTTTTTTTTTTTTTTTTTTTTTCCATTTAGAAGTTCCTTATGATTTTTTGGAAGGCAAATTTAGTGGTGCTGAAGTTTTTTCACCTTTGGCTTATCTGTAAAATTCTTTTATCTCTCATTCAAATCTGAATGATAACCTCATTGGGTAGTGTATCCTTGGTTGTAGGTATTTTTCCTTTTATTCCCTTCTGGCCTATAAAATTTCTGCTGAATGTCAGCTGATAGTCTTATGGGACTTCCTTTTTACCTAACTAGTTGATTTTCTTTTGCTGCTTTTAGGATTCTCTCTTTACTGCTAATTGTTGCCTTTTTAATTATGATGTGTCTTGGTATGGACCTTTTTGGGTTTATCTTGTTTGGGATTCTCTGTATTCCTGGACCTGGATGTCTTTTTCCTTTGTCAGGTTAGGGATATTTTTAGCAATGATTTCTTCAAATAAGTTCTCTGCCCCTTTCTCTCTCTGTTCTTCTTCTGGGATCTCTATTATTCGAATGTTAGTACATTTAATTTTTTCCAGAGTTATCTTAAACTATCCACATTTTTATTTTTTATTTTTATTTATTTATTTTTTGTCTTTTTTTTGCCTTTTCTAGGGAAGTACCTGTGGCATATGGAGGTTCCCAAGCTAGGGGTTCAATCAGAGCTGTAGCTGCTGGCCTATGCCACAGCCACAGCAATGCCAGATCCGAGCTGCCTCTGCGACCTACACCACAGATCACGGCAATGCCGGATCCTTAACCCATTGAGCAAGGCCAGGGATCGAACCCGCAATCTCATTGTTCCTAGTTGGATTCGTTAACCACTGAGCCACGGCAGGAACTCCTATCCACATTTTTAAAAGTTCTTTTTCTTTTTCTTTTTTCCAGCTTGGTGAATTTCCACTACTCTGTCTTCTATGTCATGTAATCTACTGTTGATTTCTTCCAGTGTTTTTTTTTTTTTGTCTTTTGTCTTTTTAGGGCCATACCCACAGCATATGGAAGTTCCCGGGCTAGGGGTCTAATCAGAGCTGTAGCTGCTGGCCTACACCACAGCTACAGCAACACAGGATCTGAGCTGCATCTGTGACCTACACCATAGCTCACAGCAATGCCAGATCCTTAACCCACTGAGCGAGGCCAGGGATCGAACCTGCAACCTCATAGTTCCTAGTTGGATTTGTTTTTGCTGCGTCACAGTGGGAATGCCTCTTCCAGTGTATTTTTAATTTCACCTATTTTATTCTTCCACTTTATTAAAACTCTGTTCATCCATTTTTCCCCTTAGTTCAGTGAACATCTTTATTATCATTGCCCAGAACTCTTTATTGGTTAGATAACTTATCTCCACTTTAAGTTCCTTTTCTAAAGTTTTGTCTTGTTTCTTCTTTGGGAATATACCCTTATCCTCATCTTGCCTAGTTTTCTGTTTTTATTTCTACGTATTTGGCAGGTTGGTTACATTTCCTGATTTTGGAGAAGTAGCTTCATGTAGGAGATATGTTATGGGGCCCAGCAGCACACTCCTTTTGGGTCACCAGAGCTATATGCCCTGGGAGTGCTCCCTGTGTGGGCTGTGTTTGCCCTTTTGTTGTTGTGAGGCCAACTACAATCTACCAGTGTGTGCACTGGTAGGTGAGGCTGCTCCCCTCCACCCCTAGCCCAGTTGACTCTAAGGCCCTGATTCATGTGGTGGGTGTGGGCCTGCTAGAGGATGGGGTGGGCTTCACACATGGCTGAGTGGGTGGCCCCGTGGTCCGTGGATGTTGTGGGCCCACTGGTGAGCAGGGAAAGCCCCTGGCACTAATAAACTAGAGGGAAGATTCCAAAATAATGCTTGTGAGCCTTGGAGTCATCATGATAGAATGAGCTCCCGAAACTGGCTGCTCCTATCATCTCCATCCTCAGGGAGAACCCCAGTCTCCTCCTTCTTCTCCAAGATGAGTAGGTGGGTTTGACCCAGGCTCCTTTCAAACTGCTGCCTCTGTGCTGGGACCTGGAACACATGACATTTTGCATGTGACCTTGAAGGGCAGAGTCTGTTTCCTACTGCCCTCCAACCCTCTTGAATGTAAGCCCTGCTTGGTTTCAAAGCCACACATTCTGGGGACCTGTGTCCTGGGTGCAGAACCCACAAGCTGGGGAGCCTGTTGTGGGGTCAGACTCTATACTCTCTGGGGAGTATCTCTGCAGTTGTGATATTCCTACTGTTTGTGGGTTGCCCACCCGTTTATGTGGGTCCTTGTATATTATATCTCTGCTCCTCCTACCTGTTTCATTGTGGCTCCTTCTTTATAGTTGTGGAAAATCTTTTCTGTTAGTCCTCAAGTCATTCTCATAGATAGTTGCTCTAGAAGTATTTGCAGCTTTGGCGTTCCCATGGGAGAAGGTGTATTCAGGGTCTTCCTACTCTCCTAGCGTGTCCCCTCCCTCCAAATGTTTACTTTTATGCTTTGTACCATATACTAGAAAATAGGGCTTGCCAAAAGAAGTGCATTAGATTTTCAATCATCTTGCAGGCTCATTCATAAAGCTATATATATGAAACATACAAAGATAAGGTGAAATCGGGAGTTCCCGTCGTGGCGCAGTGATTAATGAATCCGACTAGGAACCATGAGGTTGCGGGTTCGGTCCCTGCCCTTGCTCAGTGGGTTAACGATCTGGCGTTGCCGTGGGCTGTGGTGTAGGTTGCAGACGCGGCTCGGATCCTGCGTTGCTGTGGCTCTAGCGTAGGCTGGCGGCTACAGCTCCGATTCGACCCCTAGCCTGGGAACCTCCATATGCCGCGGGAGCAGCCCAAGAAATGGCAAAAAACAAACAAACAAACAAAAAAAGACAAAAAAAACCCCAAAAAACAAAACAAAACAAAAACAAAGATAAGGTGAAATCTTACTCTCCAAAAGTGTTTATAACTGGATAAAAGAAGGGATTTGTGGCCTACTGTGATGGTAGGCTTCATGAAAAAAGTAAAATGCTTTGTGGAGAAGTGGATCTGGAATTTAATTAGTTTTTACCAGCTCCAGTTGCCACCATTTCCAACCCCATCCAGACTGTCATCATGTTTTGCATCTTCCTTCCTCCTGGTCACCTGCTTAAAATTTATTACAGCTGCCAGAGAAGACATAATTCAGATCAAATGATTCCCCTTCCAAGAACCCTTCAATGGTTTTTCAGGCCACTTACCATAAAACCTGGAGTCCTGAATGATAGTCTAAAAAGTTCTGTGTGACCTGGCTCCTGGCTTCTGGCCTCTTTTCTAACCTCATTTTTGACTTGAATATTCCTTGCACAGTCCTCTCCTCACTCAGGCCTCACTGCCAGTCCTCAAACCCTCCCTTAACACAGTCTTTGCAATTACTATTTTCTTTGCCTTGAGAATTTGTCTCTGTGATATTTCCCAGGCTTATTCTCATTTCCTTCAGATCTCTGCTCATATGTCCTCCTTAGAGTGACTTTTCCCAAAATTTTGGGAGTATTTTCTCATCACTCCCCAGCTCCTTCCCTTCTCTATTTTTTTTTCAAATCTGTACTCCTTAGTCTGGTGTTCAGGGCATTCTAAGACTCATCTCTGCTGACCTTTCCAGTTTCATTTCTAATGACTCCCACAGCTTATACTGCAATCCTATTGAATGAGTTATAGTTCCCCTATTATGCCCCTTGCAGATGTCTCTTGCAGCATCTCTTGCGTTTTGCAACTTATTTTTTATGGACCTTTCCTTCTCACAGTGCATAATCTCTTCAAAGGAAGGGACCTTGCATATTTTTATATTTCTAAGACCTGGCATTCCTGGCATACTGTACACAGCTAGTAAAGATTTACTGAATGTAAAAGATGGTTTTGTCTCCAAGTTGGAGCTGGACAAGGTTTAGTATGTACTGATAAATTGCTGAAAGCAGTTTCATCTCTTTAGAAGATGTGAGGATGTGTGTATCTGGAGACGAATATGAAGAACACAATATTAGAATACCCTTGTTCCTTTTTCTTTTTCTTTTTTGTTTGTTTGTTTGTTTTTGTTTTTTTAGGACTGCCCCCGAGGCATATGAAGGTTCCCAGGGTAGGGGTTGAATAGGAGCTATAGCTGCCAGCCTCCGCCACAGCCACAGCAACCTACACTGCAGCTCATGGCAGCGCTGGATCCTTAACCCACTGAGCAAGGCCAGGAATTGAACCCATAACTTCATGGTTCCTAGTCGGATTCATTTCCATTGAGCAAGGGCGGTAACTCCTAGGATATCCTTGTTCTTAGCAAAATCATACTGTGTGAAGAAGGCTGACATGTAACATGATTGAATCAGTAAACTTAGCTGGGAAAAACAGCTTCAGTGGGAGGAAGGGTTATTTGACAAGTGTTAGTTAGAAGGAAGCAGAGCCATTTGGCAGTGGCATGACTCTAAGAGCATTAGTCCTATTGTTTCATCTATGAGAGTCATCCATAGAGCAGCCCTGCTTATCATGAGGAAATAGTACAAAGGAGAAACTTTGGGGCAGTGATGGTGCATTCGTGTTTTTGCTCATGCTATCTTGAACCTCTTAACAGTGTGAGTGTTGAGGGTTAGGTTAGGCTTAACCTGACTGCTCTTGGTCCAATGGGAAAGAATGCTATGAAAATTTATTTGTATCTGTCAAGGTTGTGGGAGGGGAAAATGGCTGTATTTGTTTTATATATTTGCCATCCCTGTTTGATGGTTTGTATTTTCTGTGCTAATTTGTGAGTGACAGTGGGTCAGTTGGCCCACTATAGTTGAACATGTGAACATGCTTTATATAATTTTAGTAATATATATTACTATATATATTTTAATAATATATGTATTTTTATAATATATACTTTAGTTATATATATTACTACATATATAACTTAATAATATATGTATTTTCTAAAACTTTAAACATAATAGTCAAATAGGCTGTAGGTTTTAAAAGGTTTAAAACTTTTTTTTCTTCCTAAATCAGGTTTGTTACAGAAAGAGAAAATGGCCATTGAAGCATTTCAGATTTGCTGTCTCCTCCTGCCCCCAGAAAATAGGAGAAAGTTACAGTTATTGATGAGAATGATGGCAAGGATCTGCTTAAATAAGGAGATGCCACCACTGTGTGATGGCTTTGGCACCCGAACACTGGTAGGTTGATTTCTAACATCTAACAGGACATGAGTTTTGGGGATAAAATCCACATGAGTAAAATTTACTAGCTTGGTACCCAGTTACAATGTGGGCTTCCTTAAAGAGCCATGGCTTGGAATCCACTCAGACTGGTGTTGTGCTTTTGCTCTTAGTGACTTAGAGAAGGTAATAAAAAGTGAAGAGTGAGTAGGGGTAGACTCAGTGTAGAGATATCTGCTGCTTCCTTCCTGCTGTCAACACAGAGAAGGAAGTATGGGCAGAAGGAATAACTGGCTTCTCAGAAACAGAATTCTCCCTCCAGGACAAAAAGGGTTGCAAAGCCTTTGCTACTCTGACTAGTTGGAAAGACGAAGCATATATCATGCGTTAAAGGGGGAGGAAGTTACATATAGAGATGGATCAGACAACTTGGAAGGAAGGGGAGAGGGAATTAGTATCTCTTGGGTCCATGAGTGAGGGTATTTCTTAATATAGTCTCAGTTTGGCTTAAAAACTTAAACTAATGTTGAATTCTACCCTGTCATATCAGCATATGGTTTTTTAATTAAAAAAATTTTTTTTATTACTCAATGAATTTATCACATCTGTAGTTGTATAATGATCATCACAATCCAATTTCACAGGATTTCCATCCCACAGCCCAAGCACATCCCCCCACCCACCAAACTGTCTCCTCTGGAGACCATAAGTTTTTCAATGTCTGTGAGTCAGTATCTGTTCTGCAAAGAAGTTCCGTCTGTCCTTTTTTCAGATTCCACATGTCAGTGAAAGCATTTGATGTTGGTGTCTCATTGTCTGGCTGACTTCACTTAGCATGATAATTTCTAGGTCCATCCATGTTGCTAAAAATGCCAGTATTTCGTGGTTTTTTGTTTGTTTGTTTATTTGTTTTTTTAATGGCTGAGTAATATTCCATTGTGTATATGTACCACATCTTCTTGAGCCACTCCTCTGTTGATGGACATTTAGGTTGTTTCCATGTTTTGGCTATTGAAAAGAGTGCTGTAATGAACATCGGAGTACTTGTGTCTTTGCGAGTCATGGTTTTCTCTGGATAGATGCCCAGGAGTGGGATTGCTGGATCAAATGGTGGTTCTATTTTTAGTTTTCTGAGGAATCTCCATACTGCTTTCCACAGTGGTTTCACCCATTTACAATCCCACCAACAGTGTAACAGGGTTCCATTTTCTCCACACCCTCTCCAGCACTTCTTGTTTGTAGCCGTTTTGATGCTGGCCGTTCTGGCTGGTGTTAGGTGGTACCTCATAGTGGTTTTGACTTGCATTTCTCTAATGATGAGTGATGTTGAGCATCTTTTCATGTGTTCTGTGGCCATCTGTGTGTCTTCTTTGGAGAACTGTCTGTTTAGATCTTCTGCCCGTTTTTTGATGGGGTTGTTTGTTTTTTTGGTATGGAGCTGCAGGAGATGTTTATAAATTTTGGAGATGAATGCCTTGTCAGTCGATTCATTTGCAAAGATTTTCTCCCATTCTGTGGGTTGTCTTTTCATTTTGTTTAGGGTTTCCTTTGCTGTGCAGAACTTTTTTTTTTTTTTTTTTTTGATATTTCTTGGGCCGCTCCCGCGGCATATGGAAGTTCCCAGGCTAGGGGTCTAATCAGAGCTGTAGCCCCCGGCCTACGCCAGAGCCACAGCAACGTGTCTGCAACCTACACCACAGCTCCTGGCAACGCTGGATCGTTAACCCACTGAGCAAGGCCAGAGATCGAACCCGCAACCTCATGGTTCCCATTTGGATTCGTTAACCACTGCGCCACGACGGGAACTCCTGTGCAGAAACTTTTAAGTTTGATTAGGTCCCATTTGTTTATTTTTGTTTTTACTGTCAATATTCTAAGAAGATCTGAGAAGATGTTGCTGTCGTTTATGTCAGAGAGTGTTTGGCCTATGTTTTCCTCTAAGAGTTTTATAGTGTCTGGTCTTATATTATTTACTGGAAAAATTTATTAACTTTCTTCAAAAAATAGCTTAGAGCAAAATTGATGTTTCATTGGAATGTATATCCTTTCCATATGCTGGTGAACCACCATGTATGCCCGAGAGTCCACTGGCCCACTTTTAGAAGTATGGCATAAGATCAGAGAACCAATGAGTGCCCAGAGTAATTCTTGACCTTTTTTTGTGGGGGGTGGGGCGGTAAGTGGATGAGTAGAGGGCTAATGGACCATTCTGAAAAGCTGAAGAAAACTTTGCATCTATTCCCTAGAAGAATGCATGTATAAAATTTTGCATACATTTTCAAGGCATTCACCAGTTTCCTGGAGTCCACAGTCTCCAGATAGAGTCTTTGTGTGTGTGTCTCTCTCTATATGTAGATGTGAGTGAAGATAAAGTATCTTATGCAGTATGCTGAAGAAGTGAAGTCTTATTAAACAGAGCTACATGATATCATGCATATAGGTTTTTTTAAAAAATTGAAGTATAGTTGATGTATGATATTATATAAGTTACAGGTGTACAATATAGTGATTCAGTTTTTGAAGATTATACTCTATATATAGTTATAAAACATTGGCTATATTCCCTGTGCTGTACAGTATGTCCTTATAGTTTATTTTATACATAATAGTTTAAACCTCTTAATTTTCTATCCCTATAACCTACCCCTCCCAACCACTAGTTTGTTCTCTACATCAGTGAGTCTATTTCTTTTTTGTTATGTTCACTGATTTTTCTTGTATTTTTTAGATTCCTTATACAAGTGATATTGTATGGTATTTGTCTTTGTCTGGCTTATTATATTTGCATGCCTATAGGTCTTAAAATAAGATGGTCAACGATAAAGTTAGTAGGAAAGGAAAAAAAGTCCATCCAAAAGGTAGTGTTAAGAATGGAGTAGTTAAAATGAATTCTATGGAAGCAACTGCTGTAATATTTTTTTATATTTTTATAAATACTTAATGTATTTATGAAGTCTCGTGGTTTTGTTCAAAGGTGATTGTCAAATGTACATATAAAATCCTAGATAAAATAGCAGTTAACTAGGAAAAACTGTAATGGTTGAGACACATAGACTGTGCTAACATTTTTTTTTAAAAAATGATGAAATTAGGAAATTATTACACTAAATTTGGCTATAAGTACTTTGAACTTAAAAGTGATCCAAGTTATGGTGGTGATAATAATTTTTAGAATTTGTTGAAGTATGTATTTGAAAGTGTCTGTTAAAGGGGGTACCTTTAAAACTGCTCACCCCAATATTTCTGCTAAGTCTCTGAGATGCAGTGCATCTGTTCATGCTGATGATGAGAAGATCAGCCCACCTGAGATGGTCAGGTCTGGCCATTCGTTGGGTAAGATGTGTGCCTTGTGCTGTGTGTTGTTTCTCACTGACTTTTTTGCCTTTTGCAAATTAGATCGCACTCAGTTCAGAGTAGGAGAAAACCCTTCATCTCTATTTATTTAAAAATCACACCCTCCCATTTTTTTTTTTTTAGATGGTTCAGACATTTTCCCGTTGCATCTTGTGTTCCAAGGATGAAGTGGACTTGGATGACTTATTAGCTGCTAGGTTGGTAACGTTTCTGATGGACAATTACCAAGACATTCTGAAAGTCCCTTTGGCCTTGCAGACCTCCATAGAGGAGCGTGTGGCCCATCTACGAAGAGTCCAGGTAAAGGAAGGGATAGTATCAGTTCTCTAAAATTGCCACAGAGAAATTAGAGCAGAAAGTCATGTAAGTTTGCTAGACTTCTTCGTACTTTTTGTTATGAGGAATAAACAAATTGGTATTTACAAACTGCCAACAACAGGGCTTGGCACATAGTAAGCACTGCATGTGTTTGTTATTATCTTTGAAAATCTATGAGTGCCCACTAGGTTTTGTTGTGTCAGTCAATGCTTCATACTTGTGATTGCGAATTCCTTAAAGTGGGTTTATTCAGAATCTGCATATACTTCCTGATGAAAGTGATGTCTGTGTAATAATGTCTTGATTTGTAATAGCTTTGCAACCTAGATATGATTTTTTGAACAAGAAAGCTGAGGCACAGAGAATGTAAATGATTTGTCCAAGGTCATGGAGGTAGGATTCAAACCGATAAATCATTCTCTAGAATCAGTGCTCTTTTTTTTTTTTAAAGGGCTACATGTGCAACATATAGAAATTCCCAGGCTAGAGGTCGAATTGGAGCTGCAGATGCTGGCCTACACCACAGCCACAGCAACGTGGGATCCAACCCTCATCTTCGACCTACACCATAGCTTGTGGCAATGCCGGATCATTAGCCCACTGAGTAAGGGATTGAACCCACATCCTCATGGATACTAGTCAAGTTCGTTACCACTGAGCCACAGCAGGAACTCCCAGAATCAGTGCTCTTAACTACCATTCCATACTGCCTCACTGTAGAATGAGGTGTGGTAGAAGAACCTAGCTTTAGAGCTGTAGGGACCTGGGCCAGACTCCTGGCTCCCCTCTTTCCTTGTTGTGTGGCTCTGGGAAACTCCCTTAACCCCTCTGGATTTTGGTTTTTGGAAATGTTTTTTTTTTTAATTTTTATTTTTTTTATTTTTTTTTTTTTATTTTCCCACTGTACAGCAAGGGGGTCAGGTTATCCTTACATGTATACATTACAATTACATTTTTCCCCCACCCTTTCTTCTGTTGCAACATGAGTATCTAGACGAAGTTCTCAATGCTATTCAGCAGGATCTCCTTGTAAATCTATTCTAAGTTGTGTCTGATAAGCCCAAACTCCCGATCCCTCCCACTCCCTCCCCCTCCCATCAGGCAGCCACAAATCTCTTCTCCAAGTCCATGATTTTCTTTTCTGAGGAGATGTTCATTTGTGCTGGATATTAGATTCCAGTTATAAGTGATATCATATGGTATTTGTCTTTGTCTTTCTGGCTCATTTCACTCAGTATGAGATTCTCTAGCTCCATCCATGTTGCTGCAAATGGCATTATGTCATTCTTTTTTATGGCTGAGTAGTATTCCATTGTGTATATATACCACCTCTTCCGAATCCAATCCTCTGTCCCTGGACATTTGGGTTGTTTCCATGTCTTGGCTGTTGTGAATAGTGCTGCAATGAACATGCGGGTGCACGTGTCTCTTTTAAGTAGAGTTTTGTCCGGATAGATGCCCAAGAGTGGGATTGTGGGGTCATATGGAAGTTCTATGTATAGATTTCTAAGGTATCTCCAAACTGTTCTCCATAGTGGCTGTACCAGTTTACATTCCCACCAACAGTGCAGGAGGGTTCCCTTTTCTCCACAACCCCTCCAGCACTTATTATTTGTGGATTTATTAATGATGGCCATTCTGACTGGTGTGAGGTGATATCTCATGGTAGTTTTGGTTTTTGGAAATGTTAAAATGGGCCATACCTACTCTGTGAAATTGTTGTGAAGACTAGAAATCTCTGCTTTAGCATCAGTCCCATCATCTCTTTTCTCATCTATAAAATGGGATAATTATAGTTAACACATACCTCCTAGGGCTATTTTGGGGATTGAGTGGCTTAAAACATTGAAGTGCTCAGAATAATGTTTACTACATAGTAAGCCCTCATTTGGTAGCTACCGTTGTTATTATTATCATTGTTATGTTATTCCACAATATTATTATTTTTTAAATGATTTTTTTCCCATTATAGCTGGTTTACAGTGTACTGTCAATTTTCTACTGTACAGCAAAGTGATGCAGTCACACATACGTATTTACATTCTTTTTCTCACATTATCCTCTATCATGCTCCATCGCAAGTGACTAGACATAGTTCCCCGTGCTATAAAGCAGGATGTCCTTGCTTATCCATTCCAAAGGCAATAGTTTGCATCTATTATCCCCAGATTCCTAGTCCATCCCACTCCTTCCCTCTCCACCGTGGCAACCACAAGTCTATTCTCCAAGTCCATGAGTTTCTTTTTTGTGGAAAGTTTCATTTGTGCCGTATATTAGATTCAAGATGTAAGTGATAGCATGTGGTATTTGTCTTTCTCTTTCTGACTTACTTCATTTAATATGAAAGTCTTCTAGTTCCATCCATGTTGCTGCAAATGGCATTATTTCATTCTTTTTTATGGCTGAGTAGTTTTCCATTGTGTATATATACCACACGTTCTTTTTTTTTTTTTTTCGTCTTTTTGTCTTTTCTAGGGCCGCACCCACAGCATATGAAGGTTCCCAGGCTAGGGGGTCTAATCAGAGCTGCAGCTGCCAGCCTACACCAGAGCCACAGCAACACAGGATCTGAGCCTCTTCTGCAATCTATACCATACTTACAGCAATGCGGAATCCTTAACCCACTGATTGAGGCCAGGGATTGAACCCTCGACCTCATGGTTCTTGGATTCATTAACCACTGAGCCATGATGGGAACTCCTATACCACATGTTCTTAATCCATTCATCTGTCGATGGACATTTATGTTGTTTCCATGTTTTGGCTATTGTGAATAGTGCTGCAATGAGAATGCAGGTGCATGTATCTTTTTTAAGGAAAGTTTTGTCTGGATATATGCCCAAGAGTGGGATTGCTGGGTCATATGGTAATTCTATATTTAGTTTTCTAAGATACCTCCATACTGTTTTCCATAGTGGTTGTACCAATTTACATTCACCCAACAGTGTAGGAGGGTTCCCTTTTTTCCATACCCTCTCCAGCATTTGTTCTTTGTGGACTTATTAATGATGGCCATTCTGACTGGTGTGAGGTGGTATCTCATGGTAGTTTTAATTTGCATTTATCTAATAATCAGAGATGTTGAGCATTTTTTCATGTGCTTGTTGGCTATCTGTATATCTTCTTTGGAGAAACATGTCTTTGGTTCTTTTGCCCATTTTTCAATTGAGTCACATTATCATTATTATTGGTAACATAATATTCCATAATATGGATATACCTATACCATAATTTATTTAAATGATTGATCACTTCCATTTTTGCAAGCATTCTAATAGTAATTTTCTTTTTTTCTTTTTAGGGCCACACCTGTAGCATATAGAGGTTCCCAGGCTAGGGGCTGAATTGGAGCTATAGCTGCTGGCCAACGCCACAGCCACAGCAATGTCAGACCCCAGCCGCATCTTCGACCTACACCACGGCTCATGGCAATGCCGGATCCTTAACCCACTGAGCGAGACTGGGATCGAACCTGCAACCTCATGGTTACTAGTTGGATTCGTTTCTGCTGTGCCACAATGGGAACTCCATAATAGTAAATATTTTTGTTAGATTAGATTAGTTTTTTGCTGCTGTTGTTTGATCTGCAATTATTTTCTAAGAATAAATTCCTAGCAGTTTGGCGTTGCATGGTCAGAGACCCTGAATGTATGTTAAGGACTGATTGCATATCATCAAATTTTCATTTAGAGTGATTGTTCCAGTTTACATTCCCCTCATTGGTATAAGAAATTGTGTATTTCTTTATACCCTTGCCTACTTTTATTATTAGTGTGCATATCTTTCCCATTTTATTTTTATTATTTATATAATTTTTTTGGCCATGCCTATGGCATGCAGAAATTCCCAGGTCAGGAATTAAACCTGCACCACAGTAGTGACACACTCTCCATAGCAGTAACAGCTTAACTGCCCTTTGCCATTTTAATGGGTATAAAGTGTAATCTTACTGCTGTTTTAGTTTAATCCCCTACCTTCCCCTGATATTTTATGAGCCAAACTTAAAACATTAAAAAAAAAAAAGAAAAACACTAAATTTCTTCAAGGAGAGGTGATAGTGGTGAGTCCATTGGTCTGTGTCTTTGCCAGGCTTGTGTATTCACATGGCATAGGCATGCGTTGCAGACACTTGGCTCTGTGAGCCCCTTACTGTTGGTTGAATATCAGAAGGCTGAGCTCGTATGATGGATTTAACTGCAGAGCAGTACAATCTTATGAACAGGCACTGCCATAGCCCTGAATAAAATTTCTAACTACCCAATTGTCCAGTTACATTTTTTTCTTAGAAATACATACTCAGTAGAATTGCCAAACGCTTGTTTGTTTTAGCGCCTGGAGCCTTGCACAGGCTGCTGAGCCCCTTCATCATATCACATTTAGGGTGATGCCTCTCTAAAAAAGAAGTGTTACTTGAACTGTTGTGGTGAGTTGTTTGGGGGCAGTTCCAGGGCTGATCCTGGATTAGATAAACAGTGAGGTTGGCATTGTTTTGACACTAATCTTCTATTGACTTTGTTTGCAACCCCCTTCTTCCTCTTGTGCTCTTTAATCATAGGTATCCAGTGGTTTTCTCTTGTCCTAGTTCGGACTCTTAGTTTTTACCTGGGCCTCATCCTTTATTCTGGCCCTTTTCAGCTTTTTCCAGATTTCCTAATTCAAATGAAAAAGAAAGGGTTGTGTGTGTTCCCCTTTAACTCATGGTTCTGGTCTATCTCCCTTAGGTTATCTCTAAATGACTGGGTACACTGTTGTTGATGCATGGAATGTACTTCATGTAATAACCCTTCTTGGCACCATATTTATTTTTAACTGTGGCTTCTGGAAAAAGAAACGTAAACCAAAGACATGAATGTAATGGTAGGAATTTTACCCACTGCAGAAGAACAGTAGATGCTGCATTTCTGAGAAGATGAGTCTTCTGAAAAGGGCTCTGACAGTCCTTTTTGGTCTCTGAAATTAAATATTTCTAATGGATGCCTTTATTTACAAATCTCGGTATCTTTTTCCCTCTTATTTCTCCCTCTCCTTTTCATCCTGCACATTGTCTGCACATTTGTTTTCAGTTGTTTTACACTATTAACATGTGTGGAGATGGGTGCAGTATTTCCTTCTGCATGGAAGCTGAGCTAAATCTGTGCCTCTTTCGATCCCCAAGGGAGGGAGGATCAGACTCTCGAGATGTGAAGGAACCTCCATAGTTTCATAGTGTGTGTTTGCACTCACTTGAGTCGACATACTTAGTTTATGTGTAAATTTCAGATCTTATTAGAAGAGAATGCAAGGATTTTTGTTTATGAAAATTGCTTTGGGGTTAAAAAAAGTAAACACTCATATTTAAAACTGTGACTTTACATTTTTTTTTTTCTTTTATGAAGTTGTGGAAACACTTTTCCTTGTCAGTATAGAGTTTTTCCCAATCAAGTTGAATGTCATAGTGTTTCTCCTGGGAGATATACTATATGATCTGAACTGGTAAACATGCACTTTCACTAATAATCCCTTTGCCTCAGATAAAATACCCAGGAGCTGATATGGATATCACTTTATCGGCTCCATCATTTTGCCGCCAAATTAGCCCAGAGGAATTTGAATACCAAAGAGCATACGGCTCTCAGGAACCTCTGGCTGCCTTGTTGGAGGAAGTTATCACAGATGCCAAACTCTCCAGCAAAGAAAAGAAGAAAAAATTGAAGCAGGTAAAAAGCATATTTATAAGTCATTTCTTCTCCCTACTGTTATGTTATTTTTCCCTTTTTATTCTCTATTTTAATAGATTTCATATGAATCTCATCTTCTGAGACATAGCAGTTTTGAAAGTAAATTACTTAATTCATTAATTGACACAACTGTGGTCTGTTTTCCAGATCTTTATTCTCTGATGTAGATCTTTTACCATTATTGAACTCTTCATTTGTGAAGCCATTCTCTAATATTTGTCCTTGGTTTTGATATGTGATATGACGTGAGTTAGTGGAGTAATTACTTCAAATGCAGGGAAACTATCAAATGAGGATGGTTTCTTTTGGTTTTTTTGAAAGGCATGTCATACTGAATTCACACATGTAAAATGTCCAGAATTTAAAATGCTTTGGTTTTAGATATCAATATCAAATTGGTTTCTTGCCTGAGGCAACATGGACTAGGGTTTCAAAGAATAGTTTCCAACTCAGAATTGGTTTACCTTGATCATTTTGAAAGTATTCTTTTAAGAGCTAGTGAATGGTGTTTCTATTTAAAGACTGAATCCTGCATAACTTGATTTCTGATCATACCATATTTATGTATAAGATTATACACAATTCTAGATTCCCATCATATTTTTCTCGTAGTAATTTTGGAGAAGAGTTCAGTGGTGTGGATCAAAGGAAAAACATACTGCTTCTTTGTAAGCTTTTCAAAAAGAAATGTATACCAGCATCTTTTCTCTTCTACTTGGGCAGAAGCAGGTGGGGCTGAGCTAGAGAAGCAGGGGAGTGATAAAACGTTGGGCCCAAATTTTCTTTAACTGAGTAGAAAATAAGTCAGTTACTGGTGAAGGCATATTTATAGTTTGCAGGGGAGAAATTTGAAGAAATATGACCCAAATGAGAAGTTTACTTGAAGATTAGATCAAATTAGGAGTTCCCATTGTGGCTCAGTGGTTAACGAACCTGACTAGCATCCATGAGGGCATGGGTTTGATCTCTGGCCTCACTCGGTAGGTTAAGGATCTGGCACTGCTGTGAGCTGTGGTGTAGTTTGCAGACGTGGCTCGGATCCAGGGTTGCTGTGGCTGTGGTGTAGGTCGGTAGCTACGGCTCTGATTTGACCCCTAGCCAGGGAACCTCCGTATGCCGTGGGTGTGGCCTCCCCCCCAAAAAGATCCCCCCCCAAAAAAAGATCAGATCAAATTAAAGATGAATTAGATCTACAGAAAGTTGGAATCTAATGATTTAACAAAAAGAAATGAGTTTGTGTTGAAGTGAACCTGTAATCTGTTTTCTTCTTGTTCTCTTTCCTGATGGAAAGCAGGAAACGTTAAAACAAAACAAAAATATGAAAGTATTGGATCAGAAACTCTTATTTTGAAATTAGAGTGCCCAATTTTATCGCCTCTTGTCTGTTTTTTTTCACTTTTCTTGGATTTATGTGTGTTTTGTTTTCGTTTTTTAGTTTCAAAAATCCTATCCTGAAGTCTACCAAGAACGATTTCCTACACCAGAAAGTGAAGCACTTCTGTTTCCTGAAAAGTCTAAAGCAAAACCACAGCTGTTGATGTGGGCACTAAAAAACCCCTTCCAACCATTTCAAAGAACTAGAAGTTTTCGGATGTAGTACTTTGATAGCCGTTAGAGACCTCTGTTGATGCTGTTGTTTTGAGTTAATGGGTGGTTGGAGGACTATACTGGTGGAATAAAGAAGCACGTAAGCCACAGACTACTGATTTATAGAGATTACCTGACTTCAAAAAATGTTGAGCCATTGTCAGTATTTTTATAAAACTCAGTGCTATTTTTAAAGTGTACAAAGCAGTTAAAAATAAGGAGACATATATATGGTGGTAATGTTAATATGTTTGTTATAAAATTTAAGGGTCTTTTCATTTTTTTATTTGTTGTTTTTTACAGTGTTTATAAAATATTTGTGTGTACACCTGATTACTGATGTCTTTGTGATAACCAAGACTGAAAGATAATGTATATTCTTGGATAAGAAAGACACTGGATACTGTTACTGTGATGCTATTGACTTAATAGCCAATTGTGATCTCTGCTGTGTAGATTGTTTTTCCTTGTTGCACAAAGATTCTTAATGTTCTATATTACATTGGCTGTGTCTTTTATTGCAGATGTGTTGGATGCTCCGACAGATTTTACTTTTATGACATATATATTATAATTAAACACCACCTAAATGAAGTAGATTTTCATTTGCCTACACTAGTATAATTTCAGTCTTGGCTAAAGATGGAAAATGGAACAGGATAAATTCTTGCAGTCCTATTAGTCCTGTGATTCTAAGAGGATCTTTGTTGTTTCATGAAAAACACAATGAGTTAAGTAAAATGAGACAACTTCCTTCATATATTTCCCTAGCTTTCTCATCCTTTTGAAAGTAAATGGAATGTAAATAAATATCATTTTTTAAAATACCATACATGGTGTTTCTTTTTTGGCATTTATCCCTGCCTTGGCTGGTGTTCTCACATCAATCATTTATTTCTATGATAAAATAAGAAGTAAGATTTGGGTTTTTGTACTGGATTTTAGGAAGTACATTTCTTTTGCTATGTTTTGCCCTCTTGCAAATAGTGGAACACTTAAAAATTAGAGCAGCTGGAAGGCTTTTTCTGAGAGCAATTACCCCAAAACCTAAGAGCAACCCTTACTAACTGGCTTGCTCTGGTATTGTGACTGATACTTCCTTGCACTTGAGATCTGCTTCTGTTCTTTTGTAGCAGACTGCTTCTTGCCATTGACTCTGGTTTTGCCCTCTCAAAGATGGAAAGAAGTATTCCTATTTGTTTGAATACCCCTTATCATAGAAATATGGGAAATAATGGAAGATTTTTAGTGTTTCAGGATTTTTTCTCAGACTTTGGAATTTTGTTTAAAGACTGGGTCTACTTTCTGCACTGTTTGTTCTTCAACATAGAATTTACTTCCCAGAGTCTCCTCTTCTAATGCTATAGTTTATCTTTGGAAATATATGTTACTGTTTTCTTTCTTTCCTTCCTTCCTATTTTTGTCTTTTTAGGGCTGCACCTGTGGCATATGGAAGTTCTCAGGCTAGGGGTTGAATTGGAGCTATAGCTGCTGCTATAGCAACGTGGGATCTGAGCCACATCTGTGGCTCATGCCAGATCCTTAACCCACTGAGCAAGGCCAGGCATTCATTGAACCTGCATCTCACACATGGATACTAGTCAGGTTCGTTACTACTGAGCCATGACGGGAGCTGCTATATATTACTGTTTTAAAAATTTTTTTCCTGTTAAGATTACTTTTCTTTCTTTTTTTTTTGGTTAAATATACCATACTTACGGAGACATCTTAAGACACACATGTGAAATTGAGAGGTGGATAAAACCAGTTTTTCAAAGTGGTTGTGTCAATTAAAAACCTATCAGCAGGACTTCCCCTCGCTCAGAGGAAGTTTATCTGACTAGTATCCATGAGGATTCAGGTTCGATTCCTGACCATACTCAGTGGGTTAAGGATCTGGTGTTGCAGTGAGCTGTGGTGGAGGTCGAAGACACAGCTTGGATCTGCTGTTGCTGTGGCTATGGTGTAGGCCTATGGCTATAGCTCTGATATGACCCCTAGCCTGGGAACCTCCATATGCTGTGGGTGTGGCCCTAAGACAAAAAATAAAATAAAATAAAATAATAAAGTTTTAAAAAAATCAGCAGTGCTTAAGAGTTCCTGTTGCTTAACATCCTCACCAAAACTTGCTGTTGTCAGAGTCTGAATTTTGAGTATGGTGGATAAATAATGGTATCTCATTGTGGTTTTACTTTGCATTATTAATATGACTGAAGACTTTTGTCACTTGTTTTGGACTTTTTTCACTTTTGTTCAAATTTTAATAGCAGCTTGTCAAGGTACACATACACACACACACACACACACAAGCACATACTAGTGAGATTTTGATTTTGGTAATGTTGAACCTAGAAATCTGTTTGTAGAGAACTGCTATCTTTATGATATTAAGTCTTCTAGTCCATTAACATGGTTTAATCCTTCAATTTATTTAGAATAAATGAGAAAAAAACTAAATTTCTCTGTGATGATTTGCAAATGTTTTATTAATTTCCTCCCAGGTACTTGATATTTTTTTAAAAAGTTAGTATTAAAATGTTAAAATATGTGAAAAAACTAAAGATAATAGTACCCATCATTAGCTTCAACAGTTATTATTTGACTTATAAGTACCTGCTGTTTGATGCTATTGTATATGGGGTTATTTTAAAACTTCCGTTTTCTGTTTGTTGCTTACATGTAGTATAAACTGATTTTTGTGTGCAGATTTTTATACACAACACCCTTGCTAGACTTTCCTATTAACTCTAAATAGCTAATGTGATTCTTCTGGATTTTAATAAGCAAAATAATAATATAATAATAATAAGCAAACAATGACACTTTTGGTTTTTCATATTATTTTCAATAATAATATAATAATAATAAGCAAACAATGACACTTTTTGTTTTTACACAAGGGCATAAATGTCCCCAGTGATCCCTGCCTCTCAGTATTTATGCCCTCGTGTAATCTCCTCTCTTTGAATGTTGGTTGGATCTCCTGAAACACTTCTAACAAAGAGACTATGGCAAAAGTATCACTTTTGAGATCAGACGATAAAGGCTCTGGCTTCCATCTTTCTTGCCCTCTCTTATTCTCTCCCTGGCTTGCTCTGAGCGAGGCCAGCTGCCCTCTTGTGAACTGCCTTCTGGAGATGCCCCCTCAGGCAAGAAACTGACACCTCTGCCCAACAGCCAGTGAGGACAGGAGGCCTGCCAACAGCTGTGTGAGTGATCTTGGAAGTGGGTCTCCTGAGGCCTGCCAACAACCACGTGAGTGATGTTGGAAACAGAGATGAAGGCACCTGACACCCAGACTGTAGCCTTGACACCTTGATTATAGCCTGTGAGAGACTCAACTAAGCTGTATCTGGATTCTGGACTTGTGAAAAATATGGGATAATAATATTTGTTGTTTTAAGCCACTTAATTTTAGGGTAATTTGTTCTAAAGCAATAGATACAATATTCTTTGTACTACTTCTTTCCTTCTTTCCCTTTTTTTTTTGCTTTTTTTTTGGGGGGGGGGCTGCACCCATGCCATAAAGGTCAAATCAGAGCTATAGCTGCTGGCCTACACCACAGCCACAGCAACTCGGGGTCCAAGCAGAGTCTGTGTCCTATACCACAGCTCACAGCAACACCAGATCCTCAACCCACTGAGCGAGACCAGGGATCACATCTGAAACCTCACGGTTCCTAGTTGGATTCGTTTCTGCTGTGCCTCGTTGGGAACTCATCACTTATTTTTTTAACCATTGTGATTCTCTTTCTCTAGTGATACATTTATCTGCAGTCTTTCTGCATTCTTATATTTTAGCTTTGTTCTTTATAAACAATATACAGATGGGTTTTTTTAAGAACCCAACTTGATAATCTTTATTTTTAATTGTAACATTTAGATAAGTTATGTTTAATATAATTACTATATTTGGGTTATAAATATTGATGTTTCTAACTAATCTCCACTTTCTTGGCTTTGTTTGGCTTTAAAAAATAATCTCATGTTTTGTTCTATTAATTTGGAATTTAAGCACTTTATTTCTAATCTTCTTGTTGGGTCCCTAGAAATTATATCTTGCTTACTAATTTATCAAATTTAAAGTTAATCCCTACCTTTTACCTGCCTCATACTCTTCAGGGACTTGAAAGCACTAAGAACACCCTCCCAAATTAGATTTTATTGTTGTCATGTATTTTAATTGTGTTGTTTTTAAACCTCATAATATATTGTTATTATGTATAGTTTTTGTTTTTTAGGCTTACCTACATATTTTACTACTTTTTTCCTTCTTAAAGTACATTCTTTAAAATCTATCTCTGGTAAATGTTTGCTAGGTTTTGTTAGTCTGAAAACATCTTATTTTGCTCTTATTTTTAAAAATAGCTTTATTGAGATAGAATTTATATACTATATAATTAAAAAGGGGTTAGCACTATAATTAAGTGGCTTTTGATATGTGACATTTAAAAAATTTAAAGTTGTAAAATACACATAACATAAAATTAGCCATTTTAACCATTTTTTACTGTACCTTCAGTTTAAGGAACACCCTCATTCTTTAAAGATATTTCTGTTGCATGTAGAATTCTAGGTTGACAGGTATTTTATTTCCCTACATTGTAGTTATCATTCCTTTGTTAGCTGGTTTCCATTGTTATGTTTGAGAAGTCAGCTGCCACTCTAATTGTCATTCTTCTGTAAATAATATATCTTTTTTTCAGATTTTCTCATTGTCTTTGGTGGTCTGCAGTTTATGATGCTATATCTAATTTATATGATGTGCTTTTTTGTTTTTTTTAATGGCTGGACCCACAGTGTATGGAAGTTCCTGGGCCAGGGACTGAATCTGAGCCATAGCTGTAATCTACACTGTAGCTGTGGCACATAGGATCCTTTAACCCACTGCTCCAGGCCAGAGATCAAACCTGTGCTTCCACAGGGACCCAAGTCACTACAGTTGGATTCTTTTTTTTTTTTTTTTGATTCTTAGCACACTGCACCACAGTAGCAGGAACTCTATATGATGTGCTTTTTTATTTTTTATTTATTTATTTTTGCTTTTTAGAGCCACACCCCTGGCATATACAAGTTTTAAGGGGTCTAATTGGAGCCACAGCCATGCCAGATCCAAGCTGTGTCTGTGAGTTACACCACAGTTTACGGCATTGCCAGATCATTTAACCCATTGAGTGGGGCCAGGGATCAAATCCACGTCCTCCTGGATACTAGTTGGGTTTGTTTCTGCTGAACCACAAAGGGAACTCCTATTTTCATTTTCTTTTTATGGGCCACACCTGCAGCATATGGAAGTTCCCAGGCTAAGGGTCCAGATGGAACTGCAATTGCAGGCCTATGCCGTAGCTGTGGCAACAATGGATCTGAGCCACATTTGCAAACTGCATGGCAGCTTTTGGCAATGCCAGATCCTTACCTACTAAGTGAGGCCTGGGATTGAACCTATATCCTCTCAGAGACTACATTGGGTCCTTAACTTGCTGAGCCACAATACGTTCCCCATAATGTACTTTTTTTTTTTGCTTTTTAATGCCACACCCAAGGCATATGGGATTTCCCAGGCTAGGGGTTGAATTGGAGCTGTAGTCCCCGGCTTATACCACAGCCACAGGTGGGATCTGAGCCTTGTCTGTGACCTACAGCTCTCAGCAATACCAGAACTTTAACCCACTAAAGGAGCCCAGGGATTGAACCCATATTCTCATGGATACTAGTCAGATATGTTTCCGCTGAGCCACGACAGGAACTCACAGGATTAAAGTCCTTCATCACTTTAAACATTGTCTTTGTCACAATCCCAACTCTGCTTTTGAATCTCTAATTAAACATACTTTAGATCTTTTCTATCCTCTATCTCTAATCTCTAGCTTCCACATGTTTGTCTTTCTGTGTTGCATTCTGGATAATTTCTTCAGTCTTCCATTTTAGCACTTCTTCCTTTAGATATGTGTAGTTTCCTATTAAGTGCCATGGAATTTATATCCATTTTATATCTTGGGAAACAGACTCAGTAAGACTGGGTAATTTCCCCAGGACTAGCCATCTTCTATGTAACAAATAGGAAGCCACAACCAGCTCTGTCTGATGTACAACCCAGGCTCCTAACTAAGGTATTTCTGAGTGAGCACTGTTTTATATTATATTATATATGTATTTATATTATTATCATTATTTTTTCCTTTTTTGGACCCTCTGTGGCATATGGAGTTCCCAGCCAGGGACTGAACTTGTGTTCCAGTGCTCCAGAGACCTCGCCAATCCTGTTGAGCCAGGACAGGAACTCCTATATATATTATATTTTTATGAACACTTTTTAGGTACTTTTGTATAAACTCACATGTTATTTTTCAGCATGTATTTTCTAAAATTTAGTATTTCAAATTTCTTTTTTTTTCTTTCTTTCTTTTTTTGTGCTGCATCTGTGGCCTGTGGAAGCTCCCAGACCAAGGATTGAATCTGCGCCATAGCAGTGACAATACCAGATCCTTAACCCACTGAGTCCTTAGAGAGCTCCTCAAATTTCTTTTTGATTTGCACTGTTGTCATTGTCTTAACCTAGCGTTTCGCCAAATTCACTTCTAGTTTCTTCTGGTCACTTTCTACAAATACCTGCAGAAGATTTCTCATTGAGTTTCTCATGAATTCTGGAAAAATACTGCAAACAATTATAACAAGCTCTGTTCTTTGAAGTTCTGTGGATGCAATCATGTATTTACTTTATTGGCAGGTATGATTTCTAAGGTATTTTTAATTTTAATGTATAATTGCTTTTATTTTTAGGTACGGTAAATAGAAAATGACCTAGGGATTATCATTGTTCTGAGAGATGATCCTAAGGATTTATCAATTGAGTGTTCCATATAGAAAATCTGAGAGTTCTACAGCAATTTTTTTTTTTTGTATTTTTGCCTTTTCTTGAGCAGCTCCAGCAGCATATGGAGGTTCCCAGGCTAGGGGTCTAATCGGAGCTGCAGCCGTTGGCCTACACCACAGCCACAGCAACACGGGATCTGAGCCACGTCTGCGACCTACACCACAGCTCACGGCACTGCCGGATCGTTAACCCACTGAGCAAGGGCAGGGACCGAACCTGCAACCTCATGGTTCCTAGTCAGATTCTTATCCACTGCACCATGACGGGAACTCCTACAGCAGTTTTTTAAGGTTGAATATACCACATGTATCAACAAGAAGAAAAAAACTGCAAAACCCGCAAACACATGGAGACTAAACAACATGCTGCTAAACAACCAATGGATCACTGAAAAAATTAAAGAGGAAATTAAAAAATACCTAGGAGCAAATGACAACAAGACACTACACTCCAAAACCTATGGGATGCAGCAGAAGTAGTTCTTTTTTTTTATTCCCTGTCTTTTTACCTTTTCTAGGGCCGCTTCCAGGGCATATGGAGATTTCCAGGCTAGGGGTCTAATTGGAGCTGTAGCTGCTGGCCTACACCAGAGCCACAGCAACACGGGATCCGAGCCACGTTTGCAACCTACACCATAGCTCACGGCAATGCCGGATCCTTAACCCACTGAGTAAGGCCAGGGATCAAACCCGAAACCTCATGGTTCCTAGTCAGATTCATTAGCCATTAGAAGAAAGTTTATAGCAATACAAACCTACCTCAGGAAACAAGAAAAAGCTCAAATAAACAAGCTAACTTTACATCTAAAGCAGCTAGAGAGAGAAGAACAGACAAGACTTAAAGTTAGTAGAAGGAAAGAAATAAAGATCAGAGCAGAAGTCAATGAAATAGAAAAAAAAAACCATAGAAAAGATTAATGAAACGAAAAACTGGTTCTTTGAAAAGATCAACAAAATTGATAAACCCTTACCAGACTTATCAAGAATAGACCACATGTATGAGCAGGGTAATGGCATCCAGCCATTCATCATTCTGATGTTTCATGCATCTTTGTATTTCTGCATCTGCCTTTAGGGAAGTCATATCTGGGGCTAGTAAATTTAATAAACATATGGGTCATGGCTTAGTGTTTGTGTTGTCCAGGAGCTTGATTCTGGATTCCCACCTCTGGAAGAGAATTTTTGTGCACTTCTTTAGGAAGTGTAACTTAAAAAGAGCCAATATTAAAAAAAAAAAAAAAAAAAAAAAAGAGTTTCCGTCGTGGCGCAGTGGTTAACGAATCCGACTAGGAACCATGAGGTTGCGGGTTCGGTCCCTGCCCTTGCTCAGTGGGTTAACGATCCGGCGTTGCCGTGAGCTGTGGTGTAGGTTGCAGACGCGGCTCGGATCCCGCGTTGCTGTGGCTCTGGCGTAGGCGGTGGCTACAGCTCCGATTCAACCCCTAGCCTGAGAACCTCCATATGCCGCGGGAGCGGCCCAAGAAATAGCAATAAGAACAACAACAAGAACAACAACAACAACAAAAAAAGAGCCAATATTTGTGAACGGTTATGTTCAAGAAAAGGAAACTAGAAAGTTCTATGTTTGGAATGTCACAATTTTTAAAAAATTGTGATTAAAAGAGGAATCAATTAAAATGGCTCTTTGCTATATGGGCAGGTCTGTATCAAATTATACCTTTATTTTTTACCTTCAAGAACAAAAACCTTAAAGGCATGGAGTAAAGTAAGACTTATTACCTACTAAAATCAGTATCAAGCAGCAATTCAACTGTGTGTCTATGCATCATCATAATATTTGAAATATTAACTTTATAACAAGATGTTGGAAATTCTACTTTTATGGCATTTGGATTCATTCTTGTGTTTCCTAGCTTAAGACCACATAACCTGCACAAAATTATAATGCCTTGACATCATTGCATGTTGATACTTCCAGGTGAACAAATTAATGTAAAACATAAACTGATTGTCAAGCCTTAGAGAAACTATTTGCTCCTGAGTGTTCAAGTGGTTTGAAAGTTGGAACCTGGTACCACATTCATAAACAAGAGAATTTGCTTATTTGTTATCAACTTGGAAATGCTTTTATTACTGAATTTTATGGAACAAATACACTGCCTAGAATAAATAGAGGATGTATCCGCTAATTTAATGGTATAACAAGTAACTTCTGATGGACTTTTTTGTGTTTTAGTGTCTACTTAATGTTCAAAATTTCAATTTGAGTGAATAAAATGAGAAGAATAGTGGGATAAAAAGGTCTAGCCCAATAAAAAAAATTTATGATATCACTTTCAGTTTTTTAGTGTATATTTGTGTTGCTAGGTACATTTCACCATTTCTAATGAATCTAAGACTTAGTTAAAAATCTATTTACAGTTTCTGTCAATTCGATCTTGGAGAATTGTCTTGTGAATTGTTCACTTTGAGGATTTAGATATATTATATTTTCCATAAATTGTGCCTATTTCAGGATAAAATAATATATATGTTTGGGTAGGTCT
Organism: Phacochoerus africanus; assembly: GCF_016906955.1. Lineage (NCBI taxonomy): Eukaryota > Metazoa > Chordata > Mammalia > Artiodactyla > Suidae > Phacochoerus > Phacochoerus africanus. The sequence continues at coordinate 40,599,914 of NC_062544.1, forward strand.
ACTCTATAATACCACTTGGTGCTCCTTTGCCAAACTGAGAACACTTAGAGTATTCAGAGCCTTGCTAGAGAATGTAACAGCCCCCACAAATTTTACATATTGCTCCTAGCATCTCTCTAATAGTAGTCTTCTTGGTAGTCTTCTTGGGCAGTCTAGTAAAACAAAGGTATATTTTTTTAAAAAACAGAGGACTAAAGATGATTTTATTTTCATAAGAAGTAAGAAAACTGTAATTGATTTTTAAAACTGAAGTACTTTGATTAGTTGTAAGGCTAATCCAACATGGGAATAAAGATGCCTTTTGCTCACTGTTTCCACTAAGAACTGGTGACCTTTTGAAGGATCTTGGCAACAAACATTTCAGTGATAACTTACCACCATTGCAAAACAATTCACTGCTAAAAATAGTTATGCTGGGATAAAATGCAATCTTGACTTTCTGAGAGCCCACGAGTCCAGTTTATCTCAGTTACTGATATCATTATTTATGTATCTCTGTTTTAGAATCAGGTGTGTTTTAGATTCAGTTATTAAAAAACAACAACAAATCTATGGGAAAGCTGCTTTGAAGATTAGAATGAGGTGGCTGAAAGCTTCTCCACATGAGATCTTAAAATGGACTGTAATGTGAGGCACAGAGGAAAATAAAAAATGAAATCAGTCCTGTTTACTGATTTTATACAATTTATTAAACCTGGGTTTTGTCCCTATGCAAGTTTGGCCTAAAATACTCCAATTTTTTAAAAGCTTTATGATACTTAGAAAAGATTTTAAGACTTTTCCAAATGGAAGGTACAGGGTGGTCAGATCTGATTGGGTAGGACTACTTTAGTGTTTTAACTCAATAATTATCCAAAGCAATAATATTTAAACATATACTGACATCATTTGTAAATTTCTCAAAACTTTCTACTTATTAAAATGACAAGTATAGATACAATAACTGCTTAAAAATGATTAAGTTTTTGATTTCAAAAAGTCCTTACTCTTACCTTCACAGAGTAATAATTGAATTCAGGAAGTTTCCGTTGTGACTTAGCGGTAAAGAGACTGACTAGTATCCATGAGGATGAGGGTTCAGTTTAGTGGGTTAAGGATTCATGTTGCTGTGAACTAGGCCACAGACGCAGCTCAGATCCCATGTTGCAGTGGTTGTGGTATAGGCCGGCAGCTGCAACTCCAATTCAACCCCTGGCCAGGGAAATTCCATATGCTGCAGGTGTAGCCCTAAAAAACCAATCCCCCTCCCCAAAAAAGGAATTGAATTCACAGAGAATTGAATTCAATAATCTGTTAAGGCTCTAGGAGGTGTCTGGTTTAGGCTATTTGCCTTTTCCTGTCATGATCCATACAACAAGGACAGATATTCCCAGTAGGGGTCAGCCTTGTGTTGGTAATTATTGTACCAAAAGAAAAAGCTAAGGATTTTATTTAAAAGTCAAGTATATGTCATGTAAATGGAAGCCACTGATTGTGGAAAGAAGAAACTTAAAAGTCAAACATCTATATTGCAATGAAAGTAGCTGTGGGTAATATTTTGTTTCTTCTGTTACTATTTTTTCCCCCAAAGCTTCAGAAGGCCCTATCACTTTGCTAAATACTCTCCAAAAGTGGGCTGTAAATGATAAAATGAGTAGTTATCTAAATGCAGCAGCAGATCATTAGACTTTAAAGTGAAAAAAAAAATTGCCTGCCAAATTGAGGCTGAGTTAAAAAAAAAAAACAACCCACAGAGGTAAGATAATATTGTACAAGTCAGCCACTTGCCTTAGTTGCCTTCTGCAAGTGTGGGGATAACTGTGTCTGTTCTCTTTTCTTAAAATAAATCTTGTTTTACTCTCATTACTCAGACTAAGCTAATCTTCTGATCTCTAAAGCAAGCACTTTTTAATAAATGCAGAGATGGAAATCTGGGATAAAAACATATGTTTTAGAATAATGTCTCTGAGTTGTTGATGTCAACATACTATAAGCAGCCAAACGAGTATGGCCCAGAAACATCTTTGAGGGTACTGAGATGATCAGTGTGTTGGCAACAGCAGTGATGGCACAGAGTAGCCTGGGGAGACTTTAATTTCCCACACTCAAAACAAACATGATTAAGCAGATATTATGTTTGTTATGCAAATACAACCTCAAGGCAAGATGCTTAGTATTTCCTCCCAACTAAATTACTACCCAAAGGTCCTTCCTACTAGAATTTGTAGCACCAGTATTGGTTAGAAATGAAAATATTCAGATTTCAAGTTCTGGCACTACCAGTAAAGAGTTGGGGAAGTGGCCTTGAGCAAATCACACTTCTGGGCTTTGGTTTGTTCCTCAGTAAACGGAAGGGATTGCATTTTGGAGGCCACCAGTGCCAGCATCTTCCAGGGACAGGAAGATGTAAGTTGCTGAGAGTGGAGGGGCTGGTGGAGTGTGCAGGCTCTACAACAAAGTATTGGCTAAAATATACATATACATATATATATGTATGTATGTATATGTGTGTGTATATATATATGTAGAGAGAGTGTGTGTGTGTGTGTGTACATATAAAATGCTCCATCTTGGTCAAACTAATCCAACATGTAGATATGATAATCTTTGGGTTAAGTAATTTTGTGAAAGGGAATTGTATTTAATTTTTTTTTTTTTTTTGTCTTTTTAGGGCTGTACCCACAGCATATGGAGGTTCCCAGGCAAGGGGTTGAATTGGAGCTGCAGTTGCTGGCCTACATCACAGCCACAGCAACAAGGGATCTGAGCCGCGTCTGCGACCTACACCACAGCTCATGGCAACGCCAGATCCTTAACCCACTGAGCAAGGCCAGGGATTGAACCTGCATCAGATTCACTTCCACAGAGCCATAGTGGGAACTTCCAGAAGAACTTTTGGATTTTTTAAACCAATCTCCATACTTGGCCCCTTACTGCCTTGTGTGTGTTTTCCTATCAACTTCCCTTCTCTTCTTCTAAGTGGTACAGTATTTTGTATCAGCAAGTAGAAGAAAGCCAAACAGCATAGATTTAAAGTTGATGCTAATGCATCAGGAAATGCTTTTTTTCTGAGAAATGTTATCCTCATCCTTAGGCTTGTCATAAAGTGTCTACCTTAACTTGAACTGCTGTTTGCCTCTGCTTATATTATTAAGTCTGTTGGTTTGATCCACAATAGCTAGCAACAATTTTCCGTCATTAATGTTAATATTTGTGTGTTATATTCCTGTACCTATTTCATCAAAGTTATTGGTAAAATACTTAAGAATTTTTGGTGGGCTTTATGCCAACTAAATTGCTTCAGTCTCCTTTCATATGTTTATTTTCACTATCATGTGACTTTTTACCTACATTGTCTTATTGGTTAGACCAAAACAAATAATACTTTTAATGTCAAGGGCACTTTGTCCAGTGATTTCTCTTGTATTTTCTAACTTAATCCTTTCAAATTCCATTGGGAAGACAGATGCAGATGAGGAAACTGAGGTTCAGAGAGGTACCCAGTTACAAAGGCAAAACCTTAACTCCTGTCTTCTCTCTGTTGATCTAGTACTCTTCCACTTGACCCACTATCAACATGAAATCCTGACACTGGCAGGTAAGGTATGTGGTCTTGTTCTGAGCAAATGTATGAAAAAGTGGACTTATTTATTTATTTTTCATCTTTTGTCTTTTTAGGGCCGCACCAGCGGCATATGGAGGTTCCCAGGCTAGGGGTCTAATCGGAGCTCTTGCCACCGGCCTATGCCACAGCCATAGCAATGCCAGATCCGAGCTGCCTCTGTGACCTACACCACAGCTCATGGCAATGCCGGATCCTTAACCAACTGAGCGAGGCCAGGGATTGAACCTGCAACCTCATGGTTCCTAGTCTGATTTGTTTCTGCTGTGCCATAATAGCAACTCTGTAAAGCAGACTTATTTTTGATTCCACATATCCTTCACCTGTGACTTTTCTTTCTCACTGGGATCCTCTTCTCTCCATCTCCCACCTCTTTAGCTGTGTTCATGTGCTTATTGAGCATGGGTTTTGTATGAAACACCATTTAGGAACTGGTGAAACAGCCCAGTTCACACATGGTACTGCCCTCTCACTTCAGGGTCACCACTATGAAGCTGACCTTTGCCCTCAGCATAACTTATTCAGGCTGTGATATGTTTTTTTCACGAAGACTGATGAGCTATCCAAATAGTTAGAGCTCTTTGAGCTAGTCATTTTTTTAGAGCCTTAATATGCCAGGCTTTAGTCTGGGCACTGATGGAGGAAGAAAGATGGCTCCAACTCCAGTGAGGAAGATGAACATGCCTACATGTAACTCCAGATGATGACCTTGGTGCCACAGAGCCCACTAGAGTGCAAGGGCCATGGAGGAGAGAAAGGCAATTTTTCCAGGCCAGTTAGAGGGAAGTGTCACTCAGCAGCTAGTGTGTAAGCTGAGTCCTGAAGAACATGTCAACCAGCAAGGAAGGCAGGGCTGAAGGCATTTCCTCAGCAGGACCAGCTAGAAATAATTCTATATTGTCCAGATAATGCTAGTGTTTTAATAGAGTACCTTAAATGATTTTATCTAAAGGCATGAGGAGTAAAGATTTCATATACATGGCAAAGTGGGCAGGGGACTTATTGTGAGTGAGGATTTTTATGGCATATCTCATATAACATCTCAGAGGTGGCTTCCTCTTCTTATTCCAGCCCAGTGGACCCGGATTCCAGTGCTCTTTGGAATTAACTTTTGCATCCTTTTAAAGTTGCTGCTATATCACGGTTTCTCCAATTTTTGCAGAGATGCTAGTGTGTTTGTACTGATGCATTTCCCAAGGTTACAAAAAAAAAAAATCATTGGTGTTGATGAATCTTGTGCTTTATTTACAAGAATGATCCTTTTCATTTGCCCATTTCTATTTTTCCATCAACAGCCTGATATTCCATGCCCCTGGGTCTATACTGTTCCATTTCATAATGTTTAATGAATGTTAGAACTGGCTCTACAAATGCATTGCCTTAATCCTGTTGCCTGCAGTGAGATGCTTTTAATATTTTCTCCACATGTGAACTCAGTGTTTTCCTTTAGCTTTTCTTTAATTTCCATGTGGTTAATCCCCTTCTACTGCAGGGAGCCTGGATATTTATGGATTCCTCTTTTCATTCTGTCTTTAATAATTTGCTTTTTACATTCAGTGAACACATCAATCACAATAAATGGGCCTTTATCTATTTATATTGACTTGCATTTATATAAACCAGACTGCCTTTTTCTATCATTATTAATGTTCATGGTAATTTTCAGTAGCTAGGGAAGCTCGGTTTTAGAGCTGCCACAGAGCTTCAAATTGTCCTGTTAGATCAGATGACTCATGTCATGATGCCTGGTTTCAAATTTTATCATTAAGTCAAAATGAAGGTTATGTTTTTTTTCCCGTTAATTGACTCAATATAAAATGAGAGTATTAAATAAGCATCTCTAAGTGATTCCTCATTTCATTAAAATGTTCTTGGCTTGATAGCCATTTTATTCACCAAAAGTTGCAGGATATTCCCATTACCTATGTGGAATATTTTCAAAGTCAAAAGCTCAATTTTCTAAACTTTTATAGCCCTTAGTAGATATAAATGGGGGGGGGGTGAGTTGTAAGCAGCTAACATTGGTTGTATGCTATGGCTTTCTGATAGCCTAATTTATTTTGACAGAGTCTAGAATGATGTAGTTTTAAAATTCCAAAATTCTTTTAATGCTCCATTTATTTCCTTTTTTTTTTCTTTTTTAGGGCCACACTTGTGGCATATGTAAGTTCCCAGGCTAGGGGTCAAATTGGAGCCACAGCTGCTGGCTTACACCATAGCCGCAGCAACGCCAGATCTGAGCTGCATCTGTGACCTGCACCACAGCTCACGGCAGTGCTGGATCTTTCAACCCATTTAGCGAGGCCAGGGATAGAACCTGCATCCTCATGGATACTAGTCAGGTTCTTAACCTGCTGAGCCTAGATGGGAACTCCTATATTCTTTTAATATACAATAATTTTTTTTCTATCACTATGCATGTTGTGGGTGTACAGATGGTAGGAAAGGATATAACTGGTAGGACTTGGAGTTTCTATCGTGGCTCAGTGGTTAATGAATCTGACTAGGAACCATGAGGTTGCGGGTTCGATTCCTGGCCTTGCTCAGTGGCTTAAGTATCTGATGTTGCTGTGAGCTGTGGTATAGGTCACAGATGGGTCTTGGATCTTGCGTGGCTGTGGCTGTGGTGTAGGCTGGCAGCTGTAGCTCCAATTCGACCCCTAGCCTGGGAAGCTCCATATGCCACGGGTGCGGCCCTAAAAACTTACACTGCTGTTCTTTAGGCAAAACCAAACTGGGTCTAGAGGTCATCAAACTTTCTATAGCTTGTGCAGATTTCCCAGAAAACATCTTTCAAAGTAGCTCTGTGTTTCTGAGAACCTCTTAAACCCAGTCATTCTGCTGTATGACAGAGTCCTGTGCTTTCCTATTAACTAAACGTTTTGATTGTTTGGCAGCCTCTTTAGGTATCAGTAGAATTTCCATGATTCAGTTTCTCCGAAACTGGGATACATCTTTCAGTTGGTTATGTGTCACAGTTTAATTGGTAGTATTAAAAATTTTTTTTAGGGGCACAAAAATTAATGGTCTCCTAGATTTTATAACATGTGGCATTTTCTTTCTCTCTTTCTCCTTTAAGTTAGTTTGTTGAAATATAATTAACATACAAAAAACTGTACAATTTTGATGTATATAACTTTATGTTTTAGAGATGTTACATTCATGAAATGAGCCCTACATCTATGCCATAAACATCTACCACCTCCAAAAGTTTCCTCCTGTCCTCTTTATCAGTATTTAATACTATTTTTGTGTGTGGTAACATTTACTATAAAATTTACCCTTTCAGCAAATATTTACATGTAGAATACAGTATTGTTACTTATTGGCACTCTGTTATATCCTCTCTACTCTCTAGTACTTATCCATCTTGCATAACTGCAACTTTGTATCCTTAGACTCATACATCTCAGTTTTCTCTTCCCCTGGGCCCCTGGTAATGGCCATTCTACTCTGTGCTTCTTTGAGCTTGACTATTGTAGATTTCTGATATAAGTGCTATCATGTAGCATTTGTCCTGTGTCTAGCTTATTTCATATCATGTCCTCTATGTTTATCCATGTTGTCACAAATTGTAAGATTTCCTTCTTAAGGTTGAATACTATTCCTTTGTATGGATATACCACATTTTCTTCATCCATTTGTCCATCAATGGACGCTTAGGTTGTTTTCATATCTTAGCTATTGTGAATAAGGCTTCAGTAAACATGGGAGTGCAGTTATCTCTTTGAGATCCTGATTTCAATTCCTTTGGGTATATCTTTATTTTCTAAGGACAGATACTCATGGTCTCGGTGACTTTATGTATTGAGTAAGCATCCCTGAGTGTTCTCTGAGCTTTCTTCTTTTCTGATCTGATCTTCCTTCACAAGCTGATAGTCTAACTTGTTCATTTATTAATTCATTCTCTTTGAGAAATGAGTGAAATTTAAGTATTTAATAGAAAGTAAAAAATATTGAAACATGTTATATGCTCTCTTCTCTTGAATTTATATGTATAGGACATTATTCCTGGTCAGGCTGAGATTCTTTTTGAAGCAGAGGGTGGGGAAATGAGAAATTATGGAACTAAGAGTGGGATTAGGACTTTTATAGTAAGGGTGCAAAGAAAAATGTCAGTATTTGGCTTTTAATTATAATAGTGCTATTGTGATGTTTTTAAATAGTGCTGGAAGCATGAAAACCTTGACTTTGTTAAGAGAAGAATCCTAAATTGCTTTCAAGTTTTGAAATATATTAAAATAAGAATTTAGAGGTTTAGATCACAGACTTTCAGAGTCCAGAAGGTTTAGTTCCTCTAGGAAGAAGGATTTAGATTAGAGCAAGTAGAGGTTTTACCCTTTGGGTTCCTGTTTTTTCCTTAAGATCCTTTCTTTCCCCCTTTTAGGAGTATGAGTCAATGGGAAGAGTATAGAAACATTAGGAAAGGCACAGGGGAGTCTGAGGACATTTGAGCTAGTGCTCTGCTTCCTGTCAAAGCATGAAGGGAGGTCAGGGACTCTAGTTCTTGGTCAACATAAGCCTGTTACTCTGGGCCATAACCATTGCAGTGTGAAAGCAATGTCATAGAGTTAACTTGGAGAAAGCTGGATGGGTGAGACTGAGGCTGTGCTCCTGGTCTCAGGTACAGGGGATCATGCCTCAAGTTTTATGTGCAGAGGATCTTGCCTCAAGTTTTCCACATCATCAGAGATGCTGCAAAGGCCACTGGACCAGAATGGACTTGCTCAGAGTGAGGAGCCTTTAAGAGCAGAGACCAGGATTACAGTTTCTAGTGTAGAAACTACCTGCTTCCAGGCAGAATTGAGTAGTTGCAACAATGACCAAATAGCTCACAATGCCTAAGATATTTAGTCTGGTCCTTCATAGAAAAATATTGCCATTTCCTGTTGTAGGAAATTCTGAATTTTGAGACTATAATCATAAACATAGTTTAGTAATTGATTTCAGATGATGGGAGGTACTGATGACTTATAAGAAGATAAAAGAATAGATTTAATTTGATGATTTGTTGGAAAATAAAATTATGAATTGTCTTAATTTGGTGCTATAATAAAATACCAGAATCTCAGGTGGCTTAAAGAGCAAACATTTATTTCTCATAGTTCTGAAGACTGGGATGTCTAAGATCAGGGTGCTGCAGATTTGGTGTCTAGTGAGAGCCCTTTTCTGGGCTTGCAGACTGCCAGCTTCCTGTTGTGTCCTCACCTGGCAAAAAGAGAACTAGCTTTCTTGCCTCTTATAAGGTCATTAATCCCATTTATGACGGTGGAGCCTTCCCAAGTTAATTACCTTCCAAAGGCCCACCTCTTAATATGATCACATTAGAATTAGGGTTTCAACATATGAGTTTCATTTAGGGGACACCAACATTTCAGGCTGTAACATGAATAATGCAGAAATCATACATATTCTGAATTAAACTAATTGATCTCAATTTGGAAAAGAGAGGCAAAGAGAATCAAATCCAGAGCTAACAATGGCCAATAAAGCCTTACCTACATTTTATCATTTATTAAGCTCCAGATGAATCAATGTTACTATAAAGAAAAAGTACAAGAACTATGTTATGGAAAAGTATATATCATCTTGACAGGTTAAAAGGACTTACTTTATTATATATATAAATAAAGTCACTTTGACTATAAAATCAAATATCAATCTTAATTGCATCAGATAAGAAGGCATCTGACATATTTAAATTTTATTTGTTGACAGCTCCTGACTTTCTTAGTGCCCAGTGGGATAAAGCCTTATTAGGAAGATTGGACCAACTACCATAAATGCATCACTTTGTTTTGCCTTCTCATCCCTCCCACCTCCTGCCATCTCCATGTAAGGTGGATGAATTTGCCACCTCAAAGCTACATACAATGTGTCAGGCAAAATAACCACAATATGGACTTGCACATAACTTCAGAAGGAGTTCCTCTCCTGTCCCTTCTTCCTTTGGCTAAGGCCACTTAAATCACAGCTGTGATGGGTGAACAACTGTGAATATACTAAAAACTATTGAATTTTATGCTTAAATGGGTGCACTGTATGGTATGTGAAACACATCTCAATAAAACCAATGCAGAGACTTTGTAAGATGGTGGAATAGAAGGACTGGAGCTCAACTTCTCTCCTAAAAACAACAAAATTCACAACTAAAGGCTGAGCAGTCTCCACCCAAATGGACCAGAAACCTTAAAAAAGATATCCTACTCCTGAAGAAAAAGAGGAGGCCACATCAAGAGGTAGGAGGGGTGATTTTGTGATATAAACAATCCCATACCTTGGGGGTGGGAAGCTCCACAGACTGAAAACTAACTGGTTCACAGAGACTCACCTACAGGAATGAGAGTTCTGAGCCCCACCACATCAAACCCTCACCTGTGGGGATCTGGCACTGCCCGGAGCATCTGGCATTGAAGGCCAGTGGGCCTTGTGCACAGGAGCTCCACAGGACTGGGGGAAACAGACACCCCATTCTTAAAAGGCACACACAGACTTGCACATGCACTCGGTCCCAGGGCAGGGCGAGGTCTCTATAGGAATCTGGGTCAAACCTGACTGCAGTTTTTGGAGGACATCCTGGGAAAACAGGGGTGAATGTGTCTTGTTGTGAGGGAAGGACATTGAAAGCAAAGCTCTCAGGAATATTCAGCAGCATGCCTTTCTCTGCAGGTGGCCATTTTGGGAAAATCTGGCCCTACCCATCAGTCAGAGCTGAGAAGCCCCAGGGCAAACAACAATCCAGGTGGGATCACAGCCACGCCCCTCAGGAAACAGGCTACCTAAAGACCCCTCAGGCACACAGCTGCCTCTAATCCCATCCAGAGACTAAGGCCCACCCACCAGAGGGATTAGAATCAGTTCCATCTACCAGTGGGCAGGCATCAGCCCCTCCCAGCAGGAGGCCTACAGCAAGCCCCCATACCAACTTCAGCCACAAGGGGGGCAGACACCAGAAGTAAGAGAGGCTACAACCTTATTATCTGTAAAAAGGTCACCACACCAAAAACCTATAAAATGAAAAGACAGAGAACTGCAAACTCAGATGAAGGAGAAAGGGAAAAAAACCCAGAAAAACAGCTAAGTGATCAGGAGATTCTCAGCCTCCAGGAGAAGGATTTCAGACTGTTGATGCTGAAGAAGATGCAAGACATTGGGAAATAAACTGGAGGCAAAGATGGATAACTCACAGGAAACACTGAGCAAAGAGATACAAGATATAAAACTTAAGCAAGAAGAGATGCAAAATACAATAACTGAAATAAAAAAATTCACTAGAGGCAGCTCACAGCACAATACAGGAGGCAGAAGAATGAACAAGTGAGGTGGAGGACAGATTAGTGGAAATTATGGATGCAGAACAGAAAAGAGAAAAAAGATGGAAAACAAATGAAGAGGGTCTCAGAGAACTCTGGGACAACATTAAATGCACCAACATCCATATCATAGGGGTGCCAGAAGGAGAAGAGAGAGAGAAGGAGACAGAAAAAATATTCCAAGAGATAATAGCTGAAAATTTCCCTAACATGGGAAAGGAACCACTCACTCAAATCCAGGAAGCACAACGAGCACCACATAAAATAAACCCAAGGAGGAATACACCAAGCCACATATTAATCAAACTGACCAAAATTAAAGACAAAGAGAAAATCTTGAAAGCAGCTAGGGAAAAGAAACAAGTAACATACAAGGGAACCCCAATAAGGTTATCGCAGATGTTTCAGCAGAAACTCTGCAGGCCAGAAGGGAGTGGCATGATATACTTTACGTGATGAAAAGAAAAAACCTCCAACCAAGATGACTTTACCCAGCAAGGCTCTCATTCAGATTTGAAGGAGAAATCAAAACCTTCACAGATAAGCAAAAGTTGAGAGAATTCAGCAACACGAAACCTGCTTTACAAAAAAATACTCAAGGAACTTCTCTAGGCAGAAAAGAAAAGACAGCAACAGGAAACAAAGATTCACAAATGACAAGGCTCACCAGTAAAGGTATATATACCGTAAAGATACGAAATCATCCATGCACAATTATGCCACCAAAATCAGAAATCACGAGAAGAGGTGGTTACAAATGCAGGACACTGGAGATGAACTTGCAATTAAGAGAACAACAACTTAAAACAATCTCATATACATTTAGACTCATATCAAAACTTCAGAATATCTGCAAACCAAAAATCTACAATTGATACACAAACAAGGAATCTCTGGAGAAGAAATATATCTCATAGTAAATAAGAGCATAATCCACCATGAAGGGGGTCATTTGACATCATTCTTGGAATGCTGAAGTCTTCTTAGATCTGATTCTGATTTCTTCTCCATCATAGAATTTATGATAATTATAATTATAAATAATGCAACTGTATAATTAAATAATACAGCTCTACAATTGTATTATTAATAACCATTTCTCTCCATGGTACAGTGTAAGGTCTATAATGTCTTGTTTATCACATTACCTAGAATGGTGTAATGCCTGTATTGAAGAATCAATGAGATGTAACAAATTGTGAGGACATATTTATATAGTTACACTGTTTTTTAACCAATTTATGCATTTTATTTTACTTATTTTCAGAGGGTGTATTATTTTTGTTATTCTTACCAGTTAAGTTATTCTTTTTATTATGCTATATAAAATATTTTATGGTATATAAGGCTTTCTTCTTTTTAAATTTTAGTTGCATAATATAACAATTTTAATATAATGCTAATTTTTAAAGAAAAATTGAAATGTAATAGATAATACTAAATAGTAAAGATGAAAGCCATACAAAATGGGATAAAGTATAGAATAAATTTCCTATTTGTCTCAGCATATTTTCCATTCCACTTCTCCAGAGGGAGTCAATCTGTTTCTTAAGATCCATGATATAATAATCTGTGTGAATGTAATTGTGTTTAAATATATGTATTTTATTCTGTAAAAAAATAAAATAAAATTTCAAAAAAAAAACAATGCAAAAAATATCACAGGATTAAATAAAAAATTTAGCACTGAGTTCATGAGATAGAACTAAAAAGAAAAATATATGTTCAGCACTTCTTGGTATGTGCTAGAAACTTACAAATGGCTAGACGAGTATTAAAAGTGCACAGCAATTTAAAACAAGATAATTCAAACATATGCTTCTTTTGAAGATCATAAAAATCCTATTCTACACAGCATTTTTATTTATGTAGGTATGCTGTCAGGACAAACTAATTCGTTATTATTATAGTGTAAAGAATATAATACTAGCCAGAACAGATCAGAGTTGTATTTTCCAAGTTTGAAGCAATTAGATTATGGATCTGGAAGTCTAATTTTGTCTTATCAATTATGAATTATTTCTAGGGTCTCCAAGAGGTCCTGTTATGCCTGGGCTCACATTAGCAGCACAGTAAGTAGGTCGTAATGAGACTGATTTTAATTTTCAAATTCAGGAAAAAACATTCAGATTAGTTCCATTCTTTTAAAGAGTGAGATTAAGAAATGTTAAAATGCATTCATGTTAACAGTGTTTCCATTGTTCAAAACATTTTTGGTACCATTTTTCTTTTCTTTTTCAGGCAGGAAAATGGCAAAGCTTTACAGTCATATCTCATTTGTGTGTGTATGAGTGTGTCTGTCCATATAGAGTATGAATTAGTATCATCACAAAAGCCTTTTGGCTGTTTCAAAATCAAATATGCCCTTAAAGGAAAGAAATTTGCCCCTGTTGAGAATCTTCCAAAATACAGGCTGAATGGGGCTCACGGAATTGGTGGGAAGATTAAGACTGAAGAACTAGGCTCAAGAATTTGGCAGGGACCTACGCAGCAGAGGACACAGTAGAGGTCACACCACAAAGGAACATGATTTTGCATGTCCCTACAAGCACGTCCACCATTAGACTTACCAGTGGTGCCAACTGGCCATGGAGTCTTGCATCACTTCCTTTAGACGTAATAGTCCCAGGTGGGAAGGTTGGTGGAAGCTGAGGTTATGTGCCCTGCACCAGATACCTGTGAGTGGGGATGTATGCATCCTTTGTCTTGCTCCTTAAATATTTTCCTATCAAAGTTCCTACAATGGAAGATTTCCCCACAAATATTCCTTAAAAATTTGTTTATACTAAACATTACTGATAGTTTAGATGCAGCTTTGGATTCTTTTATTAGGTAAAATGAGCTTGAGTTATGTTTGTAATTTTAAAAACTGAGTACAAATAATTATAAAAAAAGAGATGTTTTTTAAGTTCCCGGCAGATTTAGCACTTGCTCTGTGATATGGGGGAGGCCCAGGAGGGCTGTCATACTCCCAGCTCACTGCTCTTCCTTCCCCCTGAAGGGAGGACAGAGCCTTGACCTGGTAGAACTTTATTTATCTATTTTTTTTTTTTTTAGGGCTGCACCTGCAGCATATGGAGTTTCCTAGGCTAAGGGTTGAATCAGAGCTACAGTTGCTGGCCTACACCACAACCATAGCAATGCATCCAAGCTGCATCTGTGACCTACATCACAACTCACAGCAATGACAGATCCCTGACCCACTGGGTGAGGCCAGGGATTGAAACTTTATCCTCTTGAATACTAACTGGACTCATTTCCGCTGCACCAAAATGGAAACTCCCACTTAAAAAAAGTTTTTTTTTTTTTTTTTTTAAGGCTGCGTCTGCAGCATATGGAAATTACTGGGCTAGGGATTGAATTGGAGCTTCAGCTGCCAGGCTATACCACAGCTACAGCAACTCAGGATCCGAGCCTTGTCTGCAACCTACACCACAGCTCATGGCAATGCCTTAATCCACTGAGTGGGGCCAGGGATTGAACAGGCATCCTCATGGCTACTAGTAGGGTTTGTTTCCTCTTCTGAGTCACAACATAACTCCCGAAAGTTCTACCTAGTGGCACAATAGTCTGGATACAGTGTGAGAAATCAGGTAAAAAGGAGAGAGAAGTAGTATAAAATGAACAAAGATTCCATTATTCCTGCCCCACCATCTGCTTATCAGTGAACTTTAACTCAAAACTTCAGTTTAACCTTTTGTCTGATTTGGAAAGGAGAGAGTACTTTTAAAAAAGTAAAACCAGAACAGAACAATAACAAGAAAACATAGCTGGAAAGGCAAGGGTTCTGCTTGACTTTGTTAAGAGACTGATGTTCTTAAATTCCCCAGGAGACTCTCCTGGCTATTGTGACCACTTTTTTTTTTTTTTTTTTAGTTGGAAAAGTGTGAGCTTAGGGAAACTCAGGGAAAACATTTTTCTTCATTTTCTTTTCAAAATAGAGCCAGGAATAAGGCAGGGGAATGTGTAGATGAGTAAATATAGTCATTGTCACCTCAGGATAATTGGTGATAAAGTGCTGGTGCATCTTATTTTCATTCCAGCAAGTCATTTTTTAATTGGTTGTCCTTGACATAGTGGTTTTGTTCAGCTTGCTTCTTCACTTCTGTTTTCCTGTGAATGTCCTTTTTCAGGGGCGGGACAGTTCTACTCTGGTAAATGATCAAATGTTGAGGCAAGTATTTCTTAGTGTTATCAGCTCATTAAATTTCTTGTCATTTCTTGCAGTATGCTGGAAAGTGCTGTTTACGCCCCCCCCCCCCCCCCCCGTCCCCTTTGCAGGATAGACCTGTCTTCTGTTGAGAGTCGTGGAAACTCCTTTTTGATAATTCATCTTCTGCTTTAATCAGAGCCATTAAGAACTCTGTATAAACTGCCAACACTTGGGGATGTGCAGAACCCCGGAAGCTTTATCTAGCTACTATTGAGTTGACATTTCTAGATGCTTCTGCAAGTCCTTCTCAGTGTAGAACAGTGGTTCTCAAACTTCAGTATGCATTAGAATCACCTGGATGACTTTAAAGCCAATTGTGGGGCTCCACCTGAAGAGGCTGATTCTGTTGGTCTGGGATGCAGCCTGAGAATTTGCATATCTAACAATTCCAGGTGATGCTAATGCTGCTGGTCCTGAGACCACACTCCAAGATCCACGGCTGAAATGGGCATGTAAACACCCTGTGTAAAACGGAGAAGCCAGTGCCATGAATTTTTGAATCAGTGTTAAATATCAGAGTGCAGAGAATTACATGAGGAGTTTGGGGAATATTTCAGGTAAGTGTATACAATTCCTGCCACCTATGATCTTAACAGTAACTCTAAGACAGTATTTTTGTTTTCCAAGTAACCTTATTAATCTCATAAAGAATGTTATTTAACAAAATTCTTCTTTTAGTATAAAATAGTAGTCTACTAGTTTCTTGTTCAGTATAAAATAAAATATTTCACATAAGCAGCAATTGACTAATTTTCTTCAGGTTTTTCCCCCTATAAAATAATTGAGACAGCTACTTTAACACAGAAAAGATGTGGTCTTCCAAAAAATTTGCGACCATATTGCAACAACCAGGAATCATTTCACTGTTAAGTGCATTTGTGAAAGAAGATTTCACGTACATTTCTGGTCCCATCTTCTATAAACAGAGTTGCTTTTATTAAGAATATGTGATTCAGGAACCTCAGGACTAGATAGCAGTTATAGTTTGCTCTTTAGACCATGGCTTGGTGGCTTGGCGGCTTGGCAGCTTGGCTTAGGAAGTGAAAGAGTTTTGGGCTGTTATCTAGCACTGTTACTTAGGCATGCCCTCTGTGAAGATGCAAAACTAGTCTTTGCTGGAACTCCCCTGGTGGCTTAGTAGTTAAGGAAACTCACTAGGATCCATGAGGATGCAGGTTTGATCTCTGGCCTCCTTCAGTGGGTTAAGGATCTGGCGTTGGTATGAGCTGTGGTGTATGTCACAGATGCAGCTCAGATCTGGTGTTGTGTGGCTGTGGTAAGCCAGCAGCTGTAGCTCCAATTCGATCCCTAGCCTGGGAACCTCCATATGCTGTGGGTATGGCCCTGAAAAGCAAAAAAAAAAAAAAAAAACACCCACACAAAACAAAAAAACCCCATCTTTGCTGACCTATTATTACTTGTTTTGCATTTATTTATCTTGTATTCCTATTTCTTTCACTCTGTTTCTCTGACCTTAGTTTGCTATTCTTCTTTCAACGTTATGAGGTACTTAGATCACTGATTATCAGATTTTTGTCTTTTTAAAAAAGATTTTTGTCTTTTTTTACTGCATGCATAAAAAACTATAAATTTTCCTTTGAGCACAGGTTTAGTCATTCCAATGAGTTTTAATGTGTATTATTTTTTATTATGTCAGTTTAAATTATTTTTCTAATTTCTCTTGTTTCTTGGCTCAATGAGTTATGTAGAGGTATATTTTAAAATTTTTAAACATGTGAAGTTTATTTAATGTCTTTGAGCCTCTAGTTCTTTAAAATACAATACTTCGTTTAGTATGAGAGTCTCTAGTTCAATTTGTGTTGCTGCAAATGGCATTATTTTGTTCTTTCTTATGGCCGCTATAATGAAAAAAATCATTATATATAAAAAATAAAATAAAATGTTCGTTGGGAGGACCAAATGAGCTAATATAACTAAAATGTTTGGGACAATGTCTGGCAAAGTCAATTTTCAATAAAGAGTTGTTATTGCTATTATTATTACTATTTTTAGGAACGCACCTGCGGTGTATGGAGGTTCCCGGCTAGGGGTCTAGGGTTTGAATCCCAGCTGCAGCCACTGGCCTACACCACAGCAACAGCAACGCCAGATCTGAGCTGTGTCTGCAACCTACACCACAGCTCATGGCAATGCTGAATCCTTAACCCGCTGAACAAGGCCAGGGATGGAGCCTGTGTCCTCATGGATACTAGTCAGATTCATTTTTGCTGAGGCACGATGGGAACTCCACTATTATTATTATTTAAAAATAATACTCCAAGGGTCCAAGATAGTACACTTAGATAGCTTACCTTCCTATAGTTTGGGCTTAGGAAAAAACTAATTTCTATCCACAACATATATGAAATATCTACAATATTTGTATTTTACAGGTTTACCCTATGGACATTTTCTGACTAATGGATTTAGCTATTCTTTTTCAGGGCTCACTTTTCTGCTGATTTTATTTATAGAAAAGGCCATGAGAGAGTCTGATTCTATTCTTTAAATGACTTTACATCCCAGAGTCTATGCAATTTTGCTTTTTAAAAATTAAGATGCGTCTATATTCTTGTGTATATTTAACTCACAAAACTGATAAATTAATGTTGTAACTTAACATTTGTCATGTAATTAAGAAAGTTTAATTTGTTGTTATTGTTGGTTTTGGCCCATTAAATTGATTTAATGACTCACGAGTATGTCATATTGCATACCTTGGAAAATGCTGACTTACATATATCATAATTTATTTCCTGGTGCTGGCAGATTGCTATATAGGATCCCTGAGCCAGGCAGGTGGATATGTGGTTATTAGGCATGTATTCAACAATATCCCACTATCAGAGACAGGTGATAACATCGCCTATCTTTGGCATCTCTCTGCTTTCCTTTTGGTAACGCCCTCCTGCCACCTGCTTCCATCTCATGCCTTCTGCTATTGTAAGATCCCCAGTATGGATGTCATTTGGTAATCACAGTTTTATTTCAACAACTATAGTTTTAATTCAAGTGGCATGCTAACATGTGTGCACAATTTAAATGGTTCTCAGTTGTTTCAAAGATATTTCTTCAGGACTGTCTTATGTACTTTCCAAGGTAGTCTTTCCAAAGCTGGAAGAGATAGTGCATATGGGATAGAGCAGAAATCTGTCTCAGTACTAACAGCTACTAGGGCTTTGTCTGGTTGGTGCAATTTCACTTAAACCTTTTTTGGGGAGATATTTGGAAGAGTAACCTGTTTCTCAAGTTTGTTTTTTGTCTTTTTCTAGGGCCTCACCTGTGGCATATGGAGATTCCCAGGCTAGGGGTCTAATCAAAGCTGCAGCCGCCAGCCTACTCCAGGGCCACAGCAGTGCGGGATCTGAGCCGCTTTTGCAACCTGCACCACACCTCATAGCAACACTGGATCCTTAACCCACTGAGTGAGGCCAGGAATCGAACCCACAATCTCATGGTTCCTAGTTGGATTCGTTAACTACTGAGCCATGATGGGAACTCCTAATCTTTCAATCAATTATTCCTAAAATGTTTAATTGCCACTTGGAAAAATTTAACCAGGTGATTCTAATGTGCAGCAAGGGTTGAAAGCCACCGTGAAGTTGATCTAGGAAATTTTATTTTCTCTTCTATGACTTCCTTAGCTAGACGCTCCCCAAAATAACTCTACCCCACATCATCATGTGAAGAAAAATTGCTTTTAATTCTGCACTTAGAGACAAGGTTTAAATTGCAAAAACCCCTAGGTGTTCCTCAAAAAGTTAAACATAAAATCATCACTGCATCAGCAATACCACTTAGTTCTATGCCAAATGAATTGAAAACAGATAGTCAAACAAAAACTTGTATAGGGATGTGATATGGTGATTTACAAAAGAAACACACATTTAGTTTTCAAGCCATTGTGGCTCAGAGCCCCTAAAAATGTCTGGAATTTCTTAAATGATGAGCAAGATAAAGGTGTCTTTTGTTATGTTAATAAGGTGACTATTGGAAAGCACCTGATGAAGGCTGGTGGCCGGGAAAACAAACCCCTTGATGAGCGGGTTGGAACCTTCAGCCCCACCCCCCTGATCTCCATGTAGAGTAGAGGGGCTATGGGTTGAGTCAATAGTCAAGGGCCAGGGATTTAAACAGTCATGTCTATGTAATGAAGTCTCCCTAAAAACCCAAAATAAGTGGGTTTGGAGAGCTTCTAGTTTGGTGAGCACATGGAGTTTTGGGGCAAGTGGAATGCTTGGAGAAGGCATAGAAGCTCCTGTCCCTTCCCCATACCTTGTCCTATGTGTCTCTTCCATCTGGTCATTCCTGAGTTATATTCTTTTATAATAAGCTGGTCATCTTATAAGTAAAATGCTTCTTTGAGTTATGTGAACCACTCTAGCAAATTAATTGAACTAAAGGAGGGGTTCACCAGAAGCTTAAACTATAGTCCAAAGCACAGGTGACACACTGGGCTTGAGAGTGGCATCTCAAGTGGTGGGGGGCAACCATGTAGGACCAAACACTTAACCTGTAGAATCTGATATCTCCAGGTAGATAGTGTCAAAATTGAGTTTAATTATAGGACAACCAATTGGTGTAGAATTACTTGGTGATATGGGGAAAACACACACACACACACTCTCACACTCACACACCACACACAATGGAATACGGTGAAGAACCCTTACACATGTTCATAACAGCATTATTTAGAGCAGTCAAAATACGGAAACAATTTAAATGTCTGATGAATGGATAAACGGATGTAGTGTATCCATGCAGTGGAATATTATTCAACCACAAAATGGAATGAAGTGATGCATGATACAACATGGACGAACCTTGAAAACACATGCTAAGTGAAAGAAGCCAAATATTAAAGGCTACATAGTATATGATTCTATTTATATAAAATATCCAGAATAAATTAATTCATAGAAATAGAAAACAGATTAGTGTGTTCCAGTGGAGAATGACTTCTTAATGAAGTCATTTTCTTTTGGGGTGATGAAAATATTTTGGAACTAGAGAGAGGTGTTTATGTAAAACTGTGAATGTCCTAAACAGAATTGAACTGTACAAAAATAGTTAACTTTAGATTATGTGAATTTTACTTCAATTTAAAAATATGAAGCAAACAAACCAAGATAAACAAGGTAGTACTTGCATAGAGATGACTTTGATTACAAATGCAGCCTCTCTTATTTACTACTGTTGACTAAAAAAAAAAAAAAATCCACAACCTGAAAGTTGAGAATTAGGTTTTATTTGGGGTGAAATTAGAACTTAAACCCTGGAGACAGCGTCTCAGGTAGCCCTGGGGTGAGGGAGGAGCTGGGATGTATGGGAGTCTTTGCGCAAAGGACAGGTAGCAGGAACAAAACAGGTCTGGGCTTATGGAAATCATTCCTTTGATATGCACCTCCTCTATCAGGGCCAGTATCCTGAGTTTTCACAGCCTGCAAGACTCACTGGCTCTCACCCTTGGAGGTGATTGCATTCACAATCACCTCCAATACAATGACTTTGGTATTCTTTTATTCTTAACTACAGACAGCCCTGAAATACCACCCAAAGAGGAAAAGGGTGGTGGTGGGGGGAGTATCAGGATATGATAAAGTTGAGGGGGAGGTTCATGCAGCACACACATTTTGCAAAAGTTTTTTGCTGATCTTCTGAAGGTTACTGCTAGTCACAAGGAGCAGACATCACCATGAAGGATTTTAGTGTTTTTCTAGATGTGAGGAGATGCAAGAATTGGGCACATAAGATCTTCTAAAAATATCTATCTGAAGGCCTATTCTTCCTGTTTTTCCCAGAGCACAGAGTGCCTCACTCCTGGTTTCTGGGTGCTGCAGGTTTGCAGCTTCAGTGGCTCATGTTTTACTCCATGTAAGAGGCTGATAGCAAGTGCCAGACTTCAGTTCACACTACCAAGAACACAAAAACAAAAAAGGCAGGAAGTAAAAAACCAGCAGGAAGATGAAAATGACAGAAGAGAAAAATTCAGTTTGCACAGTCAGCAGAAAGGCATGAGGATCTGCTGTGGCTGCACTGTGACCAGATCACTGATTTTGACGAATACATTCATTTTCATTATGACTTGTTATGATGAGCACTACTTCATTCAACAATGTTTAATGAATTTTTTCAGAATCACAATCCTGTAACATTTAGGAAGAACCAAACAGAACATAAATGGACAAAAACAAATGATGCTTCTTAGTAAATATTTTGGAAAATGAATCATTTTCATATGACAAGGCAACCAGAGTATTCAGCTAAAACTATAGGAGTACAATGTTCTGGAAATGTGTCATACAGCTAATTAATAAAAAATACTGTATTTTTTTTTCTGGATTCTGTAACACGTGATCTCTAGCTTTTTTTTTGCTTTTTCTTTCTTTCTTTCTTTTTTTTTTTTTGCTTTTTAGGGCCACATCCATGGCATATGGATGTTCCCAGGCTAGAGGTCAAATCAGGGCTTCAGCTGCCGGCCTATACCACAGCCACAGCAAAGCAGCATCAAAGTGGAGTCTGTGACCTACACCATAGCTCGTGGCAACGCTGGATCCCCACACAATGAGTGAGGCCAGGGATTGAACCTCATGGTTACTACTCAGATTCCTTTCCGCTGTGCCACAGTGGGAACGCCAGCACTTTTTAAAAGTTTGTTCTTGGGTATGATTTCTTTTTTCATTTGGAATAAATATTTAACATTTTATATCTATTTGATAGCACCTAATATTCTCTCTCTGTATGAAATATCCTATATGTACTTTTATATTCACTTTATATTTATAAAAATACATATTTATATTTTATAATTTTATTCATTTTATGTTCATTTATATTTTATTTAAATTTTATGTTACTCAGATAAATTTAGGCCAAGTGTCCAACTTCCTTCTTATTTTGTGAGAAGTTTTTTGTTCACTGAACATCTGACCATTTTCCATACCTAGTAGAGTAAGTGAGGTGATATTTGAGGGAATAAAATTAAATTTTAAAAAACCTTAAGTAACACCTAGCTTACAATTCATTCCAGTAAATAGATATGCTTAAGCAATTTTCAAAGCTTTTGATAGGATGTTATCATGATTTAAACATGACATTAGCTAATGTAAGTAGCAATTAGATTTAGCTTGTACATTTGGAGTTATGATGGAAAGCTCCTATGGGTACTCTTTTATTGCACACAAAAAGAAATATGAGGAAGAAAAAGGAATTGTGTTCTTCTATTTTTTTTTTCTGAGGTGCATTGCTTTGCAAGATCCTCAGGGAGAAAAAGGATAGATGAGTTATAGAAAAGAAAACTATATAGAGGATTTAATTATTTCAAAATTGCCCATTTTTTTTTCAACCAGGAATAACAAGAGAAGCCTTCATTTAGAAAAAGAAAGAAAGAAATGGCTATTTTCCTAGGGAAAATGATCATAAATATAGCACATAACTATAATAAATAAATTTATATCCTCATTCAAAGGTCTTCATTCTGAAGAGTCAGGCTATTTTTCAATTGCCATCTAGCCTCTCAATTCCCATCTAACCAAATTTGCTGTTTGGTTCCCTAAGGAATGGCAGCATTGGGACCTCAGAGGGACTGTGCTCCCAGGCATATTTGATGATCAGTTAAGCCATCACACTCTAGCATTCAACATCAAAAATTTACTTCCACTTGCCAAATTTGCTGAGATTTCACCTACATTTGCCTTAGCCTCCTGTCATTGCTATAAGGCTATTAATATCTATATGCCAATCTCAGACTCCCAGAACATCAGACACAAAGACCCTCACTTTACAGAGGAGAAGGGAAACCCAGGGCTGTGGACACACTGGCCTCTATTTGTCGGGGTGGAACCAGAAGGAAACCCTGTGGCATTTCCCATCACACTTTCCTTCTTATTACCTTTTATGAGCTGGGCTGTAACATGGATTTAGAATCATTACACATGAAATCATACTCATAAAGTTTACCCTGCAGGCCCTCTGATGAAACAGTTAGCCTATTATAAAACAGCTAAGAAAAAAAAAAATCATCACTTTTCTCTCAGATGTTTCTCAAAACAATTTTTTTAAAAGCAAATAAAAAGAAACAGAAATAGCCATTCTTTTTAAAATAAGGATTCTGTGATTTATTTGGTTTAATTCTTGCTTTTATTTTAGCTGCACTCTGATACATTTCATGAAGAATAGCTGCAACAGCAGACACTTTTAAAAGGCAAATTTTAAAATCAGCTTTATTAAATAATTCACATACATTTAAAGTGTACAGTTCATGTTTTCTAGCATATTCAGGAAATTGAACAGCCATCACCACAAAAGAAATCCCTTGTCTGTTAGCAATCACTCTCTATTCCTGTCCACCCCCTCCCTGCAGCCTGAGGCAACCGTTAATAAACTTTCCATCTGTATAGATTTGCCTGTTCCAGACATTTCATACAAATGGAATCATACAGTATGTGGTCTTTTGTGACCAGCTCTGCTTTCTTTCACTTAGCATAACACTTTCAAGTTTCATCCATGTTATGACATATATAAGTATGTCATTCCCTTTTACGGCTAAATATTCCATTGTCTGCACATACCACATTTTATTTATACATTTATCACTCAAATATCTGGACAGTTTCCACTTTTGCGATATTATGGATAATGTCATTATGGACATTTGTGAGCAAGTTTTTGTGTGGCATATGTTTTCATTTCTCTTGGGTATATCCCTAAAAGTGGAGTTGCTGGATCACATAGTAACTGTATGTTTAATATTTTGAGGAACTGCTAGACTCTTTTCCAAAGTGTGCTCTTTTACAATCTCACCAACAGTGTAGGAAGGTTCTGATTTCTCCCCATCTTGTAAAAGGCAAATTTTACAATTTTAACTGACAAACCTTCGATTATTGAATGAGAATCTCCTAGGTGAGAGGTCCTGTTTGAGGTGCTGTAGTTTTTTAAAAAATGCTATCAATTCATTTGTAGAAAAACTTAGAACTTTTCTAAAGGGGATCCCTTCGAAGGGGACTATGTCAGTCAGTGTCTGGTGAGGAGACAGAAATTACAGGGAAAATTTAATATAAATAATTATTAACCTGGAATAGGGCAAATTTAATGTAAATAATTATTAACTAGTAAAATAAACTTTTAACTACAAACGGGGCGAATAAAACACTAAAGAATATAGGAATAGCAAATGTAGTGGGTAGCTACGACATCTATGGTGGAGGGAGAATGCTCAAGGAAGGAATAAACTTGGGAAGGGTCACCTTCCTTTTGAGGCTGAGATCCAGACCTTTTGGAGAGGGAGAGGCTCTGGCTCACTGGGTGGTGGTTTCTTGGGGTAACATAAACCAGGGCTGGTGAGCAGTGAGCTGTGAAAGTGCCTGCTAAGATCAGGCAAAACCTATGGGAAGGTGAGTACCACTGAGTCTTCCACATAACTGCTGGCAAGCAAGCTGCCTATTGGGATGATGGGGAAACTCAACAGCAAGCCCATACTGGGAGCTGGTGGAACTCTTGAGGATAGTGCCACTGGGTCTTCCAAACACCACTGGTGGCATGCCATAGGAGCAAGAAGGACCAGGAAGAATGAAGAAGGAACACTGCCTTCCTTCCTGCATGCTACCAGCAAAATACAACATTGCACTAGCTGGCAAAGGAGAAGTGTTTATGAAGTCCAGATTAGGGCAAAGAAGGGTGGATTTGGAGTTGAGAGGTAATAAACCACTAACTGGCAGTCAACTCCTTTGGCTACTTGGTTTCCAAATGTATCCTTTTATACAGGTTAGAACTTTTGTACAACACAAAGTCAACTCCATTCTTCAAGGAAGTGCAGCAGTTCTCACCCTTACCCAACACTCAAGTTTCAAAAGACATTTATAACCTCCACTGGCGATGTTACTTACTCTTCAAATTCAGTCACAGTCCCCTTGAATATTCTCTTACCTAAAGGCTAAATTGCAGTTTATGTTCATCAACTTGTATGTAATATAATGAAAGGAAGAAAGGGAGAAAAAAATGGAAAAAGGTTACTATATACAAATATAATCAGACACGTAACATACAAAGAGAAAATATGTAAAATGACTGTAGTTCTCATTTCTGTATTGGTAAAGAAGCTGTAGTTGATATCGTTGGCTTCCTCCTCCTTCTATTGCCTATCCCATACGCTTGGGAGGGTGACACAAACCTTCATTTCCAAGGGTCTGAATTCTCAATAATTCTGCCTTGAAACAATTTTAATTCCTATAGTTTATCACTAAGTTTTACTCTAGGTGCCCCCAGGAGATGCCCTGCATTCCACAGTCTTCCTTGCCACTATTGTATAGCAGCCCCCCAGATTCCTTTTGGTAACCAGAATCAATCACTCCAGCCAGTAGAGTCACCCCTTTTTCTGTCTGATGGTTCAGTGGCATGCTAAGTACAAAATGGTAACATACCCATCTTATGACTTGATGGAACCATTTTATATCCCTGGGTGGGAGTATTGCCACCTGCAAACCACCAGTGCTCAAGTAGTTGGAAAGGGAAGCAAACATTCTGTAAGTAGAATACTATTTATACAATGAGAATAGCCACTTTTATTTTCACAATTGTATTCCCAGATCCAGGTATTCTGGTTATCATAGAGTAGCACCATATAAAGTCTCTGGTTCAAGGCATATACTTTAGTCTATAAAACAGAACCCCATTCTTTTAGAGTATTGTCTCTCAATTGGTGCTGTAACTGAGTCTTTTTTTAAAATTGTTATTTCCCCAATAAAATTTTTTCCCCTACTGTATAGCATGGTGACCCAGTTACACATACGTGTATACATTCTTTTTTCTCCCATTATCATGCTCGATCATAAGTGACTAGACATAGTTCCCAGTGCTGCACAGCAGGATCTCATTGTTTATCCATTCCAAAGGCAATATTTTGCATCTATTAACCCCAAGCTCCCAATCCACCCCTTCCCCTTGGCAACCACAAGTCTATCCTCCAAGTCCATGATTTTCTTTTCTGTGGAAAGGTTCATTTGTGCCCTATATTAGATTCTAGATATAAGTGATATCATATGGTATTTGTCTTTGTTTTTCTGACTTACTTCACTCAGTATGAGAGTCTTTAGTTCCATCCATGTTGCTGCGAATGGCATTATTTTGTACTTTTTAATGGCTGCGTAGTATTCCATTGTGTATATATACCACTTCTTCCTAATCCAATCATCTGTTGATGGACATTTGTGTTGTTTCCATGTCTTGACTCTTGTGAATAGTGCTGCAATGAACATAAGGGTGCATGTATCTTTTTTAAGGAAAGTTTTGTCTGGATCTATGCCCAAGAGTGGGATTGCTGGGTCATATGGTAGTTCTATGTATAGATTTCTAAGGTACCTCCATACTGTTCTCCATAGTGGTTGTACCAGCTTACATTCCCACCAACAGTGTAGGAGAGTTCCCTTTTCTCCACACCCTCTCCAGCATTTGTTCTTTGTGGACTTATTAATGATGGCCATCTGACTGGTGTGAGGTGGTACTTCATGGTAGTTTTGATCTGCATTTCTCTAATAATCAGAGATGTTGAGCATTTTTTCATGTGCTCATTGGCCATCTGTATATCTTCCTTGGAGAAATTCTATTCAGGTCTTTCGCCCATTTTTCAATCGGTTTGTTGGCTTTTTTGCTGTTGAGTTGTATAAGTTGCTTGTATACTTTAGAGATTAAGCCCTTGTCAGTTGCATCATTTGAAAGTATTTTCTCCCCGTAACTAAGTCTTCAGTAAGCATTCAACATTTCCATCAGCCCTCTAGCTTCTTAGTGATTGGATATGTATAAAATTAGTCAACTAGTTGGGCAGAAGCCCATTGTTGTGCTTCATTTGCTATGAAATCAGTCCCTTGATTAGAAGCACTGCTGTGTGGAATATCATGATGATGGATGGGCAGTCTTTGAGTCCATGGATGGTGGTTCTGATAGAAGCATTATGGGCAGAAAACCTAATCCATATCCAAGGTATGTTCTATTACAGTGGAGACAAATCTCCATCCCTTCCACAAGGTAAGAGGCCCAACATAATCAAACTGCTACAATGGGCTGCTGGTCCCCTGGCAAAGGATGCCACATCAGGGGAATAGTGCTGGTCTCTGCAATTGGCTGATTAGAAAATCAGCAATAGGAGTAGCCAGGTCAGCTGTGGCAAGGAGAAATCTCTGTTGTTGAGCCTATGCAGAGCCTCTATCCTTGACACTGTGGTTACTTTGCTCATGGGTCTTTGAGAAGCACTGGGGTAGCTGAGGCAAGAGTCTGACTGATATCAGAAAGCATGATTTTTTTTTTGCTTTTTAGGGCCACAGGTATGGCATATGGAAGTTCCCAGGCTAGGGGTTGAATCAGAGCTGCTGCTGCCTGCCTACTCCTCAGCAATGCAGAATCCAAGTCACATTTGTGACCCACACCACAGCAACACTAGATCCTTAACCCACTGAGTAAGTCCGGGAATCCAACCCTCATCCTCATGGAGAGTAGTCAGGTTTGTTACCACTGAGTCACAATGGGAACTCCCAGAAAGCATGATTTTAAAGGGCCTCTTCTACGGTGGATTCCCTTTGGTAATAAGCATTCACCTGCAACATAAATAGCTTCATACGTGCTCATCCTGTGAAGTCTGTTGACATACTTTTCCTTATTCTTTGTTGAAACTCAAGAGAGGTATTTGCCCACCAGACCTAGAGTTTTTCTTTTCCTACTAAATCTTGTTTTCAGATCACCATTATATCCCTGATGCCCTTTATGGTAAATGTGTCCATCCTGTCTTTGGTGGTGAATTGCTGCCTTATGGCTTCTGTTCCTCCAGGATTCCTATCACCCCATGAAACCAGGAGTCTCATTTCAATTGAATCTTCCTTCACAGTCATGCTTGGCCCCCAGAGTGAGCAGCCACAGAGCTTTTCAAGGATAAAGCTGTGCCACCCAATTATGTATCCATCAATGACTGAATGAAAGGAGTGTATTCCGGGCCTTCTTGGGGAATATAGGTAGGTGTGCAGATCATACATGATTAATCTCCAACAGTTCCATCTTCCTTAGCTTTTGTATTCCCCTGCATCTCAGCCTCCTTAAGTGTAGACCACTCTTGAGACCAAGTTTCAGTCAACCAGCCACATAAATTGTTACAGCCACTTCAGGCAGTATGAGCTGACACATTAAATCCAGAATCGCTGGTAAATATACCCATATCAGTGAATTTGGCTCCATCTAATTTCATTCTCCTTATTCTAACATGCTTACAATCTGCCTCCACATATATTCCCCCAGATTTATGTCAATACTTTAGTAAAATCTTGCAGTTTTTTTTGGAGAGTGAGCTATTTCCTTCTGCATTACAGTGTGTGCCTCACTCCCTGGATCGTGCTGAGAATTAGCCTTATGGGTCACGCAGGTATAAGAGGTAGTTGCAGTTGTGGTTTTGGTGGGTCTTGAAGAGAAGGATCTTCCCTTTTCCAGTCATCTTCCCCAGGTGATGTTACCATAGGCTTTTCAATCAAAGGAAGGCTAGTGTTTTTAAAAGAGGGCAAGCTTCTTCCACTGGTAAAGAAGACTCAGAGCAACTTGGGTTTGCAGGATTGTCAATTTCATTTCAATACAACCAGATATCTTCATTCCACATTTTAGTGCTTCATTCTTTCCAAATCAGTGCCCTCATTTTCATATAAGAAACTTGTAAGATTGTGAATTCAACTGATGTTAAAAATTCAACAGCCCACACTGCTAAATTCTTTGTTTGATTTTTAGCAATACGAGCCTACTGGCTGCAATAAATAAGAGAAAGAAAATATCTTTGGATTTTCTGATGCTGTATGGTTAAATAATAGTTATTTTGACCATCTGAATGCCTTATGTTACAGTATAGTGGTATGAATGCTTTCTGAAGACCACAGAAGTCATTAAAAAATACAGCTACATTCAGTTCTGACACTGCTAACCTGCTCTATTTTGATTTTTTCATCTTAGTGTTTTTATCTGAATTTTGCAGATAAAATTTTCCTCCTGACCTCCAAGTAGGGAGACTGAGTAAACATTCATGGATTTTAAGCATCCTCACAATAAACCAGTTTCATAATGCAATAAAATAGATACACAATGAAATAAAGACCATACCATAAATGTCTCTCTGCTTAGTTGAAAAGCATATGATGAAGATTAAATTTTTCCTTTGTAGTGGGTATACATCTCAGTCTACAAATATTGGTGTTCTCCCTATAATCCAGCATAGTTTTTATTATAAATCCCTATTCTGCTGGTATAGATGAAACAATCTTAGTTAAGCCTGGATCCGCTTTTTCTCTCATTTTGCACCGAGTCCAGGCTCTAGGGAACATGGTTTATGTTCAAGATGAATATTTTTCTCCTGAGCAATTGTTTGTGAGTGACTCTGCGTTGGTGGCCCTGGGTCTTGGCCTAAGTTGCCGATGCCTCACTCGTGGTAGCTGTGTGCTGGGGGTGTTTACGTCTGTTGAAAACGTCTCACTGTTTTCATGCTGTACACTGGGGGGCTGTGTCAATACAGTTGCCTTCTTCTCTGAAGTGCTGGGAGATCCAGAATCCCCACAAGATGTGGCATGCACCCCAACTTTTAGCATACCCCTCTCTTCAATTTTGTTCTCTCTAATCTGGGGAAAACTTTTTCTCTTCTGGGGTGAGGGTAAGGTGAGGCAAGAAATTATTTTCTGTTTTTGTTTGTCTCAGACACTGAGACGACTTCCGTTCATTTTCTTAGCTTTAAGGGCTTTGTTCTCATACCACCCCCAACTCAGAAATCAATTCCAGGAAATCTCACAGGCTTAAGTCTGATTTCTGCCTCAATTTACCCCTAATAAACAAAAGAGCTGGCATTCTGCTTGTAAAGGGGAAATATCGTAAAAAAAAAAAAAAAGAACAAAATGTAATATCTCACAACAATTTTAGCACCTTTTAAAAACTATTGAAAAATCCTGGGAGGACAAGATGGTGGAGGAGTAGAGGGACACGCTCGCCCTCTCCCACAAACACAACAAAAAAAGCACATCTACAGAATAAATGACTCACACAGAACAGCAACCAATCGCTGGCAGAAGAACCTAAACTCCAATAACGGCAAGAAGTTCGTGACATTACAGGGCAGAACGGGAGAAAAGAGGAGAGTGAGAGAAGGTGAATCTGAGCGGGACGGGCGCTCCCGAAAGGGAACTGCGGAGGAGAAAGGGATCCCTCACCCTGGAAAGTCACCTACACGGGGGAAAGATCAAAGGAACCGGAGGAATCTCCAGATGCAGAGAAGAGTGTAGCAGTAAGTTGGAGTACGGAAAAGCCGATCAAGAACCGAACGGACCATCTGAACTCCGGGCACAGTCACCAAAAATTGAGACGCCTGGGTGGGGGCTGGGCACCGAGACCTCGCCTCCGAAGGTTAGTCCCCAGGAAAGGGCCAGGGGACGCCTGAGTGGGGGCTGGACACAGAGACCTCGCCTCCAGAGGTTAGTCCCCGAGAAAGGGCTGGGGGACGCCTGGGTGGGGGCTGGGCACCGAGACCTAGGCTCCAGAGGATAGTCCCCGGGCTGGGGGGCGGGGCGGAGCGGAAACTGCTTGGGAGGTCTAGAAACCATTTGACGGGACAGAGACTGCCTGGGAGACTAGAAAACAAAGCTGTCGCAGAGGAAGGGAGCAATACTCTAGGGGCGGGGAAGTGGAAAGCCGCATCAGAGGGAACCTGGGAAAAGAGCCTGGTCTGCGCCCGTGCTGGGAGGGGAGAGAAGAAGGGGTGGGTCCCCATAGAATACCCCCCATGCCACAGCAAGCTTACAGGCCCGATAGCTAGCTGAAAGCTGTGCTTCCCAGTGCATCCCCTCCCCCCACCCCCGCCACCCCCTACGCTCTCGCCAAACCTGGGGCTGCCTGCCATCCAGGAGGGCTGGCCTCAACAGTTGCCTGAAGCCTACCACCACAGGGGCTGTCCCTACACAGGCCTGCTTGCCCTTTGGAGGGGCTACACTTCCGCAGAGCAGCACCAAACACCACCAGCCCCCAAGAAAAGGCCTGAAGCCCAGAAAAGCTAGAACAAGCCTAGCCAGGCAGTGAACAGATCTGCCTAATTCCCGGATGGTTTTTCTGAGTCGGGCTGCCCCGGGGAGGAGCCTCTTCAGTTTCCAATGGCCCTGCTACCCACCCTAGCCCCCAGGGGGTGCCCTAGTGGATCAGCTGCATAGGACTGCCAGCTCCAGGCAGGACCCCCTGCATCCCAGAAAAGCTGCAACAAGGTCGGCCGAGCCGGGAAAAGATCTCAGACGGTCTTTCTGAGTTGGGCTGCCCCGGGGAGGAGCATCTTCGGTTTCCAACGGCCCTGCTACCCGCCCAAGCCCCCAGGGGGTGTCTTAGTGGATCAGCTATATAGGACTGCCAGCTCCAGGCAGGACCCCCTACAGCCCAGAAAAGCTGCAACAAGCCTGGCCGAGTCGGGAAAAGATCTCAGGCAGTTTTTCTGAGTCAGGCTGCCCTGGGGAGGAGCCTCTTGGGTTTCCAATGGCCCTGCTACCCGCCCAAGCCCCCAGGGGGTGCCCCACTCCCATGGAATAGCTGCTCAGCACCACCAGCCCCCTAGAAGAGCCCCTGCAGCTCAGAAAAGCTGCAACAAGCTTGGCCAGACTGTGAAAAGATCTGCCTACATTCTCAGGCCATCCTTCTGAGTTGGGCTGCCCTAGGGAAGAGCCTCTTAGGTTCTCAGTGACCCAGATAGCTGCTTCAGCCCCCAGGGGTTGCTGCACTCCTGAGGAATAGCTGCCCAACACCGCCAACCCGCTGTAAGAACCCCACAGCCTAAAAACACCAGAGCAAGCTCTGCATGACCAAGTGAAATCTGCTACCATCGTGGTGTGGACCTCCCAGTCCTGTCTGCCCTCAGGAAGTCCTCCTTTGCTTCAAAGAAACCCTGTTAGCCCCATCAACACTCCAGAAAAGCCACACTGCCTCAAAAAAGATTGACCAACAACGCCAGCCCTCAGGAAATATTCCATGGCAGTGACAAGGCAAACACTGCCCGATAACGGAGACTACAACTCCCTCAGGAGAAAGAAAACAACAAGCAAGATGAAGAAGCTGAGAAACCACCCCCAGTCAAACCAACAGGAGAACTCACCTAAAACAGTCAACAATGAAACAGATCTCTGCAGTCTGACAGACCTGGAGTTCAAAAGAGAAATAGTGAAAATACTGAAGGAATTAAGAGAAGATATGAACAGTAATGCAGATACCCTCAGACAGGAACGAGAAAATATAAGGAGGAGCCAAGAAAAACTAGAACATTCATTTGCAGAGATGCAAACGGAACTAAGGGCAGTAAAAACCAGAATGAATAATGCAGGAGAACGAATCAGTGATATGGAAGATAGAATAATGGAAATCACCCAATCCGGTCAACAGACAGAAAACCGAATCAAAAAAACTGGAAAGCAATATAAGAGACCTATGGGATAATATAAGCGGGCCAATCTACACATAATAGGAATTCCAGAAGGAGTAGGAAAAGATAAGGGGATGGAAATATATTTGAAGAAATTATCGCTGGAAACTTGCCAAATCTAAAGGATACTGGGTTCAAGATACAAGAAGCACAGAGGGCCCCAAACAAACTGAACCCAAATAGACCCCACCAAGACACATCATAATAAAAATGGCAAAAGTTAGATGATAAGAGAGGATCCTAAAGGCAGCAAGAGAAAAACAGAATGTTTACCTACAAGGGAACCCCCATAAGAAGATCAGCTGACTTCTCTACAGAAACACTACAGGCCAGGAGGAATGGCAAGAGATATTTAAAGTGCTCAAAGGAAAAAATATGCAACCTAGAATACTCTATCCAGCAAGAATATCATTTAAAATAGAAGGGGAAATAAAAATTTTTTCCAACAAACAAAAACTTAAAGAATACAGCAACACAAAACCCAGGTTCAAGGAAATATTGAAAGGGCTTCTCTAAACCAAAAAGAAAGGAAGGAAAGGGAAGAAAAAAGAAAAGGAAAAAAAAAGAAGAAGAAGAGGAAGAACTAGGACTGAGGAAACGACAATCAGAGAGCAGTCACTCAAGCCAGCATACAGATTTAATCATGAACATGCTTCAAACAAAGTAAAATTAAGGAGTTCCCGTCGTGGTGCAGTGGTTAATGAATCCGACTAGGTACCATGAGGTTGCGGGTTCGATCCCTGCCCTTGCTCAGTGGGTTAACGATCCGGTGTTGCCGTGAGCTGTGGTGTAGGTTGCAGACGCGGCTCGGATCCTGCATTGCTGTGGCTCTGGCGTAGGCCGGTGGCTACAGCTCCGATTGGACCCCTAGCCTGGGAACCTCCATATGCCGTGGGAGCAGCCCAAAGAAATAGCAAAAAGAAAAAAAAAATTAAAAAGAAAAAAATTAAAAAGAGTCATCAAAACCATAAAATGTGGGCAAGCGATGTTAGGAAGTAAATAACCCTTCTTGTTTGTTTGTGTGTTTCTCTTCTTAATTTTAATATAGTAATGGAGTGTTTGAACTTACAGGACCATCAGGATAAAACACACAATTATGGGAAGGGGTTAGCAGACTTAAAAAACAGGGCAACCACAAGCCAAAAGCAAATACTGCATTTGCAAAAATTGAAAAAAAAATAATACACTCAAGCAGATAATAACAGGAGACCATCCAACCAAAAAAAAAAAAAAAAAGAAAGGAAGAATGGAGAACCATAGAATCAACTGGAACATGAGGTTCAAATGGCAATAAAATAATCATCTATCAATTATCACCTTAAATGTCAATGGACTGAATGCCCAATCAAAAGACACGAGTGGCTGAGTGGATATAAAAAGGCAAAAAACCTTCAATATGCTGCCTATAAGAAACTCCCTTAGGGACAAAAGATACATATAGATGAAAGTGAAAGGGTGGGGAAAAATATTTCACGCCAATAGACATGACAAAAGCAGGAGTCGCAACACTCATATCAGACAAAATAGACTTTAAAACAAAAGACATAAAGAAAGACAAAGAAGGACACTACTTAATGATAAGGGATCCATCCAA
Organism: Phacochoerus africanus; assembly: GCF_016906955.1. Taxonomy (NCBI): domain Eukaryota; kingdom Metazoa; phylum Chordata; class Mammalia; order Artiodactyla; family Suidae; genus Phacochoerus; species Phacochoerus africanus. Next base: position 40,634,090 of record NC_062544.1, read on the forward strand.
GGAGAGGATGTTACTATCGTCAACATATATGCCCCAAATACAGGAGCACCACAGATAATACAAACAAATATTAACAGACATAAAGGGAGATATTGATGAGAATACAATCATCGCAGGAGACATTAATACCCCCCTCACATCAATGGACAGATCCTCTAGACAGAAAAAACCAATAAGCAACAGAGATCCTAAAGGAAACAATAGAAAAGTTAGACTTCATTGATATCTTCAGGACCCTACATCCAAAAAAAGCAGAATACACATTCTTCTCAAATGCTCATGGAACATTCTCAAGAATCGACCATATATTGGACCCAAAGGTAATCTCAATAAATTAGGAGCATAGAAATTATCTCAAGCATCTTCTCTGACCACAATGCCATGAAATTAGAAACACCATGGGAAAAGGAAAGAGAAAAAAACCTATTGCATGGAGACTAAACAACATGCTACTAAAAAACCAATGGGTCAATGAGGAAATCAAGAAGGAAATTAAAAACTACCTTGAAACAAATGATAATGAAGACACAACCGCTCAAAATCTATGGGATGCGCGAAAGCAGTGCTCAGAGGGAAATTTATAGCAATACAGGCCTTTCTCAAAAGAAGAGAAAGATCCCAAATGGACAACTTAACCCTCCACTAAATGAATATAAAAAGAAGAACAAAAAAGGTCTAAAGTCAGCAGAAGGAAGGAAATTATAAAGATCAAAGAAGAAATCAATAAAATAGAGACTCAAAACAATAGAGAAAATTAATAAAACCAAGTGGTGGTTCTTTGAAAAGTACAAAATGGACAAACCCCTGGCCAGACTCCACTAAAAAGAGGAGAGAAAGAACCCAAATAACCAAAATTATAAGTGAAAAAGGAGAAATCACACGCGGATACAGCAGAAATACAAAAACCATAAGAATACTATGAACAATATGGCAACAAGTTTGCAATCTGGAAGAAATGGACAATTTTCTAGAATCTTACAGCCTGCCAAAACTGAATCAAGTAGAAACAGACCAATGAACAGACCGATCACTAGAAATGAAATTGAAGAGGTCATAAAATCATCCCTACAAATAAAAGTCCAGGACCAGATGGCTTCACAGGTGAATTTTATCAAACAATCTATAAAGAGGAATTGGTGCCACATCCTCTTAAACCTTTCAAAAGGTTGGAAGAAGAAGGAATACTCCCAAAGACATTCTATGATGCCACCATCACCTCATTCCAAAACCAGACAGAGATACCACCAAAAAGAAAACGATCGCCCAATATCATTGATGAATATAGATGCAAAAATTCTCAACAAATCTTAGCCAACAAATCCCAACAACATATCAAAAAAAATTATACACCATGACCAGGTTGGGTTCATCCCAGGTTTACAAGGATGGTTCAACATACAAATCAATCAGCATCATACACCACATTAACAAAAAAAAAGTCAAAAATCATATGATCATCTCAATAGATGCAGAAAAAGCATTTGACAAAGTCCCATCCATTCATGATCAAGACCCTCGCCAAAGTGGGTATAGAGGGAACATTCCTGATAATCAAAGCCATTATGAGAAACCCACAGCAAATATAATCCTCAATGGGGAAAAAACTGAAAGCCTTCTCACTCAAATCTGGAACAAGACAGGGATGCCCACTCTCACCACTGCTCTTCAACATAGTTTTGGAAGTCCTAGCCACAGCAATTAGACAAACAAAAGAAATAAAAGACATCCATATAGGAAGAGAAGACGATCAAACTGTCACTGTATGCAGATGACATGATACTATACATAGAAAACCTAAGGACTCAACCCCAAAACTACTTGAAACTGATTCATATATTCAGCAAAGTAGCAGGATATAAGATTAACATTCAGAAGTCAGTTGCATTTCTGTATACCAGCAATGAACTATTAGAAAAGGAATACAAAATATATATACCTTTTAAAATTGCACCTCACAAAATCAAATACTCGGAATACACCTGACCAAGGAGGAAAGGACCTATATGCCGAGAACTATAAAACTTTAATCAAAGAAATCCAAGAAGTAAGAAGAAAGAAATGGAAAGATATTCCATGTTCCTGGATTGGGAAAATCAATATTGTAAAAATGGCCAACTACAACCCAAAGCAATCTACAGATTCAATGCAATCCCTATCAAATTACCCATGACGTTTTTCACAGAAGTAGAACAAAACAAATCCAAACATTTATATGGAACAACAAAAGACCCAGAATCACCAAAGCAATCCTGAGAAACAAAACCAAGCAGGAGGCATAACTCTCCAGACTTCAAGAAATACTACAAAGCCACAGTCATCAAAACAGTGTGGTACTGGTATCAAAACAGACAGACAGACCAATGGAACAGAATAGAGAATCCGGAAATAAAACCCTGACACCTATGGTCAATTAATCTTTGACAAGGGAGGCAGAACATCAAATGGGAAAAAGAAAGTCTATTCAGCAAGCATTGCTGGGAAACCTGGACAGCTGCATGCAAAGCAATGAGGCTAGAACACACCCTCACACCATGCACAAATAAACCAAATGGCTGAAAGACTTAAATATACGACAGGACACCATCAAACTCCTAGAAGAAAACATAGGCAAAACACTCTCTGACATCAACATCATGAATATTTTCTCAGGTCAGTCTCCCAAAGCAATAGAAATTAGAGCAAAAATAAACCCATGGACCTCATCAGACTGAAAAGCTTTTGCACAGCAAAGGAAACCCAAAAGAAAACAAAAAGACAACTTACAGAATGGGAGAAAATAGTTTCAATGATGCAACCGACAAGGGCTTAATCTCTAGAATATATAAACAACTTATACAACCCAGCAGCAAAAAGCCAATCAATCAATGGAAAAATGGGCAAAAGACCTGAAGAGACATTTCTCCAAGAAGATACAGATGGCCAACAAACACATGAAAAAAATGCTCACATCGCTGGTTATAAGAGAAATGCAAATCAAAACTACCATGAGATATCACCTCACACCAGTCAAATGGCATCATCATAATAAATCCACAAATAACAAGTGCTGGAGGGGCTGTGGAGAAAAGGGAACCCTCCTACACTGTTGGTGGGAATTAAACTGGTACAGCCACTATGGAGAACAGTTTGGAGATACCTTAGAAATCTATACATAGAACTTCCATATGACCCCGCAATCCCACTCTTGGGCATCTATCCGGACAAAACTCTACTTAAAAGAGACACGTGCACCCGCATGTTCATTGCAGCACTATTCACAATAGCCAGGACATGGAAACAACCCAAATGTCCACGGACAGAGGATTGGATTCGGAAGAGGTGGTATATATACACAATGGAATACTACTCAGCCATAAAAAAGAATGACATAATGCCATTTGCAGCAACATGGATGGAACTAGAGACTCTCATACTGAGTGAAATGAGCCAGAAAGACAAAGATAAATACCATATTATATCACTTATAACTGGAATCTAATATCCAGCACAAATGAACATCTCCTCAGAAAAGAAAATCATGGGCTTGGATAAGAGACTTGTGGCTGCCTGATGGGAGGGGGTGGGGGAGGGAGTGGGAGGGATCGGGAGTTTGGGCTTATCAGACACAACTTAGAATAGATTTACAAGGAGGATCCTGCTGAATAGCATTGAGAACTTTGTCTAGATACTCATGTTGCAACAGAACAAAGGCTGGGGAAAAGTGTAATTGTAATGTATACATGTAAGGATAACCTGACCCCCTTGCTGTACAGTGGGAAAATTAAAAAAAAAAAAAAGTCATACAAAAAAAAATCCTGGGAGTTCCCATTGTGGCTCAGCAGGTTAAGAACCTGACTAGCATCCATGAGGATGTGGGTTCAATCCCTGGCCCTGCTCAGTGGGTTAAGGATCTGGTGTTGTCATGAGCTGTGGTGTAGATTCCACAGGTAGGATCTGATGTTGCTGTGGATGTGGTGTAGGCTGGTAGCTGTAGCTCTGATTTGCCCCCTAGCCTGGGAACTTCCTGCAGCCATAACAGGACAAAAAAAAAAAAAAGATAAATCCTAAAAATAGCTGCCTAGTTGATAGTTCACCAAGTAATTAAATTCTAGCAATTATAATTATATATTTATTACATAATATAATACATATATTTGAAATATTATATGTTGCATAAATGTACATTGTAACCATTTCCTTTTAAGCATTTTCTCTTGAACTTTCAGCATATGAATTGGATTCAGAATACAGAACAAGCACATCTCTTAAAAGTGTCAGAAATGCTAGATTTCCTTCTCAGCTCCCATGGAAAAAGTAAACACAGCATAAAACACCCATTACATTTTAGAGGTTAAGAATGTGCTTTCTGTGATTTATGCTGAAAAATTCCTGAGTTACATAAACTTGTGGATTAAAAATGAGTTATGGTCATTTGGCCATGGTAGCAGAGCAAGTGGCAGATTAAAGAATTTACACACAAAGGTGAAGACTTCTTGAAATAACCAGAGTTTCTTTTCAAGTCTAACTCCCATAGTAATTTATTTCAAAAATCTTGAAATATCATGCAGGAAGACGTTCAGGATTTATAAAATTACTCAAGCTGGTTTGATTATGCTGAATTGGAGGACAGGTCAAGAATGTAACACAAGTTAAAATAGGAGGAAATGATGTGAGCTTATTGTGAACATGGCTTTTTCCTGTTTAAAAACAGATGATAGTTTATGTTATTTTGAGAATTGTGAAGTGGGAGAAGCAGATCAGCCTTTCATGCTTCCGAAATAGAATTTTCCTGGCCCCACATCTCCCTCATTACTTGCCCTCAATCCTTTAAAAAGAAAAACAAAAAACGAAAAACAAAAAACAAAAAACAAAACCAAAAACCGTTCTTATTTCTCTTCCAGAAAAATTTCATAATTGTATTTGCCAAATATTTAAGCAAGATGCGATAAGCCAGGCAAATAACAAATTTTGCAGTGGTAGGCAATGATAGTAAAGATCACTGTTTTTTTTCTAACATTTGTTCTCTGTCCTTACTCTCCATTCCCACTAGTTGAGGGCAGCTGGAGGGAAGGTTCTGTATGGATGTTTGAGTTCTCTTTTCTCCAGGAGAGAGTCAAGAGGCTTTTGTTGCATTGACCTGTGCCCTGGAGCTGTTGCTCAGGACAGATGCAGAGGGAGCACTGAGAAGCTGAAGGTGGAGAGTTGAACCATAGAGGATGCTGGAATGCTTAGACCACTGGTGGTCATGAGAGACACTGGCTTTCTGAGTTTGGACCAGAAAGTGGATGGATGGGTCCTTTGATGCCTGGGTCCTGTTAATAAGCGTCATCCAGCATGAAATGAGCTGGTTGCGTTGCACAATCTATTTCAACAGTCTGCAACCAAGATAGGCAGAGAACTAAACCAGAGACTCTCCCTAGAATGGATTACAAAGGCCCCATAGCTCTTTTGTTGGAAGGTGGGGTATACACTGGCATGAAAATGACTGATATTGGATTTCCCGTCAATCTTAGACTGGATGAGAGGGCTCATCCAGTTGGAATTAGATTTGGAAAAGTGTCATTCCAACACCAGGAGACCAAGAGCAGAACAGCAGGGGGCTCTACAGTGTGCTCTTCAGCAGAAAATAGAACTCAGTAAAGCCTAGGGATGGACATAGGGAAGATGTCCTCTCTGCCTGCTGTTGGGTGAGCCTGGTCTCGCCTGGGGCTGCACTCATCACTATGGGTTCTTGGGCATTTTGTTTACATTTCCGGGCCTTCACACTCTCATCCAGAACTGAGGACATTGGATTAAGCCCTTCTTCAAGTCCGAAGGGTTTTAAAACTCAAGAGCAGGCACAGGCACATATTAATATGGTACCAGGTCGCCTTTGTCTTACATGGAGGTGCAGGTACAATTTATGCATATTTGTCTCCAGTCCAGAGGTTTGCATGTTCACTAAGGAAGAATCAGTTAAGGGCCAAAAAGGGGAATTTGAAGGATTTGGAGCTGTAGCATCTCTTCTTTGTTATAAGACTCTTCACCAGAAGATAGAGAAGCTTACCTAAAAACTGCCATCTGGTGTTTGTGGGGTATTGGGTGCTGGACAGTGGAGGATGGCACAGGAGATCAGGTGAGGGAGTTGCTGTGGTATCTCAACCATTCGAAGAGCCCTAGAGATGTGAATGGTGACTCCTTCCTTCATGTGGCCATGACCTTCTCTGTTCTTCAAAAGATATGAGTTGGATCATTTTTTTTTTACTGTGGAAAAAAATGAAATTAAGTGAAAATGCTTCATAGACTATCTAACAGCAACACACATCTCAGGACTAATTACTACTTTCAGAAAACACAAGGAAAGAGACCTTCCCTGTTTAAAGGACTGAAGATACATCTTAGGAGAAAAGAGGCTGTTATTTTGTCATAGCCACACATACACTTTTGCTGTTAAGATAATAGAAAATTCAAGTCTTTCAGAATGCGTGGACCTTGGAGATGAGGTCACACACAAGCAAAATCTGAGTTTCTGTTCCAGCTAAGTTGTCCCCACTGAGGTCAGAGGAGAACCAAGCAGGAATGGTAGGCTGAAAGCCAAATGATTGGAAGGTGGTGCTGACATGAATGAGGACTTGAGCAACATGGGAGATAATTGTGGCCTCGACAAAGTTTTTCTCTGGTTAAAGTGGGTTCTAAAGAAAACAGACTGGGAAGTAGAGACACCAAGTGAAGACAGCTCTTTGAAGATTTGCTGACCATTTGTTATTATAGCAAGTGAATTGTGAAGAATTTGATGACCAGATAAAAGCCTCCTTTGTTTTTTTTTTTTTCCTTTTTACAGCCATACCTGTGGCATATGGAAGTTTCCAGGCCAGAGGTCGAATTGGAGCTGCAGCTGCATTTTATGCCACAGCCATGGCAACACTACATCCGAGCTGCCTCTGAGACCTACGCCTCAGCTTGCAGCAACACCGGATACTTAACCGACTAAATGCAGCCAGGGAAAGAACCCACATTTTCACAGAGACAATTTTGAGTCCTTAACCTGCTGAGCCACAGTGGGAACTCTGAGAAAAGCAACTTTGAACTTTGGATGCAATTGCTTTTGAAGCCATGGAGAGTCAGGATCATTTGCGATATAATCATTCAGGATCTAGAAAGTTTGTATTTTTTTAAAGGAGGTCAGTTTCCCTCATTTGAGACTCTCTTCTTTCTAACAGGATGCATTCTGGACAAAGCAATCTCATGAAAATTCTGCCCATTATGAACTTTAGCTTTGCATATGTTAAGTATATTTAACAAGTGCTGGTTGGCTTGATTTGGTGCTGGGCAGGATCCCTCAAAGAGATCAATTCAAACTTGTATGTAAACTCTCCTCCCTTGACTTTCTACCTTAAGTTTTTTGAGAGTTTCATGGGAGCATCTGGTAACAACTCTGGCTCCCCTCTTGTCCTGTGGTGACCCTTGTCTTAGAACAAATTGGTTCACAGGTTGGGGGTGCTGGCCAGGAGGGATAAAATCATTGTTTTGCTTTGGTGCCTACTTTTCTAGAGAGAACTTTTACCACCAGGGAGCCTGTATTTTTAGAATTAGCATGATCTGCTTCAGTGTTATGAACATTCATTTTAAACTTACTATATTTAGTGAAGGTTTAATTATCCAAGTAGGGAAACTAGTTGCAAGCCTTCACCTTTCGTTCTCTGCTCATCAAAACAGCCCCCGGCAGCTGGGAATGGCAATTTCAGCTATACCTGGTGAGGGCAGAAGACAAGAAAAATTCCATTGCTGGAGTTCACTGTGAGCAGCAGGGAAAGTCACTTTCTGGTTCCTGTTCTAGCCCCTCCCATCTCACTGGGACCTTCTTCTTGCAACACCCTGAGGTGGACTGGGGCTGGTAGTGCTGGGTGTCTGCTCCAGTGAGTGGGGGTGTCTTCCCTTCCTATCCAGAAATCATGATTCAATTTTCCAAAATGACAAGCAGATAAATGGATCTCTCTGTGTTCCATTTACAAGTATATAAGATGTTGGGGATTTATGCTCTGAATGATGAAATTCTTGGATTTTTTAGGGATGCCATTTGTTCCTTCATTTCCTAACTCACTTCTTCTGATAGGGTCTTCTCCAAAGCCATGCCTGGGGATGAAATTGGGCCAGTTGAAGGGCTGAGTTGAGGCATTGCAGGCTGAGGCGGCATGGATGAGCTAGATGCAGGGAGGCTGCTAGTGGGAGAATGGGAAGGTACCACCTGGCATGAAAAATGCTCTGAGATACAAATATTTTACACATTCACTTACTCATTCAGAAAATATTTATTGACTGGTTTTGGGAGAGCCATGGATCCCGGCCTACTGGGGAAGCATACAGATGAATAGAAACAATTATTCTAATAAATGTATAATTATAGAGTGAGAGCTCAGAAGAACAATAAATTTTTCAAGCACATAACAAAGGAGCCTAAGGTGACTGGGTCAGTGAAGGGAAGTGATGCTTGAGCTGAGATCTACCATGGTGCTTCCCAAATTTCTATGTATATGAATCACATGGGGATTTTTTTTTTAACGCTGAGTTCTATTTTGAGTCTGGGGTCTGAGAAAGGGCCTGAGAGTCTGCATCTCTAACCAGCTCCCATGTGATGCTGATACTGCTGGTCCATGGACCACATGTTGCGTTCTAAGGATTCTAAAAGGTGAGGATAAGCTAAAGCAGTGGGATCTGGGGAGAAATAAGTTTCCCAGGGAAGGCCCAGCATATTCATGGTCTTCATGTTTGACTTCTGGTCCTCTTTTGAGGTACCGAGGCTCTGGGAAAGGAAGTGTTCTTGCTTCGATGATCAGTTCTCAGGATGTGTGTGCTTCTGCTAGGACATTTTTCTGCTTTGAACTGCTTTTTTTTTGTTGACTTTAAAATTGATTTTTATCATTTGTAAATAGCGCTGTTTCCATTTTTTGGAAGGGAAGAGGGCCTGCACCCATGGCATCTGGAAGTTCCTGGGCTAGGGATTGAACCCTAGCCACAGCAGTGACAATACCAGATCTTTAACTTGCTAGGCTACCAGGGAATTCCTGGGGCTTTTACTTCAAATGACAGGCTAAAGATATTTCTTTTTATTTATTTATTTATTTTTAAAAATCACATCTGTAGTTGTATAATGATCATAACAATCTGATTTCACAGGATTATCATCTCACAACCCAAGCACATCTCCCCACCCCCCCAAACTGTCTCCTCTGGAGACCATAAGTTTTTCAATGTCTGTGAGTCAGTATCTGTTCTGCAAAGAAGTTCCGTCTGTCCTTTTTTCAGATTCTACATGTCAGTGAAAGCATTTGATGTTGGTGTCTCATCGTATGGATGACTTCACGTAGCATGATAATTTCTAGGTCCATCCATGTTGCTAAAACTGCTGGTATTTACATCCTTTTAATGGCTGAGTAATATTCCATTGTGTATTTGTACCACCTCTTCCTGAGCCACTCCTCTGTTGATGGACATTTAGGTTGTTTCCATGTCTTGGCTATTGAAAAGAGTGCTGCAATGAACATCGGAGTACTTGTGTCTTTGCGAGTCATGGTTTTCTCTGGATAGATGCCCAGGAGTGGGATTGCTGGATCAAATGGTAGTTCTATGTTTAGTTTTCTGAGGAATCTCCATACTGCTTTCCACAGTGGTTACACCCATTTACAATCCCACCAACAGTGTAACAGGGTTCCATTTTCTCCACACCCTCTCCAGCACTTCTTGTTTGTAGCCTTTTTGATGCTGGCCATTCTGGCTGGTGTTAGGTGGTACCTCATAGTGGTTTTGACTTGCATTTCTCTAATGATGAGTGATGTTGAACATCTTTTCATGTGTTCTGTGGCCATCTGTATGTCTTCTTTGGAGAACTGTCTGTTTAGATCTTCTCCCCTTTTTTTGATGAGGTTGTTTGTTTTTTTGGTATGGAGCTGCAGGAGATGTTTATAAATTTTGGAGATGAATGCCTTGTCAGTCGATTCATTTGCAAAGATTTTCTCCTATTCTGTGGGTTGTCTTCATTTTCTTTAGGGTTTCCTTTGCTGTGCAGAAACTTTTAAGTTTGATTAAGTCCCATTTGTTTATTTTTCTTTTATTGTGAATACTCTAAGAGGTGGATCTGAGAAGATGTTGTCATTTATGTCAGAGAGTGTTTGGCCTGTGTTTTCCTCTAAGAGTTTTATAGTGTCTGGTCTTATATCTAGGTCTTTAATCCATTTTGAGTTTATTTTTGTGTATGGTGTTAGGGAGTGTTCTAATTTCATTCTTTTCCATATGGCTGTCCAGGTTTCCCAGCACCATTTATTGAACAAGCTGTTCTTTCTCCATTGTATATCCTTGCCTCCTTTGTCATAGATGAGTTGGCTGTAGGTGCGTGGGTTGAATTCTGGCCCTTCTATCCTGTTCCACTGATCTGTATTTCTGTCTTTGTGCCAGTACCATACAATTTTGATGACTGTTGCTTTGTAGTATAGTCTGAAGTCCAGGAGCCTGATTCCTCCAGCTCCATTTTTCTTGTCAGGATGTGTTTGGAACTTCTGGGTCTTTTGTGCTTCCAAACAAACTTTAAAATATTTTGTTCAAGTTCTGTGAAAAATGTCCTTGGTAATTTGATAGGATTGCGTTGAATCTGTAGATTGCCTTAGGTAGTATAGTCATTTTGATAATATTAACTCTTCCAATCCAGGGCATGGTATATCTTTCCATCTATTTGTGTCATCTTTGATTTCTTTCATCAGTGTCTTATAGTTTTCAGAGTACAGGTCTTCTGGCTCTTTAGGTAGGTTTACTCCTAGGTATTTTATTCTTTTGGATGTGATGGTAAATGGGATTGCTTCCCTCATTCCTCTTTCTGATTTTTCATTTTTAGTGTATAGGAATGCCATGGATTTCTGTGTATTCATTTTATATCCCATGGCTTTGCCAAATTCATGGATGAGCTCTAACAGTTTTCTGGTAGAGTCTTTAGGATTCTCTGGGTATAGTATCATGTTATCTGCAAATAGGGATAGTTTTACTTCTTCCTTTCCAATTTGGATTCCTTTTATTTCTTTTACTTCTCATTGCTGTGGCTAGGATTTCCAAAACTATATTGAAGAGTAGTGGCAAGAGGGGACATCCTTGTTTTGTTCCTGATCTCAGGGGGAATTCTTTCAGCTTTTTACCATTGAGAAAAGCTGTGGGTTTGTCATCTATGGCCTTTATCATGTTGAGGTAGGTTCCCTCTGTGCCACTTTCTGAAGGGTTTTTTTTATCAGACATGGGTGTTGGATTTTGTCAAAGGCTTTTTCTGCATCTATTGAGAGGATCATATGGTTTTTATTCTTCAGTTTGGTAATGTGGTGTATCACCATGATGGATTTGTGGATATTAAAGGATGTTTGCATCCCTGGGATAAATCCCACTTGATCATGATGTACAATCCTTTTAATGTCTTGTTAGATGTGGTTTGCTAGTACTTCATTGAGGAATTTTGCATCAATGCTCATCAGTGAAATTGGCCTATAGTTTCCTTTTTTTGTGATATCTTTGTCTGGTGTTGGTATCAGGGTGATGGTGGCCTCATAGAATGAGTTTGGGAGTATCCCTTCCTCTGTAATTTTTTGAAATAGTTTCAGAAGGAAGGTGTTAGCTCTTCTCTAAATGTTTGATAGAATTCCCCTGTGAAGCCATCTGGTCCTGGACTTTTGTTTGTTGGAAGTTTTTTAATCACAGTTTCAATTTCAGTTCTTGTGATGGGTCCAGTCATCTTTTCTATTTCATCTTGGTTTAGTCTTGGAAGATTGTACTTTTCTAAGAATTTGTCCATTTCTTCTAGGTTTTCCATTTTATTGGCACATAGTTGCAGATAGTAGTCTCTTATGATCCTTTGTATTTCTGTGATGTCCATTGTTACTTCTCCTTTTTCATTTCTCATTTTATTGATTTGAGTCCTCTCTCTTTTTTGCTTGATAGGTCTGGTTAAGGGTTTATCAATTTTGTTGATCTTTTCAAAGAACCAGCTTTTCATTTTGTTAATCTTTCCTATGGCTATGTTCATTTCTATTTCATTGATTTCTGCTCTGATCTTTATGATTTCTTTCCTTCTACTAACTTTAGGTCTTGTCTGTTCTTCTCTCTCAAGCTGCTTTAGATGTAACGTTAGCTTGTTTATTTGAGCTTTTTCTTGTTTGCTGAGGTGGGCTTGTATTGCTATAAACTTTCCTCTTAGAACAGCTGTTGCTCCATCCCATAGATTTTGGAGTGTCATATCTTTGTGGTCATTTGGTTCTAGGTATTTTTAAATTTCCTCTTTGATTTCTTCAGTGATCCATTGGTTGTTTAGTAGCATGTTGTTTAGTCTCCACGTGTTTGTGTCTTTTGTATTTTTTTTTCTTGTTGTTGATTTCCAGTTGTATAGCATAGTCATCAGAAAAGATGCTTGATATGATTTCAATTTTCTGAAAGTTACTGTGGTTGGAATTTGTAGCCCAGGATCTGATCAATCTTAGAGAATGTTTGATGTGCACTTGAGAAGAATATGTATTCTGTTGCTTTTGGTTGGAATGTCCTATAAATATCTATTAAGTTTATCTGGTTTAATGCATCATTCAGGGCCTGTGTTTCCTTATTGATTCTCTGTCTGGTTGAGCTGTCTATTGCTGTAAGTGGGGTGTTAAAGCCCCCAGTATGATTGTGTTATTGTTGATTTGTCCTTTTAAGGTTGTTGGCAGTTGCCTTATATATTGTGGTGAACCTATACTGGTGCATAGATATTTAAAATTGTTATATCTTCTTCTTGGATTGATCCTTTCATCATTATGTAATGACCTTCTTTGTCCCTTAAAATATTCTTCTATTTAAGTCTATATTGTTTGTTATGATTATTGCTACTCCAGCTTTCTTTTGATCCGTGTTTGCATGAAATATTTTCTTCCATCATCTCACTTTCAATTTGTATGTGTCCCTAGAAGTGAAGTGGGTCTCTTGAAGACAGCACATATATGGATCTTGTTTTTGTATCCATTCAGCCAGTCTGTGTCTTTTGGTTGGGGCGTTTAGTCCATTAACATTTAAGGTAATTATTGATATGTATGTTCTTATTGCCATTTTATTAATTGCTTTGGATTTGTTTTTGTTGCTCTTTTTTTCTTCCATTCTTCTCTTGTTCTCTCCTCTTGTGGTTTGATGACTATCTTTAGTATTGTATTTGAGTTGATTTTTCTTATTTGTTTGTGTATAAGTTGTAGATTTTTGGTTTGCAGATATTCTGAAGTTTTGATATAAGAGTCTAAATGTATATGAGATTGTTTTAAGTTGTTGTTCTCTTAATTGCAAGTTCATCTCCAGTGTCCTGCATTTGTAACCACCTCTTCTCGTGATTTCTGATTTTGGTGGCATAATTGTGCATGGATGATTTCGTATCTTTACGGTATATATACCTTTACTGGTGAGCCTTGTCATTTGTGAATCTTTGTTTCCTGTTGCTGTCTTTTCTTTTCTGCCTAGAGAAGTTCCTTGAGTATTTTTTTGTAAAGCAGGTTTCGTGTTGCTGAATTCTCTCAACTTTTGCTTATCTGTGAAGGTTTTGATTTCTCCTTCAAATCTGAATGAGAGCCTTGCTGGGTAAAGTCATCTTGGTTGGAGGTTTTTTCTTTTCATCACGTAAAGTATATCATGCCACTCCCTTCTGGCCTGCAGAGTTTCTGCTGAAACATCTGCGATAACCTTATTGGGGTTCCCTTGTATGTTACTTGTTTCTTTTCCCTAGCTGCTTTCAAGATTTTCTCTTTGTCTTTAATTTTGGTCAGTTTGATTAATATGTGGCTTGGTGTATTCCTCCTTGGGTTTATTTTATGTGGTGCTCATTGTGCTTCCTGGATTTGAGTGAGTGGTTCCTTTCCCATGTTAGGGAAATTTTCAGCTATTATCTCTTGGAATATTTTTTCTGTCTCCTTCTCTCTCTCTTCTCCTTCTGGCACCCCTATGATATGGATGTTGGTGCATTTAATGTTGTCCCAGAGTTCTCTGAGACCCTCTTCATTTGTTTTCCATCTTTTTTCTCTTTTCTGTTCTGCATCCATAATTTCCACTAATCTGTCCTCCACCTCACGTGTTCATTCTTCTGCCTCCTGTATTGTGCTGTGAGCTGCCTCTAGTGAATTTTTTTATTTCAGCTATTGTACTTTGCATCTCTTCTTGCTTAAGTTTTATATCTTGTATCTCTTTGCTCAGTGTTTCCTGTGAGTTATCCATCTTTGCCTCCAGTTTATTTCCAATGTCTTGCATCTTCTTCAGCATCAACAGTCTGAAATCCTTCTCCTGGAGGCTGAGAATCTCCTGATCACTTAGCTGTTTTTCTGGGTTTTTTCCCCTTTCTCCTTCATCTGAGTTTGCAGTTCTCTGTCTTTTCATTTTTATAGGTTTTTGGTGTGGTGACCTTTTTACAGATAATAAGGTTGTAGCCTCTCTTACTTCTGGTGTCTGCCCCCCTTGTGGCTGAAGTTGGTATGGGGGCTTGCTGTAGGCTTCCTGCTGGGAGGGGCTGATGCCTGCCCACTGGTAGATGGAACTGATTCTAATCCCTCTGGTGGGTGGGACTTAGTCTCTGGATGGGATTAGAGGCAGCTGTGTGCCTGAGGGGTCTTTAGGTAGCCTGTTTCCTGAGGGGCGTGGCTGTGATCCCACCTGGATTGTTGTTTGCCCTGGGGCTTCTCAGCTCTGACTGATGGGTAGGGCCAGATTTTCCCAAAATGGCCACCTGCAGAGAAAGGCATGCTGCTGAATATTCCTGAGAGCTTTGCTTTCAATGTCCTTCCCTCACAACAAGACACATTCACCCCTGTTTTCCCAGGATGTCCTCCAAAAACTGCAGTCAGGTTTGAACCAGATTCCTGCGGAGACTTTGCTTTGCCCTGGGACCGAGTGAATGTGCAAGTCTGTGTGTGCCTTTTAAGAATGGGGTGTCTGTTTCCCCCAGTCCTGTGGAGCTCCTGTGCACAAGGCCCACTGGCCTTCAATGCCAGATGCTCCGGGGGCTCTTTCTCCCAATGCCAGATCCCCACAGGCGAGGGTTTGATGTGGGGCTCAGAACTCTCATTCCTGTAGGTGAGTCTCTGTGAACCAGTTAGTTTCCAGTCTGTAGGGCTTCCCACCCAGGAGGTATGGGATTGTTTATATCACAAAATCACCCCTCCTACCTCTTGATGTGGCCTCCTCTTTTTCTTCAGGAGTAGGATATCTTTTTTAAGGTTTCTGGTCCATTTGGGTGGAGACTGCTCAGCCTTTAGTTGTGAATTTTGTTGTTTTTAGGAGAGAAGTTAAGCTCTAATCCTTCCATTCCGCCATCTTAATCCCATTTCCCCAAGTTCCTCTCTTTAATCTCATTCCTTTTTGGGGTCAGCTCTGGGGTCTTCAGGGCCGCAGCATCCACCTGGGTGTGGTGCCCTGCCATGAGGAAGGTAGGTGGCCAGCTGCAGTGCCTGCAGGCTTAGCCCTTCACCTGGATGTGGTGGGGCTGCCACTTCATGCTCAAAGATATTTCTTCCACCCTCTCCTTAGAGTTTTCCAGGAAAAAATAGAATAGAAATATGAATTTACCTTTGATAAAACTTGAAGAGTAATCCCCAAAGATAATATTTGGGGAGTGCTGCCAATGCAGTAAAGGTCAAACATAGATGCAGAAAGACTCCCAGAGCAGGCGTTTGAGAATATATCTTAGACAAAGCTGGCAGGAAACCATTTTCTTAAGTATATGGCAGTCTGAGGGGAAAACCCAATTTTTGCTTCTTTAGAATTACAGGTATAGAATCTACTTGTGAAGGGGTGAGAGCTGGACCCTATCTTATCCCACAGAGAAATAGAGAAGGCAGAGCTGAATTAAAAAGAAAAGATATGTAGAAATGCCACCTATGGTCTCTCTCCTGATGGGGCAGGGTTGAGGAGAGGTTGAGTTGCATTCTGTTCTCTAGCTGCCAATATCTGTTGGCTGGAGTATGCTAAAAGCTAAAGGAAGTCACACAGACAGTATTATCATAATGAGTTTCTCCCTGAACCATTGAGAATCCCTGCTAGCCTGGAACTGCTCATCCTCTCCCCAGTAGGTACCATCATTAATGTCCAGAAATAATGCCCTTAATTTAAAGATGAGCAATAAAAAGGCAGCCAGCACAGACTCTATACAAAGACAGCACAAGACAAAAGGAGGAAGGGTAAAGAGGATATATATGGGAGAAAAAAATCTTCACAACAACAAGTGACCATCAAGATGTTGAAAATTATGACTAAATAAATGGCTATGAATTAATAGATCTTAATGAAATAATGAAGAAGCTCAAAGCAGAGCAATTGATAGCCATGGGAAAATAATAGGAGCACCACAGAAGGATATAAAACAAGTATTTCTAGAGCTGAGGAAGGAAGCAGAGGAGAAAAATAGAGCCATCATGAACATTCAGGCCCATTTGAATAAATATGAAAGAGAATAAACACTGTTGACATTATTGAAGATTAGGTGGACAACATTAGGAAAAGCAAGCAAAATAAATTAGAAATGTACATAGTTAGAATGGATTAAAGAGAATATGAAAGAACTGGAGGAAAAAGAATTGCAGTTTAAGCCTTATTGTGTCATCTAAGAATTAACCTGGAGACATTATTCAGTAAAATGCTTTAGAAAATAGAATAAGACTTTAATCTACAAATGGAAGGGCACACTGTGGCCCAGGAACAATTAATACAGAATGATCATCATTGACATATGTTCTGGTAAATTTACAAACTCTCAAAGACAAAGAAAAACTCTCCTATCATCTAACCAAAAATCAAACTATTAAAAGGCGGGGGGAAGTTGAGCTGGTGTTGTAATGTAAGAAACTATACATGGATTTCAAAAGCAAGAGAAGGGAATCATAAAACGCGTGTAGAAAATTTTGACCAAATGTATGAACATATTAATAAATTGTCTAACTCATCTAGTAAACAAGACTCTTATTTATTCCTTTGTTTAAAAGATTTTTATTTTTTCTATCATAGTTGATTAAACAAGACTCTTAAATTTATAAAAAGAGTGAAGTCCAATTATATGTAATAATAAAATAATAATGATAAGATATAATAATAAGATGCATCTAAAACAGTGCAGAAAGGCTGAAGATAAAGAGTTAGACAAATTTATTGCTATAGGCTGAATTGTATCCCCCCCACCTAAATTCATGTTGACGCCTCAACCCCACCCGCATCCATGTGATTATATATTAGAGACAATTAAGGGGGGTATTAAGGTTCCAAGGTTGGGGCCCTGATCTAATATAACTGGTGCCCTTATAAGAAGAGGAAGAAGCCCAAGAGCTTTCATTTTTTCCATGTGAAAACACAGTGAGAAGGCAGCAGTCTGCAAGCAAGGAAGAGAGCCCTCACCAGAACCTGACTGTGCTGGCACCTTGATCTTGGACTTTCCAGCTTCCAGAACTGTGAGAGAATATATTTTTGCTGTTTTAGCTGCCCAGTTTATGGTATTTTGTTAGAGTACCCCAAGCTGACTAACAAAAAGGGAGAGAGAAAGGGAGAGGGAGAAAGCAGCAGCTATAACCATATGGCTTCATTCAAAACAAAGAGAATTCAATTAGATAAAATGGCACGTAATAGTAAAGGACGTAACCCCTGATGTAACTTAATGTGATGAATAAATTGTGGGAAACATGATGCCAAAGTTGTGTGAAGCAGAAATAGATGGAAACGCTTTAATAACAGGAAACTTTAACCCTTCTCTCTTAACTACTGACACGATAGAAAAAGCAAGTAAGGATATGGACTACTTAACTATCGTTAAGATTGCTCTTGGATATATATTAAGCTATACACTCTGAAAACATATACTTTCCTCTCAAGCATCAATAGAACAGTCACAAAAATTAACTACGTAATAATCCACAAGGCAAGTGGCAATAAATTCGCCCAAATAGAAATAGACAATATTCTTTGATGACGGTTGTGAAATTGGCATCAGAAATTAATAGTAAAAGTAGAAAAATCCTCTGTACCTCCTAGAAATTAAAGAACACTTGTTAAATCACGTAACATATGATTTAAATAATTCTTGAAACTGGAATTGCAGAAAATTTAGAAAACAACAAAAATTAAAACATGATATATGGGAGACTGTGAAATCTTGCTGAGGCAGTGCTTGGAGGAAAATTTGTAGCACAGTTTTGCCATTTTAACGTGTATAATTCAGTAGCAATAATTAAATTTCTGTATTGTACAATCATCACAATTTTATTTTTCATCACCCTAAACAGAAACTCTGTGCTTATTATGCAATAACTCCCCATCCTCTCTCCAGCCCCATGGTAACCTCAAATTTACTTTTTGTTTGTCATTTGACTTATTCTAGATGTTTCACATAAGCGGAATCATACAATATTTGTCCATTTTTGTCTGGTTTATTTCACTTAGCATAATGTTTTCAAATTTCATCCGTAATGTAGCTTGTGTCTGAACTTCTTTCCTTTTTATGCCTGAATAATACTCCCTGTATGTACATATCATATTTTATTTATTCATTCGTCTCTTGGTGGACACTTGGTTAGCTTCCACCTTCTGGCTCTTGAGGAAAATGGTGCAACATTTATTTTTGAAAATGAGAAAGCAGAAATAGATGAAAAAAGAAAACAAGAGTAGAGAAATAATCACAGATAAATTAGCAGAGATTATAGGAGACATTTGCTTAACAATACACAAATAAATTCAAGTACCTGGATAAAATACGTGATTTCTAGAATATGAAGTTCAGAACTGCAGCCTTAGAATGTATTTCTAAGGCTGGCCCCAGAAGAGTTTGAAAATCTGAAGAGATGAGTTGTGTTTGGAAAAATAGGAAAGTTTTCCAAAGGCTGCCCCCTCCCCAGCTACCAGGTGCCAGTGTTTTCACAGGTGAACTCTTTTTAACCTTAAACAATCAATAACTCCATTGCTTTCTAAACATTTCTAGAAAAAGAAGAAAAACCTCTGATTTCTTTTTATGAAGTAAAGTTTACATTGGTGCCAAAGTCTGCCATGGAGCATCACAATAAAACGAAAGAAAACCACAGCCCCCGTGTCTCTTGTAACTATCAATGCAAAAGTCCTTAATAAAATATTAGCACACAGAATCCAGTGTGTCAGTAAAAGAAAAATAAAATATGACCAAGTAAGGTTTATTTTAGGAAGAAAAGGATAGCTTAACATTAGGAAACCTATTAATGTAATTCACCATACTAATCTATTACAACACGGGTGCTCACGTCCGTGGTTCCTGAAAATGTTTGTTATAAAAGTAAAGTCAATGATTGATTATAAAAAAACACTTCATAAAACAGAACTAAATTCATATTGCCTTCAAAGAATGGATTTATCTTACTTCAAAAGTCAGCTCATGCCTAATGGGTAAACAAGAGAAGCATTCCCATTCAATCAGGACAAGGATGTTACTGTCATCACATTATGGAATATTAATTTTGAGGTACTTAGACATCTTTATAGAAAGGAGAAAGAAATATGAAATGTATAGATGGGAAAGTAGGAGGTAAAATAATTGTATTTGGAAAAAATATGACTCAGTGCCTAGAAAACAAGGAAATTAACTGAAAGATCACAGCAACAAATTAACAATAAAAGAATTGGGAAGGGTGGCTTGCTACAAAAATCAATAGTCTTTATACACATAAACAACAAAAATTGGTGCCAAGATACAGTGGAAGAAAGGACCACATATTTAGAGAAGCTAAAGTTTATATGGAAACATAAACAACAAGAAGAGCCTGGAAAAATCCTGAATCAGAATAGTAGTGAAAAGCATGAATGCTCTGATGAACACATATTATAAAGCTAAAATGATTAAAGCACTCTGGCATTGGGTCCGAGCAAACAACATACATGGAATAAAGTGAAAATTCATTTCTTTCTATTTTTCTATGTATGCGATATATAAGTTTTCCATAAAAATACATGTACCTATGTACTTGTATATGCATAGAGCAGCTTTGGAAACTTCAATAGTAGTTGAATGGTGGAAGATAAAAGTAGGGAGGACTTTTCACTCTCTTTTATAACTTCCGAATTTTGTGCCATTTATGCTCTTATTCATAAAGTAACTCATCTTTTCCCCAAGTCCAACATAGGAAATGAATAAGGTAAAAAGTACTAAGAATGGGTATGGAATGATTTGCTTGGATCACTCCCATAGGGGCTTTGATAGGACCCATGGATACTAGATTTTCATCATTTTCCAAGTTTTCCCCATTCTGGCCTTTGCTCTCTTCATTCAGTCTCCAGTGGGAAGCCAGGGGGTGGCTTGGATGTTGGGGTTTAGTCATTATCACCATGAGCTCCGCTGCAGGATTACATGCAAAGTGTGAGAAAGCTGCGTGCTTGCGAACATTTCAGCCAGGTCTCCCAGATTTCTTTCTTGGTGGATTCCTGCCTCATGCCTTTGCTAAACAGAAGCTTTGGAGCCGGCCACACGCCTGCCTGTTTCTCATATCACCAAGAGAAGAGGGCTGTCTTCTTTTCTCCTGAGAAAACACCGCAATTGCCTGGTCAGCACAAGGAATGCTCCAAGTGTATTTAATTCCGGTTTCAGATGGCAACTCAAACATGAATGTGTTTATGTTACCCTTTGTGAGTATTCCCATAGCAAAGCCTTCAGTAAGTGGGGGTGGCAAAGCAGAATAAACGCCAGTCTGGAAGCTTTTTTAAAGTTCTGGTCCTTCTGAGGCAAGGCTCTGAAGGCTCAGGGTGGCAGAGTCTTGAAGGTCAGGGTCATCAAATATTTGCTGAGACTCTAACATGAACACAAGTCCTTAACTATATCAATATGCACACAGTTGCACTGGGAAGGAAAGAGGGTTCTGATATGAAGACTCTGGAAAATGCTTGCCCACCTGTTCCTTGACTTGAAAATCTAGGCTGTGGAGAAATCAGAATGTTTTTAAGTTGTCAGAGCTAGAGGCCACCTCTGAGGGAAACAGGACTCAAACTTGGCTTTTGACTTGGGGAACATCCAGAAGAGTCCAAGCTCCTGTGTGCTCAGTGTGTAACTTTGTCTAAAAAAAAAATAGAAAAAGAAAACAAAATGTGTTTTTTTAGCTACTGAGACTTTAAATTTGTTATAACTGGGCGGGGGGGGGATTCATTTCAACTTCATTTCTAAAATGAGTTAAGCACTGATTATAAATAGAAAAACTTCCTCAAATGAAAAAATTACAACTAGATTTTACTTTTATATATATTTTGTTGATTTTTCATTATAGGTTCTGGTTGCAGAAGGTGCCGAGATACAAGATCTGACATAGTTAATTTATTGTGCTCTGTATACAGCGGTAAGAATGCTTTTCCTAAAAAATCATGTGGCTGAAGTCCTTTTCTTGCTCACATCTAAGTAGCTGCGCATATCATTTGATTTCCCACAGCAAGTTATTCTAAGCCCCCACTGTCATTTCTGTTTCCTCCTCTGAATCTTCCTCTCCATCAGCAGTATTCCTGCTTCTTCCTTCACCAGCTAGTTGTGTGGCTAAGAGCAATTACTAGAGTCTTACAGCCCTTCGTCCTGGCCCCATATGGGGTGTATCAGGGTCAAGGTGAAGGTCTCCAATGACATTTGAAAATAAAGCAGCAAAGAAGCTTGAAATTGAGAGTAACCTGCATAGGGCTCTGTTTTTCCCCATTGCTTAAGAAGGAAAGCTCCTGGTGAGGAAGCAGATTCAGAGCTCACACTGTTGCCACATGACCCAAGGAGGAAACGTGTATCTTTCAAGATCAAAATACAAGATTTTGTTTTCAAAGTTACCCTTGCATCCATCTTTTTTTCCCCTCTTGATACTGAATTTATTTCAAAATTTTAAATAACACCAGAGGAAATCATACAGTTTTTATGGCTATCCAAAAGCTGCACTTTTTTTTTTTTTTGGAGTGTCTTAGGATTTGTAAGTCACTTTCCAGCTCTGAAAATCATATGACTGTGAACATGTGCCTTTCCTCAGCTCAGGAAGCCATTTAGAGCAGACTTACTTATCTGCTTTATCCAGGCCGTGCTTCCTCCCCTCTACAGCCATCTCTTCCATCTGAAATATTCTTTGACATTCTGACAAACCACGAACCTCCTAGCTTCCCTGCCTGAGGTGAATTATTGCATCTGGACTGGACCGCAGCATGCAGCCTGGGAGCCTCCTTAGCTTTGAGGTAAGAGGCAAAATATAGATGAGAGAACCCACTGTGGTAGAAGTAGTAATAATAGTAGTAGAAACAAAACTGATACTTTTATGATAATAGCAGCTAACGTTTGTGACTCCTCTTATGTGCTAAGCATTCTATGTTCACGTATCTTGCTTCACAACAACCTATAGGGTGGATGTTATTAACTCAGTTTTCAGTAGGGGAGACCGAAGCTTCGAGAAGGCTGTAACTTTTGCTTAAGATGGTGACTGCTAGAGCCAGGCTGCAAACTGAGGTCATTCAATTTCCACAATCCATGCTTGTATACCACTGGTAAATAATTACCTGTGTGTGTATTCATCTTGTTTTTATCTGCATTTGTGCCATCTTTCTCATGAGACTCCTGGAAGGCAGGTCATGTCTCCCTTCATTCTTTTATACTTTGTCAGAATGCTGTAACAATAAGTGAGCAAATAACTTCTTACTGGCATTACTTCTTAGGGGAAAAGAATTCTCAAGCAAGCTATCCCTGAGCCACTTACCTGAATTGGATTGAATTTTCCCCAAAGCAGCGTTCGTTCCACAGGCCTTCAGGTAATGTCGAAGGCTTTGAAGGTTTTGTGCAAGTTGATCCTTTTTGTTCTTTCTTGCCTCTTCTTCTGAGTGCCCGAGTTTCCTAATAGGAATTCTGAATATGAAAGATACAGACTGCTTCCTTGGAAGTCAGGTTAATGGTTAATAAAGATTTTAGAATCTCTTCCAATATGATAAGATCAGTATCCTAGGACTGAGTCATTTTGGTACATTAATTTAAACTTTTTTTTTTTTTTTTGGTCTTTTTGCTATTTCTTGGGCCGCTCCTGTGGCATATGGAGATTCCCAGGCTAGGGATCGAATCGGAGCTGTAGCCACCAGCCTACGCCAGAGCCACAGCAATGCGGGATCCGAGCCGCGTCTGCAACCTACACCACAGCTCACAGCAATGCCAGATCGTTAACCCACTGAGCAAGGGCAGGGACCGAACCCGCAACCTCATGGTTCCTAGTCGGATTCGTTAACCACTGCGCCACGATGGGAACTCCTAATTTAAACTTGTTTTAATGGCCTTTAGCCTCCTGCCTAATGCCAATCCCAGCAACGGATTAATTCCCCAGAAACAGTAGCTTGTCATGTCTTGGTGCCTAATTCTGGGTTTTATGAAGAACCAAGCATTTATTGATCGAGCAAATTACTATGCTTCATCCCCTCAAGCTCCTGGGACAGTGTTTGACTCTAGCAACTCTACAAGTTTTTATGCAGTTAAGTGATGGACAAATCTATCTTGGTGCTGAGGCTGATGATAATTTATGGAGTGTTAATTTTAGATGCTTAAAAATGACATTCTCTGGAGTAGCTCAGTTATTAAGTAATTTGGGGGTTGTGTTATGTCAGAGGGAAATAAATAGGGAGAAAGATTTTTAATAGTGTAATTTTCTCTGAGATATTAAAAATAAAAGAATGCCAGCACTCTTTTCTTCAAATTGGGGTACCACAAGGCACTTTATTTTTTACTAGATATCTGGGTCAAGAAAAAGTTCTGATTCTTATTTATTCTTCACCTCCCTTATCTCCTTCAGAAAAAAATGTGATACTTTCAGGTTTTAGTTCTCTCTTTCAATTATCCACAATTTTTCAAAGATGGCTTTCTGCTCATCAACTTAGAATAAAGTGCCCAAAAGGGGAAAATGGCAATATTAATATAGGAATGACCTTGGATTTTTTCTTGCCCCTTGCTTTGTGCACTGCCTCACTAGTCATTCCTTTTCTATTGTCCTGACTTTCTGTTACAGGTCTGCTGAACAGCAAGTATATACATGAGCTCTGGGATCATGTTCTCTAGGTTTGAATTCATTGTGTGACGTGGGACAAGCTTATTTGTAAAATGAGGACAATAGCCCTACTTTAGGAGTAGGAAAATTCATGTAAAGCTCCTTAGACTGTGGAAGTGGCCCAGGTCTGCAACTAATATCTAGTGAGTGGTGCCTAGATATTAGTTGTGATCATTTTCTTTCCCTTTGAAGTTCTGGTTTCTTGGCTTACGATTCCTGCCCCTTCCATTATATTCTGCATAAGATAGTCAAACAATCCCGTTTTGCATAAGGTTATATTCTCCACAAGGTAGTCAAATGATGCTGTTTTGATCTTCTTTTTAGCTAGTGAAGAACAAAGAAAACTTTCAGTGGTTTCCCATGGCTATGAAATAAAATTCAAATTTCTCATTATGGGTATTCAAGTTCTATATTTCACCTCAGCCCTTGGTTTTGGCTGACGGCCCATTCTTCTGTTGCTTAGGATGCTTTGAGGTGTAGCCGTTAGAGTTGACAAGCACCTGGTGATTCTGATAAAGGTAGTCTATAGCACATTTTGAAAAATCTTGCTTTAGTGTTATTTGCCAAGCTACTGTGTGCAATGCATGTTTTTTTTTTCTTTTTCTTTTTAGGGCCACACCCAAGGCATATAGAAGTTCCTGGGCTAGGGGTCGAATTGGAGCTGCAGCTGCCAGCCTACACCACAGCCACAGCAATGCAGGATCTGAGCCGCATGTGCGACGTACACCATAGCTCCTGGCAACGCTGGATCCTTAACTCACTGAGCAAGGCCAGGGATGGAACCCACAGCCTCATGGAACCTAGTCGGGTTTGTTAAACTGCTGAGCCATGAAGGGAAAGCTGCAATTTGTGTTTTTATGTGTAAATCTTATTTCTCTACGTTTCAACTGCCTCAAGGCCAAGAATTTGGTCTTTGTGTGAAAAGAGTTAACACTGCAGGCCTGAGAATGCTACTCTTTGAAAGGGCTGTTTGAAAGGGTGGTTCTTGATTGGTGTCTTTGAATTCCGTCCTCAGAATGCTCTCAGTCAACAATTAATTGATCAGTGTGGTTCGTTGTGCCTAGAATTTTGTGCAAACAATACAGTTTCTGTTTGGGTACCTGCTTCCTTTTTGGGAGCCAGGAATTTTTTTTTATGTGCTCAGTGGAGAGTCCCTGCATCACTAGCACCCTCATAGACTCCTCAGGAACTGAATCTCTAAGGAACTTCACTAGGCTGAATTATTGCACAGATGTTCCAGCTTTTTTTTTTGCTGTAGGATGTGTTCTCTGTGTGACCTGTCATGGGAGGGAGAGAACTTAAGGGAGTCTATAGCTGGAATCCTTCAGATTCTCCACATGTTTTTTTCCTGTGTGATCTGGCTGTGCACCCTTACTATATTGTTGAGAAATCTTAGCTGTAACTACCATTACGTGCCAAGTTCTATGAGTTCTTATAGTGAATGTTCGAGTATAGGGTTGGTCTTGGGTACCCCGACACAGGATTCCTTCTAAAACAATTTTTTAGAGCAAGTGCTTAATAAATCCTTTGTGATTGTCACAAGTCTCCCAAACATGGTAGATGCGTAAAAAATTTAAACACTTTCTTTTTCTCGTACTATTTTCTATTTCTTTTGACCTACTTACATTGTGTCATTATATAATCACGTCAGCATTTTTAGTGTATAATAGTTTGGAAGTATGCTTCTTTCAACTGCTTACCAAGAATGGTTCTGGTTTTGCTTATTTGTTTCCTTTTCTATATTTCAAGCAAGTTTGATATTAGCAGACCAGTTCTTTTGGGATTTTACGATGCAGAATCAAGAGAAAAAGTAGAGGGAGAGAGAGAAGGAGTGGGGTTTGAGGTCTGAGGGAGGAGTTTTGGTAGAAGTAGAGAGGTGGATGAAAGAGCTTTTGTGATATGAGGTAACCATATGACAAAAGGAGGTTTTATGGATTGTTCTGTGTTCTGAATCCCTTTTCCAGTGTTTGAGAAACGCAAAAAGAGAAATTTTTTTTGGTCTTTTTAGGGCCACACCTGCAACATATTGACATTCCCAGGCGAGGGGTCAAATCAGAGCTTCACCTGCTGGCCTAGGCCACAGCCATAGCAACATGGGATCTGAGCTGCATCTGTGACCTACACCACAGCTTGTGGCAATGTCACACCAAGGGAGGCCAGGGATCGAACCCTCATCCTCATGGATACTAGTCAGATTCTTAACCCACTGAGTCACAATAGGAACTCCAAGAATTTGTTGTTTTGAAATGACTTCTTGGTTGGTGAGTTGTTTTTTTATTGATTAATGACCCATCTCAGGACCAAATCATGGTCTTTAGTTTTACATTGATTTTACTTGAAGATAGGAACCATACCATTCATAGTTCTAAATTTAGCATGTGTAAATCCTCAATAAGTTCTTGATGAGTCTGATTGTTTCATTTACAAGAATTTATTGAATGCCTTTGATGTGCCAGGAACCAGATGTGGGGGATACAGAGAAGAGCAAAGGAACTCCTTGCCCACATCAGAGAAAGGAGGCTGCCTTGTACCCCACATTTCCAATTCCATGTAGTATACAGTAGAGGTAGCATGTGGGAGCCCAGAGGAAAGCATCTGTCATGCCCACCAGGGTATTGCTCCTGACTAGGCTCCACGATGCACAAGGAAAAGGAAACCTGGTCCTTACCTTTAAGTACTAACTAGAAGAGTTTAGAGAAAAGCTATGTGGCATGTGTGATAGGAAAGTAAGTCTTAAAGAGAAGGACACCTTGCTGTCTTTTCAGAATCTCTGCAAGATGTCTTTGCAGCAGAATTTTTGAAGGTCCAAGGTTTAAACTCCAGCTTTCAGCCCAGAAGCGTGGTTTATTGGGTTCACTGAGAGAGCATCTGCTTCTTAGGTGAGGACTCATATTAATCAGCAAATGAGACGGTTGTGTCAATGTGAATGACATATACTAACTTGCAATTAAAAAAGCCATCCCAGGAGTTCCCTTCCTGGCTCAGCAGTTAACAAACCCAACTAGGATCCATGAGGATGTGGGTTTGATCCCTGGCTTCGCTCAGTGGGTTAAGGATCTAGCGTTGCTTTGAGCTGTGTTGTAGGCTGGTAGCTACAGTTCTGATTTGACCCATAGCCTGGGAACCTCCATATGCTGTGGGTGTGGTCCTAAAAAGCAAAAAAAAAAAAAAAAAAAAACTCATCAGCTTGACCACCATATTCTATTCCAACAGATAGGTCTTACAGCAAACATATTGGTAACCAGGCTTGATGAGCACGGAATCAGAGCTAGGGAAGTCCATTAAATGACTTTTACATTTTGTGCTAGATTCAAATGGGACATTTATCTCTAAGGAATAGCCTTGGCCAAGAGCGTTAAACTCAAAATCTGCAGGCTAAGACTGCTTTTCACCCAGAGAAAGCTTGGGAAGCTCTATCTGCATTTTCTTCTGTGGCCTCATTTTACTGCAGTTATATGAATGATGACCACTCTTTGTGTTGGGTCATTTTAAAAAAGAGACGAGTGTTTTCAATCATATTGTAAGGCAGGTTCTACTTATCTGGGAGCCATTGACAATCTTTAAGGTGACAAAACATATATCTATTCTGAGGACTAATTTTTAAATCGTTTAAATCATGAAGCTTGGAGGGTGACCTAGTTCCCATTTTGGGGGTCTGTCAGGGGAAGGCATCTCACAGTAGCCTTTGCACCTGTGTTGGTGGAGGATCCCAGATATATGTTCCCTGCATTTTATGACCTTGAATTTCAATGATTTATTTATGTAGTGGTGCTGGTAAAGCATTTATAATTCACTTTCTCATTGTCTAATTATCAATTTAAGCTGTTGGTTTTTACTTTCTTTAGTTGATGCTTACTTGATTTCCCTGGAATTAATTAGCATTATTAATATTCACAAATATATTGGCACTTACTAACATTGGAGTGCTATCCATTAGCAAAAGAGGCCGTCCAATTGTTAGAATCATAAATTCATAGACTGACTATGAGTTTGCATTTTATGTATTTATTCATTTTTTGGCCATGCCTGAGGCATGCAGAAGTTCCCTGTCCAGGTATCAAACCTGAGCCACAGCAGTGACAACATCAGATCCTTAACCCATTGAGCCACCAGGGAACTTCTGCATTTTATACTTATCAATACTTACCTCACAGAATAAGTGACTTGCCCAAGGCTGCACATCTAGCTAATGGTAGAATTGACAACTTTGCAATTCATATGATTTTTCATGTATCTTATTATTTTTTTTGTGTGTTATGTGTCAATCTCTCTGACAGAGAATGTGGGTTTATGAGTGCAGGCCTTTGCGTCTTTATTTTTGTATTCACGGTGACTTGCCTATTACCTAGGGATGAAAACAAGATTTGTTGGATAAAAGATTAGATGGTAATTATAAAAAAGAAAACAAAACAGATTTTATCTTGGTTCCTCCTGAGGTTTCTCACACTGTATCACATACAAAAAAATAAAGAGCATATTCATTATTTATTCAGCATGTGTTAAGCTTGAGGCAATCTACTAGGTGCTCGAATGAAGATGATAAAGATAAAATACTGTCCTAAAGATACAGAGACCAGGAGTTCCCCTTGTGTCTCAGTGGTAACAAACCCGACTGGTATCCATGAGGATGCAGGTTCAATCCCTGGCTCCGATCAGTGCATTAAGGATCCCGCATTGTCATGAGCTGTGATGTAGGTCATAGACATGGCTCAGATCTGGCATTGCTGTGGCTGTGAAGTAGGCTGGCAGCTGCAGCTCCGATTTGACCCCTAGCCCAGGAACTTTTATATGCCTTGGGTGTGGGGCCCTAAAAAGAAAAAAAAAAAAGATGCAGAGACCATAAGATTAAACATATCAATGACTGTAGTGCTGCAAGTTAGAATTAAAGTGCCTTACAGGAGACACAAATGCATGACTAAAACAAGTCAGAGAACAGAACTATCATACATTGTGGGAGAATGAGAAAAGGCTTCATAGAGGAGGTGACTTGACCTGAATCTTGGAGGAGCATCTGAATTTCAGAGATAAAAATGAGCTGATGGATTTGGAGGACAGAATGGACAAAAGGAACATTTGGGAACAGGAAGGTGACTCATTTTTGAAGACCTATAAGAAGTCTCTCTAAGGTGTGATGTGTAAGGGGAAGTATGTGGATGTGGAAGGGAGTGGAGCAAACAAAGCAGGATAGGAGGTCGGGTAAGTTCCCAACAGCTTTGCCTGTTCAGGCTCAAGAGTCTGCCCTTGCCTCATTAACCTTCATGGCTTTTGAGTATGAGAGTGACAAAATTGGTTTTTTGACAGCAGGAAGTGGGCTGGTTTTGAAGTGCAGGAGAATGAGACAGTGAGATAAGGTGGGACGTGACCGCAATAGCTCAGGAACCATGGAGTTGCACCAGAGGTGAAAAGGAAGGGGCACGGTGACAGCCTACATGAAAGACATGACCTGGGAAATTCAAGAGTGGAAAGAACCAAAGATGGTGATGCCATTAACAGCATGCATTTCATACTTATCACAGCTTATTAAATTTTTCTACATAAACGCTGATCTTCTCATTAGTCTGTGAGCTCCTGGAAATAGTGCACATGTAATCTGCCTCTCTTGAAATGAATACGACAGACGCTTGGTAAATGTTTTTTGGATAAGTGACTGGAACTTAGATTTGGCTTGGTAATGGCAGCGGGGCTGTTGGTGGAAATAATGTGATTCTTTGGAACATTCTGGAATTTGGGGATGTCCCTTTTTCAGTGCAATTTCTAGAAATAGTGCTAAGAAGAGGTGGAGAACCATTACAAGCTGATGTGTAAGTAAGGGCAAGGTAAAAAGAATAGAAAGATGGTACACTTTGAGTGTAGAGAAAATATAGCCCTTTCTCCTTTCAAGACGGCAGGTGAAATTGGAGAGAAAATGCAGCACAGCATCCTTCAAGAGGGACTGGATGGATGGGGAGGACTGGGATGGGCATGTGGATCGAGCCAGTAAAAACTGCAGGGAAGAGGAAGTGGCCCCAGTGGGAGGCGGGAGAGCCAGAGGTTAAATGTACAGGCTCTGGAGACAGATTGCTTGTGTTCAAATTCTAGCTCGTCTACTGATTCATTATGTGGTTTTAACAACTTCACTCTCTCTTGCCTCTATTTCTTCTTCTGCAGAATGAAGATCGTAATCATACTTGCAGACACACACATGCACAGCACTCAGAACAGAGCCTGGGATATAGCAAGCGCTCCATAAGCACTAGTTACTCTTTTTTTTGGAAACCACTGCGAGTACTTTGTATATATTATCCCACTTAGTCCCTTAATAACTAGGTCAGTGGCTGTAGTTATCTTCATTCTACAAATGAGGAAACCGAAGCACAGAGAGATTTCCTAATTTGCCCAGGTTCACACAGCCATGTAGCAGTAAAGCTCACTTAAGATAGAGACTTAGCCAACCCATCTAGCACCAGGCTTGGGCACTTTCTGATATAACATGCTGTCTAAGCCAGATAGATGTGGCGAACCCACTTATGAGTGATTTAGATTTGATCAATAGATGTGAGGGAGCTGGGGCAGACTTGGGGCTGGGGTATAATGTGAGGAGACTGTCCACTGGAAAGATTCATCTGCCAGTCTTGTAAAAGAGAGGAGGCAGGAAGACTGAGGTGCTAAAGATTCAGACCAGAGATGACTGAGGAAGTAACAAAA
This sequence comes from Phacochoerus africanus, assembly GCF_016906955.1. NCBI lineage: Eukaryota > Metazoa > Chordata > Mammalia > Artiodactyla > Suidae > Phacochoerus > Phacochoerus africanus. The sequence goes on from NC_062544.1 coordinate 40,664,782, forward strand.
TGGCAAACCAGAGTTGAGTTGTGATAGGAGAACTAGCTGAATTTGTCCCTGATGCAAAAGAAATGGAACTGTTGCCAGAAAGATGTTACCAGGATCCGAGTTCTTGTTCATGCAGCCCCAGAATCAACTTCTCGCAAACACACAGGCAGCAAGCAAGCAAAGCCTTTATTACAGGAAAGCAAATAGCTTCTAGGACAGCTGGGAGGGGCATAAGAGCCCCACCTTCTCTATTGTTTTATAGGTTTTCTTTTTCCTTTAAAGATGGGGGGTACCAACATGGAGTCCAGAAAGATGTGGTTTTCTCCCATTGGCCTTGCCCAATTACCTATATCAGTCCTTGTCCAATAGGGGTCTTAGGGGTGGAAATAGTCTCACGGTTTCTTTGCCCTTATCTTCCCATAAACTGAGTCACAGGGTGTTAGAGATTAATGCCCATCTGGGGGTTGGTACACTTCCTATAGTAAACAAGGCCTGTGGGAGAAAACTCCCTGGAGCCCTTAATCCACAAATGTTAGTCAGTAGTCATATCAAAGAATGCATTGAAGCCTATGCTCCTACATTGACCACCTGAATTATTACTTTGTCTCAGAACTGAGGGTTATGACAGAAACTGAATAAAGGGGCAAGTATCAGGGTGGCACTTGGAGTGTCCACTTGCTGGTTTCAAACCTGGGACTCTAAGAAAGTATTGATACCATGAGCGGTAATGAGGAAGCTGGGAGGGGAACCATTTTAGTAACTACTCCTTTCAGAAGTAGCTGCAGAAAAGTGACTGTAGGGAAATCGGCTCAGAGAATAGTGTCTGGGCCTCAAAGTGGGACACTTCATTATTGTTAGAGGAAGTTGGATTCTGATGGGAAGAGTCTTGGTAGCCTTTACTTCACTGTCAATCCAGCCCTGATTTCCTCCTTCATTAAGGAAGAAAGCAGATGGATCCTTCCTTTTTCCTTTCCCGAGTAGGATGTTCTCTGTACACAATGGGCACGTGACCTCCTTTCACCAAGGAGGTTTACACCTCAGGGTAGTTCTCATCCATAACAAATGCAGTTATTCACATTTGAGGAGTTAGGAAAATCACTTTCTGTTGACTTCCTGTTTTCTATTTCAGGCCTCCAAGCAGAACTTGCCATTTGAGTGGGGCCAAGCAGGAAACACAAAGCTGGAATTTCCTCCCGAAGTTAATCTGCCAAGGAGCTAAAGTAAGTTCGTGGTCTGAGGTGTTTGCCTCACCCCACTCTTGAAGTTTGTCCTTCAGCTGCTCTTGTCTTCCTGCTATAGGGGGTGAAATGAGGAAAGCTTCTGGTCTTTTCTTGTGGGTCGGTCCCAAAGCTTTAGTGCACCCAGGGGATCAAAACACGCTGCTCAGTCTGAGCTCTTGGCTAGATTGGGAGAGTGAAGAAGCTTCTCTTTTTGGCAGTTCCCTAATAATATCGTACTTTGGATTATCTTATTCAGGTTTCCTGTCTGAACATTTTATTTTACCCCTAGTGTGAAAGGATGAGGCTGAACTTTTCAGTTTTTTTCCTCCTCCCCTCTCTCCTTCTTTCTCTGTTTATAATTCAAAGTTTTGTTCCCTTTTATTATCTCACGGCTTCCTTCATAGCACCCTGTGAGGTGGCTATTATATCCCCATTTTACAGAGGGAGAGACCGAGGTTTCAGTGAATTGTAGCAACTTGGCTAAAGTCACTCAGTTCATAACAGTGCTGGAACGGAACCCTGAGTCTTTTATCTTCAGGTCTCTCATGCTCTTCCCCCAAACCACATTACTTCTCTGGTGGCAGTTGTAGAGTGCAGGATGCTGACCAAAAGGAGAGGAAGTGGTGGCTGAGCTAGGAAAGCCTGAACAGATCTCATCAACCAGGGAATCATGACCCTGATTAATAAAACAAAAAATGTTGACTAATTGCCATGCCATTCTCCAAGCATATGGGACTTGGGTGCTCCTTTTGTGTTAGAGACTCTAGGATGGTGTGATGCGTCATTGCAGGAGAGGAGAATAACTAAAAATGTCAGGTGTGGGCCTAGTGGTGCATCACATCTTGTATTCAGGTGATGAGAGTTTTCCTGTTGGTTGTTGGGCTGAGGATGGTAGTAAGAAGACACTATGCTGTTCCCTGTTCCCCAGATATTGGCAAGGTGGATGGGGGTAGGGAATCAATTGAGAATTGGGGGCTGATGATGAGTATCTGGACTTTAATAATGCATCAGGCCTGGAGGTAGGAAAAGGGCTTGGAAATTGTAGCTGCTCAGATGAAGCTGGTGAGGGAGCTCTGCTTCTTAGGATGGAGTGAGAATTAGGATAGGAGAGCAAGTGGGGCCTGTGGAAGATGTATTGGACTGTACACTGTGCCTGGCATGTTTCTCGAATGGCTCTGCTCCACCAGGCCTCTGGGAGGGTTCCTTTGATTTCAGAGGAGTCCTCAGGACTATTCAGGTGACCATGTTGTCTCGATAGATAGTAAATGGAAGGGACCTCTGTTCCAGGGCTGGCAAGCGTTTTCCTGACACAGACTGTGACAGTGCCCTCTCTTCTTGTGTCAAGCCCCTCCCTCCTCAGCCCCAGAGCAGAAGTGGCCAGGAGGGTGGTGTGCTGGGTGCTGGCCTGTGGCCACTGCCAACACTGCTGTGCGATCCTGACCACTATCTTTCTGGGCCTACAGATGACAGAGTGTGAAGGAGAGCAGCCAAATATTGCGGCAATGAGGGATTGGCAAACATGGGCCTTGTCAGCAGAAATCTCACTGGAGAAAGATGCTGAGCGAGGAGGATTTTAAGGCATCTTAGAAGTCTCAGTCCTGGAGTTCCATTTGTGGCTCAGTGGTAATAAATCTGACTAGTATTCATGAGGATGCGGGTTCGATCCCTGGCCTTGCTCAGTGGGTTAAGGATCCAGCATTACCATGAGCTGTGGTGTACATCGCAGACTTGGCTTGGACCCTGCAATGCTGTGGCTGTGGCGTAGGCTCACAGCTGTAGCTCCATTTGACCCCTAGCCCAGGAACTTCCATATACCTGCAGTGCGGCCCTAAAAACCATGAAAAGTAAAAAAAAAGGTACTCTCAGTCCTAACAAAACACTCACCAATATGATCCAGGGGAGGGTAAATAGTCTATGGGACTGGCTGACAGAGATGGGGTGGGATGAGACACAGGAGTGAGGTAGAGGATAAAGGAGGTGATAAAGAATATTGTTTTGCAGTTGACCAGAGGCTGTTTGGTTGGTGGCCACAGGCCTCCAGAGAGGGCAGCCATGCAGTCTGTTCTTAAGAAGCCTGTAACAGAATTTTTGTAAATGGAATTCTGTTCTGAAGACCTGAGGGAATATCACCCCTTTAAAAGAACCTCATGGGAAGGGCATTGCTTTCAAAAAGCTAGAGAATGGGGAGTAGACACTCAAGATTTGGTTTTGAATCTCTGGACTGGAATGCATTTCCTCAAAGGAGGAGTTGCATTTTGCCCTTTCACCAGGAGGGGAAGGTTATTCTCTTACATATATGGAATGCAGAGTTCTTAACTGAGCAGCATAAGTCATTATTTCCCAGCTGCTTTTACTTTTGATGTACCAGAAGCTGGGGGAAACCATTTCATTAAATAGAATTTAAACAACAGGAAAAAGTTATTTTCTTTGCGGATCAGTGCTTTTTCCAGGACAGGCCTCCTCCAACAGCACTTTGAGAGATAGTTACCCAAGGACGATCCTTACCAGCAGAGACACTCAACCTCTGAGTCCGGCTTTTGGAAAATGAGTGTTTATTATTTTTTTTTCGAAATAGGACACTGAGCTCAGTCATGTACACTATGAAAATAACTGGTGTGTGTTTGGATGCCTTGTGCCAGATTTCATGCTTGTTGAAAGGTAATTGGATTCAAACCAGCATATTTAAAGGTCAACTGGTTGTTCTTAAACAGTGAAGAACTTTAACTCTTTCATTATCATGGATTTTAACCAAATGGCCATTTTAGGAAGGAGGAGACTACATACTGTGTTCTAACTTTCTGACCTTTTGGTCCTTAAAATTTTTTAAAGTTCTTGAGGATAAAAGGGTCTGAGAAATGACTTCTCAGCTGGCATTTGGAAATGGGTAGGAGGAGAGACTTAGTTCTTTTTAAACTACTAAATTTAGATCAAGGCTCTAATGGGACAGTGGACATCACATAAGCAATATCTAAATGTCAAGCGGAAAGGTGTCTCTTTTAAAATAAATACTTCAGATTTGCTGATAAGAACTGGTAATAGACCTCTATCTCTTTATCTTTCCACCTTTGAGTGATTTTTTTTTTTAGTTCCTTGAAAAGCTTGGAGAAACCCCTCTGTATCAGTATTAAACCCAGGTGTTTGATGGTAGCTCCATTTCTAACCTGGGTATTTCACTGGACTTTGGGATTTTGATGACCTTTTTTCCTCAGTGATTTTGGATGCATGGGGTAAATGGTTTATTTTCTTGATCTCTGAAATACCTTCCTGCCTACCAGCATTTTTTATGGGTTTCTCAAAATAATGTAGAGGACTGAGGTGTCTCAGATCAGTAAGGTGAATTGTAGCTGGCTGGCCCTAAAGGCTTCTTGTGTTTTTGGATTAGTGTCCAGTCCCTAGAAACTGTTCAGCATTTCATTACGAGCACCCCAATTTGGAAGGTACAAAAGCAGTATCTTTCTGAAAGGAGGAAATCTCTCTGAGGTTGACATTGGGCACTTCCACGTGTACCACACGAAAGCTGACAGATAAAGGAAGCTGAAGTCCAAGTGTCTATTTACTTTGAGGGTTTGTGAACTCATAATGCTAACAAAACATAAACTAGTTACCCTGAAAAACCACAGAGTTCCACTTTGTTGAACAGATACTCAATATTCTTTCTTGGTGCCTTAAAAGTTCACTCTTAGATCTTTCCTATGTTCTCCACAACTTTTTAGCTTTGGGAATGTGCTAGTTGCTTAGAAACTCCAGACCTATTTGCCTCATCTGCAAAATGGGGAAAACATTACCTACTTCAGTGTTGTTGTGAAAATTCCATGAATTAATTCATGTAAAATGCTTGGAACCATGTCTGGCATAAAACAGATGCTCAATAAATATTAACCCCCATTATTATTATTATTAACATTTTTTTGTTGTTATTGTTGTAATTCTAATCTCTTTCACCAGTTGCTGTGCCAGATGGAGATGTTTCTTCTGGTTGAGGTGGTACAAGCCCAGGAGTTCAGGTTAAAGCTGCTCTGTTTCATGTCTTAACATATCATTTTTGCTTAAACTCCAGCTGAGGTTGGCTGGGAAACACCATATGGGAGATGGTGGTTCTGAACCAGAGAGCTGGGGGAGAAGATTGCTAGGGTGGTCCTGGAGGGCGAAGATGGAGAGCCAGACCTGGTGGTAGGCTGGTAGTTCAGCCGCTGAGGGAGAGTCTGGAAGATCAAAGCAGGTAAAAGCAAACATGCAGCTCAGGGTGCTTTCAGAAAGGGACCAGAAGATGGGAGCCAGGAGGAAGCCTAGAGAAAAGCCTCCTCAGGCAGCTGTCCTTTATGACAGCCTCTGCAGAACCTTGAGTCCCTTCTAATATACCTCTGGAGCCTCTAATATCCTCCTATGGCTCAGTTGTCCTTGAACATCCTCTCTCAGACACTGGGCTCTGGCTACCTGTGTTACATTGTTCTCATATTCATCTCTTACTCACTCATAACCTATGGTTTTCACCATTAACTCTCATTCAAGTTCTGTTCTGTCACATACTTAATATTCACAAGTCTGAGGTTTACATCTGAGCTAAAGTAAAAATGACATAATACCTGCCTTGTTAAGTACCAGATGTTATAATGTGTAATGGCACTTAGAATCCTGTTGGAAAATAGTTTCCGGAACATGGTTTTTCAAATACTTTGGATGACAATCAACAATAAAAAACAGATTTTATATCATAGACTCTATACACACGTACATATATTTGTGTGTGTGTGAATGACTTAAGCAAAAGTTTCATGAAACTAATGCTTAATCTTAGAATTCAAGATGCTCTTAGATGATTTCTATCTGATTGTTACAAAATGCTGTCTGTAACCCACTAAACACATAACCTGCAATTTGGGAAATATTAATCTGAAGTACCATCCAATAATCTGCCTTTTGAGCTCTTATACCTTGTCCACATATCATATATGAAAGAGGGGCATGGCCAGTTATTACACTTTGAGGGACTTCTCATCGTAAACTAAAAAGGAAATTCAGGTCAAGAACTAGCACATTATCTGAAAAACAATTTCTCCTTCTCCTTAAACTCTTTCCTAATAACTATTCTCTCTTAATTCCCCTGAAGAAATGACTCTATTGATTTCTAATGCCAAACATTAAAAATTTAGAAAACATTTTTGAAGGAAGCAAAAGAAGATCTAAATAAATGGAGGACTGTATTAGGCTCATGGAAAGAAAGATATTATGTAGATGTCAATATCTGTATGTCATAATGATGTCAGTTTTTCCATAAAGAAGTCAGTGCTGCTCAAAATGCCATCAGTCTTTATTTTTTTTAAAGTGGAGATTCACTTTTTTTAAAAAAGATTTTATTGGAGTATAGTTGATTTACAATGTGTTAGTTTCAGGTGTACAGAAAAGTGGATTTTTATATATATCCCCTTTCTTTTATAGATTCTTTTCCCATATAGGTTATTATAGAATATTGAGTAGGGTTCCCTGTGCTATACATTAGATCCTTGTTACTTATTTTTTAGTTGGCAATTTTATATATAGTAGTGTGTATATGTTAATCTCAAACTCCTAATTTATCCCTTCCCCTAGTGTTTCCATTGGTTTGATTTTGAGATCTGTTAAGTCTGTTTCTGTTTTGTAAACTAGTTAATTTGTATCGTTCTTTTAGATTCCACATATGTGATATCATATGATATTTGTATTTATCTGACTTACTTCACGTAGTGTAATAATCTCTAGGTCCATCCATGTTGCTGCAAATGACATTATTTCATTCCTTTTATGGCTGAATAATATTCCATTGTATATATGTATACACCACATCTTTATCCACTCCTCTGTCAATGGACATTTAGGTTGCTAACATGTCTTGGCTATTGTAAATAGTGCTGGGAGATTGACATTCTTAATATAAAATTTATATGGAAATAAAGTTAGCCAAGAGCAGTCAGTAGAGCTCTAAAGAAAAAGAATAAAGAGTAAGGCTTATTCTTTCAGTTACTGTACTTCCTGTAAAGTACAGTAATTAAGATAGTGTGTTGCTGAAACAAAGACAGAAAAATAGCCCTCAATAGCAGTCTTATGCATCTTTTGTTGTAGTTCTGTGTATTCGCTTTTTTTTTCTTTTTTCTTTTTTTTGCTTTTAAGGCCACACCTGCGGCATATGGAAGTTCCTGGGCTAGGGGTCTAAAATCAGAGCTGCAGCTGCAGGCCAACACCACAGCCACAGCAATACAGGATGTGAGCTACATCTGCAACCTACACCACAGCTCATGGCGATGCCAGATTCTTAACCCACTGAACGAAGCCAGGGATCAAACCCATGTCCTCATGGATTCTAGTCAGGTTGGTTACCACTGAGCCATGACAGGAGCTCCCTGTATTTGGTATTTTTGATGCTGTTGTACATTATATTATATTATTTTATTTTTTTATTTATTTTTTTGTCTTTTTGTCTTTTCAGGGCCACACCCACAGCACATGGATGTTCCCAGGCTAGGGGTCTAATTGGAGCTGTAGCTGCCGGCCTACACCACGGCCACAGCAATACCAGATCCGAGCTGCATCTGCAACCTATGCAGCAGCTCACAGCAATGCCAGATCCTTAACCCACTGAGCAAGGACAGGGATCAAACCTGCAACCTCACGGTTCCTAGTTGGATTTGTTTCTGCTGCACCACAGCGGGAACTCCCCATTATATTATTTTATAAATTTCAATCTCTGTTGCTTGTATTAGAAATGCAACTGATATTTCTATCCAACAAATTGCTGACTTCCTTAATTACTTCAAATACTTTTATAGTCTTTTTAAATAACACAATCACATTGCCTAAAAATATTGGTATATTTCTTATTCTTTTCTAATCCCATGCCTTTTGTTTGGTCTTATTACTTTGGCTAGGCTACTTAATACAGTGTCAAGGAGAAGAGTTGAGGGCAAATATCCTTTTCACTGATCTCAGAGGGAAAGTTTACAACATTTCAGTGTTAAAAGGGATGTTTGGTGTGGTGTTTTAAAGTTTGTTTTGGTAAATATTCTTTATTATAGTAATAGATTTTAAACTTTTTCAAATGCTTTTTCTGAATTTATTAAGATGATAGAGATTTGTCTTTCATTCTATTAGTCTTATTAACTGCACTGAATTATTTTGAGATGTTAAACCAACCTTGTGTTTTTGGAATAAGCCAAACTCAGCTTGATATACATTATTAACAGATTCAGTTTGTTGATATTTAATTTAAGATTTTTAAATTTATTATGTGGGAGAGTCTGACATGAACTTTCTTTTCTTTTAATAACTTTATCAGGTTTTGGTGTTAAGGTTATGCTGGCCTAATAATATGAGTTGAGGAGTAGATATTGGTTATTTTTATCTTTTCTTACCTTACTTCCCTTTTCATCTATCTTAACCAGGAAATTATCAGAATTTTTTTAGTGTTTTCAAAGGATGATATGTTGGCTCTGTTGATACTCTTTGTTGTATTAAATTTTTTTCTTATTAATTTCTATTTCATCATTCCCTTCTTTCTCTTTTATTTTAATTTACTGTTTTTATATATCTTCTTGACCAAAGATAATTGATTTTTAGACTTTTTTTTCTCATATACTATCTATATACATATATCTGTCAAAGGTCAGATTTAGCTATCAAATATACTTCCCTTTTTAGGATTTCACTTTTATTTCATTCAAAATACTTTTGAACTTTCACTGAGAATTTTCTTTGACCCATGTGTTCTTTATAAATGTATTACTTAACTTCCAAACATATGAAGATCTTCTAGTAATTTTTGAATTTTTTTTGGCCTCTCCCATGGCATGTGGAAGTTCCCGGGCTGAGGACTGAACCTGTGTCATAGCAGCGACCTGAACCACTGCTGTGACAATGCTGGATCCTGCCATAAGGGAACTCATAGTTGTTTTGGTTATTGACTTCTACTTTAGTCCCTTAAAAAGAATACAGTAGGAGTTACCATTGTGGCTCAGCGCATTAAGGACCTGACATTGCCTCTGGGTAGATGAGGGTTTGATCCCTGGCCTTGCTGGGAGGGTTAAGGATATTGTATTAAGATCTGGTATATGGTGTAGATGCTGCTCAGATCTGGTATTGCTGTGGCTGTGGTGTAGGCTGTAGCTGCAGCTCAGATTTGACCTGGGAGCTTCCATATGCCACAGGTGTGGCCATAAAAAGAAAAAAAAAAAAGAATATAATAGTTTTTTGGTATATGTGGGCAGAGCCAACTACTGTTATTAAGGTTTTGTTGTATATATGCTAGTTAAATAAAGTTTTTGAATAATGTTCATATTTTCTCTATAATTGATGATTATTTTTCTGTTTATTACATCTGTTGCAAGAGGGGTATATTAAAATGTCTCACCATTATTTGTGGATTTATCATTTTTTCTTTTAGTTTTGCCTTTTTTTGTTGTTGTTGAATATCTTAAGTCTATTAGGGACATATAAAACTGTGGTATCTTCCTTATAAATGGAGCCCTTTATCATTGTGAAATATTTTTCTTTATCTCGGGTAATTCTTTTTGTCTTAAAATCTATTTTGTCTGATATAAAAAATGGCTACTTCAGCATTGTTTTGGGATACTATTTGCATAGTGACTTTTCCTTATTCTTTCACCTTCAGTCTTTCTATATGCTTAAATTTAAGTGGTGTCTTTTGTAAGCTCAACAGTTTATGCTTAACCCAGTCTAGCAATTGTGTCTTTTCTAATTGGAATATTTAATCAGTTTGTGTTTCATGTGGTTATTGATATATTTGGGTTTAAATCTGTCGTCTTATTACTTCCTCCCCATTTGTCCCCTTTCTTTCTTTCCCTTTAACTTTCTTTTTGTTTGAAGTTTTAAAAAATTATTATTTTTATCCATGTTTCCTCATCTTTTGGCTTTGTAATCCCCTTCTATGTGTTTAGTGGTTAAGAAAAATTATCACATGCATCACTGACTTCTTAAATACTTCCTAAGATAAATAAATACTTTTGACATTTCCTGGACAATTCACAGAAATTAAGACACTCTAATTTTATTCCCCTGCTACCAACTTATAGCACACTCTTGTTTAAGTGTTCTAATTTCATATCTATATTTAACCCCCCCAGGATATTATCACTGAATAAATTATTATTGAATACATTCAGTATTCATTCAGATTTACTCACAAACAGCCTCTTTTTTGACTCTTCATTTTTTTTCCCTCAGTCCTCCATCTGTGAACACTTTCTTTCTGCCTGGAGAGTACAGGTAGTGTTTCATTGAGTACACGTCTGCTGCTGAGGAATCTCTCAGTTTTCATTTTTCAAGAAGTGTCTTTATTTAGCCTTTGTTTCTGAAAGATATTTTTATTGGGTATAGAATTTCAGGTTGGCAGTTATTTTCCCCCCTAGCTTTTTGAAGATATTCTGTTGTTTTCTGCTTCTGTTATGATCCAGTGTCTTCCAAATCTTAACTGATTAAATAGAAATATAGTTGGCATACAAACATTTAACTCAAAGAGTGCATAAAAGTGCATCCTTGAATTCATAATTCTATTTTTATGGAATTTGGCAAAAAGTGCATACACATTTGTCTTCCTCAAATGACCTTCACAGTCTCAGCATAGTTATTTTCTGAGAAATACCTATAATACTGTTCCATAGCCTTTTCATTTGTGATGTCAGTCTAAAAGGTTCTGCCTTGTATTGGCTTTCCTGATCATTTACAGTTGTGTTTTTACATGGCTGTTGGTTAGCTGTGCTTCACTGAATATTTTTATTTTTGGATATCAGTTATTTGAAAAAATAGCTAAATGTGATAACTTCTTACTGAACATATTTTGTCTGTGATTATCTACCTACTTATGACATTTCTTCACCTAAAAAAGTATTTTGGCTGTGATATTAACTTCTTTTGGAAATAGCATTGTTCTTGAAATGTGAACTAACTTCTTACCTTTAAAGTATTTTTTTCCTATAAGAAAAGCCACTACAGTATGATGTAGCAGTTAAGATAAGGGTTTTAGAATAATACAAAGGTGGGCTTAAATAGTAACTCCTTGGAAATATAATTACCAACTCTTCAAGCCTTAGTTTTATTCTCTGTAAAACTGGGTCAATAATTTCTACCTTACAATGATGTTTTAGGAATAAATGAGATGGGAAATGAGTTAGTATCATGCTATATGTGGCATCCATTATTATTATTATTATTATTAATTCTTTAATTTGTATGGTATAATATTGTTTATCTTTGTTCATAGAACAGTATATTGTATTGGCAGATGCTATCTGGTAGAAGAATGGTTCCTTATGAAATAAGTAAAGTAACTTACCACTTTATTTTTTTGGAGTTAATGAAACTACATATTTGGTAAACTTATAAGCCAATGGCATATAATAAATTCTGTATTTTTAAATTAACAAGTATGGTTAATTTTATGCGTTATCTTTACTGGATTACAGAGTGCTCAGATATTTGGCTAAGCATTATTTTTGGGTATGTCTGTGATGTTGTTTCCAGAGAAGATGAACATTAGAATCGGTAGACTGAGTAAAGCAGATTGCTTCCACAGTGGGGGCGGGGTGAATCATTCATTCTATGGAGCCCTGAATAGAAGAAAATATGGCGAAAGAGAGAATTGAGTCTGTTTGATGGCTTGAGCTGAAACATCAGACTTCAGTCCTTTACTGAGACTTACACCATTGGCCCCCAGTTCTTTTTTTTTTTTTGGTCTTTTTAGAGCCACACCTGCAGCATATGGAAGTTCCCAGGCTGGGGTGGAATTAGAGCTGTAGCTGCCAGGCTACACCATAGCCACAGCATTGTGGGATCTGAACTGCATCTGCGAACCACACCACAGCTCACAGGAATGCCAGATCCTTAACTGACTGAGCAAGGCCAGGGATTGAACCCGTGTCCTTATGGATACTAGTCGGGTTCATTACCACTGAGCCACAATGGGAACTCTGGCCTTCAAGTTCCTAGAACTATATCACTGTTTTTACTGGGCCTCTGGATTAAAGACATCGGATTGTGGGACTTCTCTGACTCTGTAATTGCATGAACCATTTCCTTATAATATAATATGTCCTATTACAACCAGTATCTCCTGTTGGTTTGGTTTCTGTGGAGAAAATATAGGGAGTTCCCATTGTGGCTCAGTGGTTAATAAATCTGACTAGGATCCATGAGAATTCAAGTTCAATCCTGGGCCTCATTCAGTAGATTAAGGATCCGGTGTTGCCCTAAGCTATGGGGTAGGTGGCAGAAAAGGCTCAGATCTGGCGTTGCTGTGGCTGCAGTGTAGGCCTGCAGCTGTAGCTCCTGTTCAACCCCTACACTGAGAACTTCCATATGCCACAGGTGTGGCCCTAAAATGACATATATATATATATATATATATATACACACACACACACACAAAGAAAATTATACATGTGTATAAGTCACGCTTATTTTATTTCCACAAACCTAAGGTCTGGCTTAGAAGTTGGCTCCAAGGTAGGTCCTGTGAGCACTGAGCCTTAAAAATGTGCCCCTTAAATCAAATCTATGATGAGAAGAATCAGGCAAAAGTGACACTGGCTTGCAGTGTGCAAATCCACCTGGTAGTCTTTTAGAGTGCTCAGTGTCTCCTAGTGGAGAAAAAAGCGCCTTGACAAGCTTCAAGGGATTGACAGCTCTTCATTCTCCATTCGAAAGACAGAGTGAGGCAGAGAAAGGATGGATAGCCAGCGGGGTGAAAGCTTTACGCTAAGGTTATTGACCTAAAACACAAAGCTACACAGGTGAAAATTGGAAATTTTATGAACTTTACTTGGTTGGAAACAAGTATGTAATTATGCAAGCTTCCTAAATGTGCCAGAGCAGCAGGGAAAGAGCCTGGCTGTGTGCAGAGGGTGAGGAACAATGCTAATGCCATTGGTGGCCCTTTCATGACCAGCCTTTGAAAATAATTCAAAAAAGTTCTTTTTTTTTTCTATGCCATCCTACTGTCCTTCCTTCCTCTTTCTCCTTCCAGTTACAGGCACCCCCTTCTCAAGCAATGTGAGCTTTCAGGGATGACCAGCCAAGCACATCTTTGGGGAAATGTAAGATTTACATTCATTCCATTTAGACATTTGAATTTGACACTGCAGCCTTTGTTGTGGAACACAATGTTTGTTCCCTACAAGCAGACAAATGAGCATTTTCTGCTTTTGTGTGGGGAGGGCAGATTTTGTCAGACTCTCCTATTGGTAGTCTGTGTTTTCCAGTAAGAAAGCAGTTAAATAGACCAAAACTCTTGGGCTTCTTGTTTAAAAGTACCCCTCCACTTTTTTCTTACCATGATGAATATTAATTTTTAAGTCAAATTTGCTACAAACTCTAATGTCAAATAAGTTTGAAAAAGGGGAGTTCCTGTTGTGGCTTAGTGGAAACAAATCTGACTAGCATCCATGAGGATGCAGGTTCGATCCCTGGCCTTGCTCAGTGGGTTAAGGACCCAGTGTTGCTGTGAGCTGTGGTTTAAGTCACAGACGTGGCTCAGATCTGGCCTTTCTATGGCTGTGGCGTAGGCCAGTGGCTACAACTCTGATTAGACCCCTAGCCTGGGAACCTCCATATACCACAGGTGGGGCCCTAAAAATAAAATAAATTTGAAAAAGAAGATGCAGGCTTTTGGAAAAGATGGTGGGGCAGTTACATTCCAGGTTTGGAGCTTAATGAGGCTGATGAACTCTCTAACAGATTCAGACTGTTCCAGATCATTTTGCTTTGGCATCCCTATTTAAGTGTGGAGGAGGCTGTTTTGTGACCTCATCCTCTTTTTTTTTTTTTTTTTTTTTTTTTGCAGAGAGAATGTAATTGCCTGGGGGAACAATACAGAGCCTTGGTGAGGACTGGAATAAAATCTTAAGACTGCTGTGCTGTACCATGTACAGCAAACAGCAGATGCCACAGAGCTGCTTTTAAAAAAATCTTGCCTTTCACATGTCATGCTAAAAATACAGACCTAAAAAGACCTGAAAAACTTGAAAGAACTAGAGAATCAGGCTGTAGTTATACAGAAGCCGTATGCAAGGTCATGGACGTAAAACAACAAACAAGAGCACACTGTATAAAGTAAGACATATTAGAGCTTTCTTATGTTCCAAAGCAGCTTTTGTAATAAATTCAGAGCAGAGGTAAGAAAGGAATTAGAAAACTGGATAGTCCCTTGGAGACTGAAAAAGGCTACAGAAAATGATTCAGTAACATTGGTGCATCAGATGGAATGCTCTTATATTCCCTGAGCCTTCTCATCTCCCACTGCCCCTTTTGAAATTCACCTTAGGAAAACCTTGTCACTTTGACTAGGCTCCAAGCTCTGAGGTCAAGAAACATGTCTTTAATATCTCTGGAATTTCCTCTTTAGCTTGGGTACCGTAATTTTGTCTACAGATGGTGTTCAGTAAATGTTTCCTAACTCACAGCTTACTTCCAGATAAAATAAGTTAGTGTAGGAGTTCCCATTATGGCTCAGTGGTGATAAACCTTACTAGTATCCATGAGGACCTGGGTTTGATGCCTCACCTAGGTGTTAAGGGTTAAGGATTAGTGGGTTAAGGACCTAGTGTTGCCGTGAACTTGGGCATAGATTGCAGATGCAGCTCAGATCCGGAGTTGCTGTGGCTGTGCTGTAGGCTGGCACCGCAGCTCAGGTTCCACCCCTAGCTTAGAACTTCCATATGCAGTAGGTGAAGCCCTAAAAAGGAAGAAAAAAAAATAATATAAAGGTTTTCAACCTTCCTTCTGCTATTATTATTTATGTGCTGTATATTCTGAAATATCTGTGGAAGATGAGATAAAGGCTAGAGAGAGAGAATTCAAGACATTCTCTCCATACTAACCTGGTAGAAAACAAATGAAAACATGCTGTGATTTACAGAAAGCACACACTACCTGCTTGAAGAATATCAACGTTGTAAATATTTAAACACACCGCCCTGTGTAATTTAGCCAACCATTGTCCTAGTTTGTAAGTTCTTCTTCCATTTCTTTATTCTTGGCTTTATTTTCTTTGCCGTTATTTTGCTCTTTTGCTTTTTTTCTCTCGGCATTTCTTTGTTATTTTATTGTTATGCATTTCTATTCCTATCTTTACCCCTTGCTTCTTTATTATTTGAAAGTGCCTTCAAAAGAATGAAGTCCTACACAAATATAAAGCTGTTTTATCATTATCACTCTTACCATCTTTATTATGTATGTACTTTGGATTTTTTTTTTTTGGAGAAAAAAGTTAAGAAGCCAGTATGCTAATCTAAATTGAATGAATGTTTCAAGAAATAAAAACCAGCTGCATGTGGTCCAACCTTCAGAGTCAGCAAATAAAGACCCGAGGAAACCTGAGAGTTGATAGGAAAACTCCAACGGAGATGAGAGAAATACACCATAGGGATTAAGAAATTTCTGCTGAAAAATTCATGTGTTCACAAGTGTTTTGAAGTAACATAGCTTCCCCTGTCTGGTTGTTTTTTTTTTTTAATCTTTAATGACCAGTCGGGCCGTTGAAACTTGCTTGATTTGGGGGTATCAGACTTCTCGTGCAAAAGATGGCTGGGAATCCACTCAACTCTCCTAAAATATGCACTAAGTTTTGGAAAGAATTTTCTCTTATGGGAAACATCCTATTCCCAAAGAAGGCCATCAGCATGAGATGGGTTTTTTCCCAGGGTGGAAACTGAAGGGAGCCAGTTGGTCCAGTGGCCAGGACTCAGCTTTCAGGATGGGTTAACATTTGAGACAGACTCCTCTATCCTTTTCACTTAATCTTTTGGAAGAACTGCTTTAAAGTCAAACTTAAAGTTCGCAAGATTCTGCAGAAGAATCAGCTGAGCCCATAAATGAGCGATTTCTTATTTTTTCCTCTATTTCTTTATGTTTCAAGTGCAAATATAAAGACCCACTGTGGAAAGTCATTGTGAGGATTAAACAACATAATACAGGTGCCTCTCCTGGCATAATACAATCATCACTGTTGACTCCTAGGCCATTTCCCCAAATATGCTCATCCAGTTGTTCTTTTAGGCTTGAGGTAAATTGTTGATTCTAGTAGGCTTACAAGATGTCTGAAGAGTTAAAAAAAAATGCTTTCATGTTGTGAAAAGGTGGAAGGGGCTGCCTTTCTATGCCTCACTAAGGATCCGTTGGGTGGAACATAGCCTTCGTTTGGGTGTGATAAGAGCTTCACGATAGGACCGTGCAGAGAAGGAACTAATGCTGCTGGACATATAGCTGCCTGCTTGCCTTTGATTGCATTGGCAGAGTGAATGTGGGGCCGTTGGACTGACCCAGGCATTTTTCTGCAGGTGAGATCGGAGAGAATAGCCCTTGTCCAGTTTTCCTGTCAGACACATCAGTCTCACTTGGATCTCTCCTGTGCTACGGCAGAAGCCCATCTGGGAAAATAGGACCACTACAAGGTCAGGCTTGGTTTTCTTTGGCTCTGAGTCTGGATTTGGCTGAATCCAGACAAAACTGACAAAACAGACAAAATTGAATAAAATAATTATACAAGAGATAGTTGTAAAAATAAAATAAAACTGAGCACCTCAAAAGCTGTGATCAGCCCTGTTTTGCTATTTGGATTGGGTCATAGTCTTTCTTGAGTAGAGGAACAGGAGGATAGCATAACATTGTCCCTGTGGCTCTCCAGCCAGAGGTAGTCTCAACCCTACCTAGCCTGGCAGCTACGAGGCTGGCCCAGCACCTGGTTTGGGCCCTCTGTGCACAAGTTCCTGGGCCTGGGGTGAGGGTGCTTTTGTCATAAGGTCTTTCAACATCATCCTGGCACTGTGGGAGGCAGAGTCAGTGCTTTAAGCTCTGGGGACTCAACTTTGTTACGCTTTACTTCTGGCCAGTTTCCCCTAGCATGATGAGCTCTGCTCCGGAAGATGAAGAACTGCCATTTGCTGGTTGATTGCAAAACGTCACTTTATGTCTGGGGGCCTCGGTTTCCTTGGAGTGAGGGCATCTGTAGCTCTTATCTCAGCACAAACAATCTGTGAATCTGTGTTCTGCCTCTGCCTGTGTGTATTTGTCCTTCATTCCTTCCAGCCCCTGGTTCTGGGGATGTTCTTCCAGACTGTTCTTGGCCCCCTCTTCTCTTACCCAGATTTCTCTGTGCACAAGAACAAGATTACATTTGAAAGGATCATTGTTTCTTATACGATAAACAACTGTGATAAAGGAAGGACTGACCTATTTCAGAAGCAGACAACCAAGAAGCTTATGGCTTTCTCTTCCTTAGAATTAGCCAGTTTTTCTTCTTGGAACATGTTTTATAGAACTTGACTAATTCCTCTGGCAATACATGGCCAAAGTTTTCTGGGCTGTAGATCAAAGTCTCCGAGTTGTCCAGCACAGACAACGAGTACGCAGCAAGAGGCAGGAGAAAGCCTTTGCAATGAATTTTGGAATCTGACTCCAGTTGAATGAATTTTGGAGTCAGACTCTATAAAGCAGAAAAAGGATAGGCATAATTATCATGGAAGATGTTCATTATCACAGAATATTGTGTAGAGTTCCCTGGGCTATATAGCAGGTCTCTGCATGATAACCAGTTCTTGATGTCCTTCCCCAACTTCAAATCAAACAGGTGCCCTCCAGCTCTTCTTCCTCTCTAACACCATCTGTCTGCCTTCCTGGGAAAGTGAGCAAGAACTGGGCTCTTGGCAAAAACGTTGAGTTCTCCTCTGAAGCTCAGAACAAGGTGTTCTTCTCTGCTAGTGCATCCTCCTGAGAGTTCACACCATGTTGCCTTGTTTTTGTGGTTGACCCCCAGAGCTCTGCTACCAGCCCTGCTCTTTCCAGACCTTCTGTCCTCGCGGTGCTCTGGGCAGCTTCACCAGATGTAGCCCCTTCCACCTCCTTCTCTCCAACTTTCTTCAGGGCTTCCTCTGCCTGGATCATCTGCCTTCCACCCTCTCCTCTCAGATGTCCAGACTCTGGAACCTCAGAGTCCTTTAGCTTCCACTGATTCACTTTCCTCAAATATTCTTTTATTGGTCACCAATTTTATTCCTCCATATAATGCAGAAGGAAATGATCTATCTCCTTAATATTTAGAAATATTTGGGTGAATTTTCATGATATAAGAAGAAAGCAGCTCCTGAACATAAAAATGCACCTGAAGCTGAAGGGTTATGTTTTCATTATGTTTTAAAAGTCAGTTGTTGGAAATAGAGGGAAGGAAGAGAGCTGTGTAGATGGGGCAGCCATGGGACAACAGTTGTTCAGGCTGAAGAAGGGTGGACTTGTGGGGGTTTATTATACTGTTCTGTCTACTTTTATGTGTATTTGAGATTCGCTACAATAAAAATAAAAAAGGCTTTGTAATAAAAAAATTATCATGGAAGAAATGCAAATGACCCAACGCATTAAAAAAAAAAGTCTAACTTCTCTAATAATGAAATGCAAAAAAAAGAAAAAAAAAACCCAAAACAACAACAAAAACAAACCCCAAACACTCTTCCTTCCCCCTAGCATTTTGGCAATAAATGGTTAAACCTCGTGTACCTGTGATGTGAGGAAATGGGCACACTTGGGCAGCTCCCTAACACAACATTTTGGAGGGCAGCTGGGTGATATGCACTGAAGTGTAAAATGTATCATCTCTTTGTCCAGCAGCTCTCAGGGTAGGGGAAACTGGAAATAGCTTTGATATTCATCAATTAGGGTCTGGCTTGGACAATTATGATAAATACCTTCTAGGAAGTTCTGTGCAGTCAATAAAAGTGAGGATAAAGAGCATTACATATGATGTGGAGAATTGTTTAGTGGCACAAATTAAATGATCACATTTCTATAAAGTTATGTTAATAGAAATATGGGAAGTTTTCACTGAAGTCTTTTTTTGGGGGGGTGGGGGGCTGCGCTCGTGGCATGTGGAAGTTCCCAGTCGAATTGGAGCTACAGCTGCTGGCCTACACCATAGCCACAGTAATATGGGATCCACACTGCATTTGTGACCTACACCATAGCTCACAATAATGCCAAATCCCCCACCCTCTTAGCGAGGTCAGGGATTGAACCTGCATTCTCATGGATACTAGTCAGATTCATTTCTACTGCACCACAATGGAAACTCCTCACTTAAGTCATAACTGGTAGAATTTGAGGTTACTTTTATTTTCTTTTTTTGATGACACCTGAATAATGTGGAAGCTCCTGGGCCAGGGATCAAACCCATACCACAGCAGCAACTCTGAGCCATTGCAGTGACAACACCAGGTCCTTAGCCTGCTGTGCCACAGGGGAACTCCTACTTTCTTTCTTATTCAGTTTCCAGTTCTGCCACTTACCTGCTCTGAATCCTTAGGAAAACTAATTTAACCTAACTCTTGGTAAAAAATGAGGATAATAACACATACCAACCTCTCGGAGGTTACTGAGGGAACCAGGCAATAAAACACATGTCAAGCACCTAGGATGGTGTAAGAAAATTATCTGATTTTTTTCACATGGTTTTTATGTTACTTTAATTGTATGAGTACAGACAGCTCTGTTCCTATGCCCATGCTTCGAAGAGAGAAAGCTAAGTGGGCTTTGAATAGCTTCCATTGATTTAAATGCAGGAAGAGCCCTACTTCCAAATATGTGGAACAGTTTTTTCCTAAGGCTGCAGTCTGTCAGAAAAAGGCCATATTGAGTCATTGTTTTCTGAAGGCCAGAGAGGAGATTGAGTGACTGAGGCTGTTGGGCAGCCTAAAATAATATTGCATTCTTGTTATCCTTACACAGTTTAAGACCAAGTGATTTTGGATGGATCTCCAGCTTCCCTCTTGGTTTGGAAGAAGAAAGCTTTTGTTATTTATGTTCTTAAACAGAGCTTTGTCCTCTTCTATGGAGCATGCAAACTAAACAGAAGATTTCCTGAAGGGCCATCCTATTTACTAGGAATGACTCCAAGTGGTAAGTAGGCAGCGTTAGCTCCAACCACCTGTGG
The DNA here is from genome assembly GCF_016906955.1 of Phacochoerus africanus. NCBI lineage: Eukaryota > Metazoa > Chordata > Mammalia > Artiodactyla > Suidae > Phacochoerus > Phacochoerus africanus. The sequence continues at coordinate 40,684,936 of NC_062544.1, forward strand.
AGGTCCCGCATCAGCCACAGAGCAAAGTAGCCAAGACTCACCAAAGTCTAGCAGATTTACTTTTATATTATGCTAACGTTGGTGGACTCAACCATTTAAAAACATGCTATCTACATGGGGCCTGCTTTGGCCTACAGAGCAAATAACCTGGTATGGCTTTCTTTGAGGCAGAAAAATGAGCCAGTACTTGGAGGTACTTGGAGCCAGTACTTGGAGGCTTTTTCCTTTGGGAACAAGTGGTCCATAGACAATTGTTTCAAACACTGCTACGTTGCTGTTGATACTGTGGCATGGTAGTAATGAATGCTCAAGAGTTTCCATCAAAAGCTTGAGTTCTCCTCATGGTGCAGCCGAAATGAATCCCACTAGGAACCATGAGGTTTTGGGTTCCATCCCTGGCCTTGCTCAGTGGGTTAAGGATCTGGTGTTGCTGTGAGCTGTGGTATAGGCCAGCAGCTGTAGCTCCGATTGGACCCCTAGCCTGGGAAACTCCATATGCCACAGGGGCAGCCCTAAAAAGCAAAAAAAAAAAAAAAAAAAAAAAAAAGAAAAGAAAAAGACTAAGCGTTTTCATCAAAAGCTAATGGAGCACTAGAAGGATACAAATCAGGCTGTCTCTCTCCGGTGTCCCTCTTCTCATTTCCCTTTTCTTGCTCCAGGATCACTCTGGTCTTGCTACCACACTGCCACACCCCTCTGCAGTTTTCACTCCATAAAGGTCAGGTCTGAGAGGAGGACGTGAGGTTGGGATCAATGCTGACGTTTAATAATTATAGCTAGTAAGTATCAAGTACTTGTAACATGTCAGGTTTTGTGTTAAGGGGTCTGCATGTACTATCTCCATGCTTCTCAACTTAATCCATGATGACTGGCTTTAAAAGCACAGGTTGGGGAATGGAGGAGATGCCAATGAAAAGGCAGATTCCTAGGCTCTATTCTAGACCTATGAGAGGGGTCAGAGGTCTACCATTTTAGCAAGCACCTTAGCAATGCACATGAAGTTGAGGAGCCTCTGCATTATTTTTTAGAGCACATGGGACTCAAGTGCCATTTGCTTTTCTTCTACTGCTCTAATTTCTGTGCTTAAAAAAAAAAATCCTATGCACTGGGAGACATAGAGTGACCTATGCCCCTTAGTAGCTGGTGATTATGAATGTGTCCCCTTAGCCAGAGTGCTTTTGAGGCACCAAGCATTTATCTCTATTGTGGGAGAGTTAAAAACTGAGAAAAGTTTTCTGGACTGCTGGTGGCCTGTGCTCTGGATAGAGAGAAGGAAGACTCAGGGACCACAGAGGCAGGACTGGTGTGTGTGGTTGTACAGCTTGTGCACTGCCCAACTGGCTGTGCTTGCCTTGCACAGAGGAGTGAAAAGCTGGCATTCTCCTTGGCCAGGGTTCTGTGTGTTGGGCTGGCCCACTCCTGAGAGGGGAAGGTGACTGATGTGCTGGTGTGGTTCCCAGGACCCAGAAAGCCCTGCATGCCTTCTGCGTGGCTTTGTGGTCATGCTCCAGGGAGCCTGAAATGTTCAGTGTTATAAATTCTTTGGTTCTCAGGTTTATTTCTAGAAGGCCTCTGTTAACATGAAGGGCCACATTGGGGTTACTGCTGTGGTACAGTGGGTTAAGAATCTGACTTTTGGTAGATGCAAATTATTACATTTAGAATGGATAAGCAATGAGATCCTCCTGTACAGCACAGAGAACCATATCCAATCTCTTGGGATAGAACATAATGGAAGATAGTAGGAGAGAAAGAATATATGTACAGCAGATATTGGCACAATACCGTAAATCAATTACATGTTAACAAAAATAAAAAAATAAAAAAGAATCTGACTGCAGCAACTCAGATTGCTATGGAGGCTTGGGTTCTATATCTGGCCTGGTGTAGTGGTTAAAGGATCCAGCATTGCTGCAGCTCTGGCATAGGTCACAGTTGCAGCTTGGGTTCAGTCCCTGGCCTGGGAACTTCCATATGCTGCTGGCGCAGCTATTAAAAAAAAAAAAAGAGTGAAAAAAGAAAAGGGCCACATGGGAGATAACAAGATAACAGGGGCATTAATCTTAGTGGCACAGATTGGTTTAATTTGGTTGCTCTGAGGATGGCACACAAGAGGATTCACTTGGTGGGCAGGGAATTCAGGCTCTTTGGTGGAGGAAGCTGGGGAGAATAGGAAAACTATATATATATAAAAAAAATATATAAAAATATATATATATAAATATATATATATAAATAAAAATAAATATATATATATGTTTTTTAAGGTGGAAGACAAAGATGAAGTGGGAGAGGGGGTAAAGACAACTGGACCTGTGTCACAGTTCTGAAGATTCACTTCCAACTCACCATTTTTTAAATTCTCTAGCCCCACTACTCCCCCCATACTCCTCTCTGGTGGAGGCCCAGTGCCCAGTGACTGCCTCCTCAGTTGCAGGACTGGACTGCAGCCATACTGCAGGTAGCAAAGCCTCAGTGGCCTAAGTGGGCCTCAGGGAGAAACTTCATGTCCAACTCTATAGCATTGCAGTGTGGGGGTTGGGAGGTGGGGTGGGGGAGATAATCGCTGGCCTCTGAATCTGAGACCCACTTCCCTTTGCATCCCTCTGCCAGGAGCAGGATACTTAGGGTGCTAGTCAGATTTGTTTTGGCTGTGCCACAACGGGAACTCAGGAGCAGGATACTTAGAATAGAGACTTAGTTTAGCCCAATCAGCTCCCTGATGAGCCCCATGCAGAACTTTCGCACATGCAGTCATTTCTAGCAACCTGGGTGGGCTTCTTTATCACCTTGTTGAGACAGACCAGAGAGGATTCTTTAACTCTAGCAAAGAGGCTATCTGTGGTATTATTAAGTCTTTTTTTTATTTTTTTAAATTTTTTAATTTTTTTTGTCTTTTTGCTATTTTCTTTGGGCTGCTTCCGTGGCATATGGAGGTTCCCAGGCTAGGGGTTGAATCAGAGCTGTAGCCACCGGCCTACGCCAGAGCCACAGCAACGCAGGATCCGAGCCTCGTCTGCAACCTACACCACAGCTCACGGCAACGCCGGATGGTTAACCCACTGAGCAAGGCCAGGGACTGAACCCGCAACCTCATGGTTCCTAGTCGGATTCGTTAACCACTGCGCCACGACGGGAACTCCCTATTACTAAGTCTTAATGTTTGATTTCATATTGGATCTTGCAGCAAGTGCCCCCAATTTTTTAAAGCCTTTTTTTTTTTTTTCGAAACTGAAAATGTTCCCCAGTTTTCCCATTGGTTCTTTTCCCTTTCATGCTAATTCACGTGATAGGTGATACTGATTTACTAATTTACCCAGCGGGAATAAGTACCTTGCATGGGGAGGAGGTAGGTAGGAAGGAGAGGCTTTTCTGTGGTCTTAATGGTGGGGCCCACAGTTGGAGAAATGCATTCACAGAAGCACTGTGGTGAGAGAGCATGGGCTCCCCCTCACCTGTAGGCAGTTGGATGTACCTGGTGGGAGTGTGTGTGCACATGGAAGGAGATAAAGCGCAAGACCACTCCCGAGTGAATGAAGGAATGATTGCATGTACAAGTCTACGGTCTTTCCCTGGGGCAGCTGTTCCCTCACCAAGCAGACTGTTTTTTCTCTGCCCCTTCTTAGCAAGTTGAAGTTTCAGTTAATAATCTCCTACTCTGAGAAATCTCTCATCCTGGGAGGAAGGGAGATAATTGGCATCAGTGTTCTCTTATATTGAGGCTGAGTAGTCAGTGTGAATTCTAGACATGGTTCATGTGTTTGGATGATCAGCACAGCTGTTCGTAATGGGTAACCTATTTTTCCCTCCATATCTTTTTTGGTTAGGGTGCCGTGTCTAAAATTAATGGCTTCCAGTATTTTTTTGCCTTAATGCATGAATCTTTAAACTAGCCTGAACTTCGTACCCTCTCTCATATGAATCATATCTACTACAATTACCCCCTTCTGTGTCATTTCCTAGGTTCGTGTCCCTGTGTGAAACACTAAATGCAGGACAGAGTTGAAAGTGTCAAGTGATAACCAGGCAGAAAACCGACAGTTAACAGGCCCATCTCCTTGAGTTGTTATCTCAGAGGCTTTCAGGGGAAATCTTACTTATATAAATGTTACCTGAAATGAGATATGTGCTGTTCATAGATATATTTCACTGTATCTGGCTGTTCAGTAATTCATCTTCATTTTGGATAGTGTGTACATTTATTGCAATGAGCTTAATAACAATTATAATACAATGACAGTTTTCTATTAATGAATTCAGCAACAGGCCCAGTTCTAAGCAGGTGTTGCCCATTTATTCCTCACGCCAAGCCCTGGAAGTAGTTACTGTGGGTGGTACCACTTTTTATATGAGAAAACTGAGGCACAGAGCTCTTAAGTAACTTACTCTAAGTCCTCAGTTAAGAGTCAGGGTTGGGATTGGAACCCAGGCAGTCTGGCTCAGAATTTTTGCTCTCAATCTCCATGCTGTAATGCTTACCCATTGCTTGAAACAAAGAGCTGGTTGTAGCATCAAATATGAAGAATGAGACCCTTCAAGTTTTTCTCTTACAAAATGTAAGTAATTGCCTGTTTTTGTATGTGTATATATATATTGTTGCATAGCTTTTGAGAAACACTGACAAACAGTAAGATTAAAGAAATTTCTTAATACCTCATTGCCTAGAAGAATTTTGACTGTATGTGAGTGCAAAAGATTGTTGGTTAAGGTTAATTTTAAGTGTAATATGCTTTAGAATTTTGTCATACTCATTGTATGTTTCCACATGTTCATATTCTTAGGGAGACTGAATTAAAAAAAACAGCAACAAAAATTCCCCTGCCCCTTGTGCCAAAAACATGACTATGAGGTCTCTGTGCCCAGATGACGTGTTTTGTTATCTGAACCAAGAACATAAGCTTAATCCCTGCAGTGAGCACAGATTTAAGCTCTAGTACCTTTTTATTTAAATGAAAAATTTTATTTATTTTTGTTTTTTGAAGTGAACAGGCCTTCTTACTGACATTTTTGTAAGTAACTGCTTCTCTCTTGGTTTAGACCATAGATACTATCTCGAAGAGTTAGCATTTGAACTGTGTGCAGTTTTGTCCCAGAGACCTGGTCTGAGGTCTAGGGTTTCTTCAGGCAGAAATCCAGGGTTGTGAAAACAATGGGGCTTTTTATTCATGTCACCTGGAGGGCAGTTAACATCCTGCCACTCTCAGCTGGTCTGATACACTAACGTCAGGGGTGTGGGGTGGCCTGGACGTTTCTTAAGAGTTTTCTCATGAGTGACTCTGCCCACATAAACTGCAGGACCAGACAGATTAGTTTGTGAGCCTGAAATCATTCTTGGCCCAGGGTTCGTGACACTTTTCAGTCAACCAGAGCTGTTCTGATATTTGAGATTTGCTGATAGCTCTTGGTTCAGAAAAAGGTTTGCATTTCTGAGCTGCTTTTCTATGATGGGGATCATCTTAATTCTTATCTGTGAGATTGAGCTCAAGGAAATAAGTGAGAACTAGATTCAGCTGTTTGGGGACCCTTGTAGACCATGAGCCTCTTAGTGCCTGATGGGACAGCCAGCAGGTCTTAGGTGATGGTGATGACGGAGACGGTCTCTAGCCAGAACCTGCTAGAACAAGCCCTGATGAATTGACAGTGAGGCCTGCTATCAGACTTTAACACACTGCAATAACAACTATAGGCAAAAGAAGGTTAGAGTGTTGCTATGTATTCTTACATTTCCTCCTCCATTGCATTGTTTTCAATAGGGTATTGAAATCAAATGTAAACAGATAATTGGCTTAAGCGGGACTGTACTGAGATTACTTCCTTTGTTCCAGTGTGAGGTTTTCCCTGCTCTGTGGCAGCTCCAGGCACTAAATATCTGCCACCCCCACCCCACCGCCAAACTGCCCAGTAGCACATCTTAGGCTATTCTGATTATTATGATTATTGGAGGGGAAGGCCATACTGGTGTTTTAGAAAGCTCTCATCATGAATGCGTTTTAGGGTGAGCAGTACTTACTAACAGATGAACAGCTTGAAGTTGAACAAAACCTTTAGTGTTTGTAAGGGACAAGGATCCAGGGTGTGTATGAAACTTAGCTTTATGTTGACACAGGGAATGTACAGAAACCGTGGAAACTTCGAACTCACGGACTTGTAGGATGGTTGTTGGCTAGGGTCTTGGGTGGGGAGATGCATGCCTTCAAAGTTGTCGAAGTTTTCCTATGGAAATTTCTAGACACACGTGAATGACTTAAACACCTTAGAGTATTCTTGGTCTTGTCAGCTGACAAATGGAGACTTGAACATGGGTGTTCAATGGGATTTGAATGTAGTTTTATTCAGGGAAAGAGAAACAGGGCGTTCTGGGTGTTGAGGATGCAATGACATTACCGTAAGGGCTTGCTTTCCACTTTGGACTAAATAATCCATGGTATTGTTGAGTACAGGGCATCACAATTTTAACAGCCTGGCTTCCTGAGAAGTTTCAGTTCTAGCACAGTCACCATAGGCAGCAACACTGTTAAATAAACAAAGGTTTAATTAAATAAAAAATGCTTAAACAGAGCAAAATATTCCTCTGTGGCTAGTCACAAATTGGACAACTCAGAGAACAAATTGTGGAGGAATTGCCAATGGATTACTTTTTCTGTTCCCTGTGTACTGCTATGTTTTTCTTCTTGGTGTCAAGTCTCAAGTTGAATTCAGTCAATTATCTATACCAAACAAAACGTGCATCAATAGCTCTTCTGTTACTGTTGCTTCTATTTCATCACTAAACAAAGCTAGTTTCCATTCCCAGCTTCTTCCTTTGGGAGCATAGAGAACTGACAGTTGGATATTGTGGAGGTTCTGTTTTCACTTTGAAAGCATAATGACTGACTTAGTTATTTGAATGTTTATTACTACAATTTCTTTTTTGGTTGCTAATGTTAGACTTGCTGCAAAATTTCTTAAAGGAGGCACACCATTTGCTGAGGATTTTAAAGGATTTGTCATTAGGTAAAGTATGTCGAGTATCTAAGGGTGTGATGTTGGGGTTACCTGTGGGTCAATTCCATTTTTTTCTTGCTTTTCTATTTCAATCACTTCTTTAGACTTACAAATGCTTTACACAGATCCATTAAGAAGTACAAATTTGGAAGTATGGTATAGCAAGTAGTTGACGTAATTAATACTTCAAAATGTAATAGGAAATAAGGAAAATATTAAGAAGAAAACAAAAACCTGGGCCACACAGGGCTCTGCCAACCTGCTTTTAAGTCATTCTCTGCCCCAGCAATCCCACCAAGGTACATCCTGGTACATTCTTACTTGGCCTATGTGCCAAGGACCAGAGGAGCTGAACAATAACCTATCTTCCTAATTTACTTCCTGAGCACAGTTATTCCCTTTAAGACACAAAGAGTATGTAGCTGTACCCATTAAACCCCTTTTCACTCCTCCCCTGCCTGAGCTGCCCTTATGCTTGTTTCTGTGGGTAGATGAAAAGGCTGCCCATCTGAAAAGGTAGTTCTAAAACGGTTCTGGAAAATGATCTCTCTTCCTCCACAAATGATTTTGGTTTCAGGTTTATTTCAGGTACATTAAGCCTCCCTCAACTCCTACTTAATAACAAATGATCCTACAAAAGGTGAGAGTAGAAAAAGGTAAAATAAAATCAAAGCATACCTAACTGCCTGAGTGACTTAATGTCTATCATTTTGATTCTGCATTACTACTATTAAAAATTAAAAGAAAGATGAAAATTACCTTTGGGATTTTGCTGCCACATTTGCCCTCCGGGTTCCAGAGGTAGGTCGGTCCTTTCACGCCGGCAAGGTTGGGATTGCCAAGCCATAAAAGATCTTGCTTCAGGTGAAGTTGCATTTTCCTGAGTCCTCTTCCTTCAGACAATGAAACTGCGATTTTTCTCTGGCCTTGCAAGGGAAAGGGATTCCAGATAAGCTGATTGTTGTGTAGAATATCTCATCTTTGTTGTTCTAGTGCAGCCCTTTCAGCTTTCCAGAGCCAGTTAGACTTGTTATGAGGAGCTAAGTGATTGGCTGGATCTGGGGCTCAGTTTCATAAATTATAGCTCAGCGTACGAGAAGCACGAGTCCTATAGTTGCTGTAGTCCAGAGGCCTGTCAGTTCCTGTTTTAACGCATATGTAGTCGTAATTGAGTTCTAACACGGCCTTGGATGTTTCTGTCCTAAATAGCTGACATTGCATCTTCAAGACTGTGTGAGTAATCCTGACTTTTTTTTTTTTTTTTTAACTCTGTAAATTAATTACATGCCCTGAGAGGGAGTGATTGTGATTAGAAAATACTGAAGTAGCAGATGATTCATTTTCAAGGTGCTGTTCTCTATGTATCAAGTTCAATGCAATTAATCGTAAAGCTTCTCAGACCTGGCAGGGTTATTCCAGCTTTTGGCCATGAATCACAGTCAAGCTGCATTTTCAAGGAGGCTGTTCACTGCATTTGCCAGCCCGGTTTGTTTTGTGGGGTCAGGAAAGTGATAAAGGTCCAATAGGAGCAGGTTAAAACAGGCTGTTGGTGACAAAGCAACGGCTGAGAGCCCTTGAGTCAGGCAAGTTTCAAGATTTCCCACCCCCCAGGGTCCACAGCTGGGAGGGCTCAGCTCATGATAGGCAGTCCTTTAGCAACCCAGGTGCACAGCAGTTAAGAGCACAGAAGGAAGAGAAATGTGAAATGACAGTTATACTTTGCTGTACTGTCATCTGAAGCTGAACTAAATCATATTCTGGTTCTGTTGATGTGGTAGCGAGCTGGATGAGAAATCCTTGGCTCGATATTTTAAAAAAGCCTTTCAAGAAGCATGTTAAACACACACAGACAACAACCGTAACGGAAGAAAGTATGTGGATTGGAATGTGTGGTTGGAGCGGATCAAATTATCCCAGGGAAGCCGTTGTTAGGTTTGTGTAATTGCTGGGGGTGACTTCTGTTGCTAACCAGGTTGAAGAGAAAGCTGGAGCAGATTGAAACGAGAAACTAGGAAACATCAGCGTTTTATTACCTTCTATAGCATACACTGCAGGATAGAATTAATACTGGGTATAGATTGGTGAGTGTAAGCAGTTCACTTTTTATTTTTAAAACATTATCGATTTCTCCTAGCTTATTATGAAAATTGGGCTTTTGTCTATGGAGTTAATATTGAGAAATAATTTTTCCTTCTCCCAAATAACCTTTATACTTTTTTTCTCAATATAGCACAAAGCTAGGTAATTTCTTTTTATTTGGCGTTGTTTTCCAGTTTGCTTTTTGTCTAATTTTTCCTCTTTAGATTTGCCGATATTAATGTATATATTTGTGCTGTGTATAATCTTAAGCATAAATCACTTGAAGAGTTTTTAAAACCATGGGTTTCTGTGGCAAATATAAACTTCTAATACCTAGAGTACTTGGCAATTCCTGTAAAAATGTTATTTTTATACCAAGAGCAGTTTTTATTTGGTTGCACCTATTTAAAGGACTGACATGATTTAATCCGTAGGAAAAGAATAGTAGTTGTATTTCTGTAAAAATTTTATGTTTTGGTCACACCGGACATGCTGTTTCATTGTTAAAAGATTTTTGCCTTCTAAAATATGACCCCTTTTAGGTCATACAAATGGATGAGGTTTGTAAAAGGAAAGAAAAATAATTAACATAGAATCCTTTTCTCTATCAGCCAAATGTATGTAAAATAGTTTTAAAAAGTGTAATTGTAATATATTCTTTCAGAAATGCATTTACTTTATGGAGAAACTTTGTTTCTTTATTGAGATAGAAGAGCGAGTTCATTTCTTGAGTTGTTAGAGCTGTGGACACTAATAGCAGTAGTTGACATTGCTCTACATTCCTAACGGAATGCAAGTGGAGGGAAGAGTGCATCTCTTGAAGGACTATAATCTCACCCCTCAAGGAGGTGTGGAGCTCAGATCAGCTGCGCATCCAATTCAGAAAGTGTTTAGAGCACGGCTCAGGGCAGTTCTAGTGAGAGTCTAGACACCATGCCTTGGTGCTTCTTCCAGGACCTTCATCTCTTCACTTCTTGCTAAAAAGCTGCTATCACATCTCTTTTTCATGAAAGGACAGGATATTAAAAAAAGAGTAGAGGGGAGCCAGGTGCCCAGTGGACAGGTGTCCATGAGCCAGGTGTTGTGAAAAAGGGAAATACTTCCCAAACAGCAGTAGCTCATCTTTGTTCCCTCTACTTCTCTTTATTTCCTATAGCCAATTTTGTCTAAGTGTAGACATTCTTTTGCAGATAAGGTTCTATGAAACTATGCATATCTGCCATAAACAGATGGATTTGACAAAAGATGTATCCAAGAAGGAATGTTCGTGATGTAATACTTGAGAAACCTTCCTGAATACAAATTGGCTTTTGGAAACTATTAGCACTACCTAGTAAAGCAATGACGTAAATCCAGATTGAAAAAAAATTCTTGATTGAATTACATTTTCCTGTGTTTCATATGGTGAATTTTGCTTTTGGAAGGGCTTGCTTGTCTCTGAGACTTTTTTTTCCAGATATATATATATATATATAGGACTAGGACTAATCTCATTGCTTACTCTTGCTGAAGAATTTAATTATTTTTAGCTGGCATTTTCAAAAAACTTGCTGTTCCACCTGGAGCATGTTTTAGAGAAAGCAGAGCAAAAGAACAAAATGAAACAAACACTGTCCTCCATCCCCAACACATCAGAAAGAGGTAAATGCTTTAGATTCGGATGATTCCCTCTGTTTACAGAGCTTGACACTACCCATTGGAAGAGGAGGAGTTTTATATAATTGCAGAATTTTTCCATTTTAATTATATAACATATGCGTGTGATACAATTCCACATTATATTAGTTACTGGCCAAAATTTTGTCTCTCTGATTTCCAAGAAGTAGAATAGTGTAGCAAATCATGGGGTCAGTGAAATCATAGTCATTACATTTCTCCAAGCCTCAGTCTCTATGTCTGTAAAATGAAAATAATGATGTGTGTCCTGGTATTTCACTGTTTTGGTGAATATCAGAAGCATGATCAGAAAGTGCTTGTGAAAGAACATTTTAATTCTTTGTACATAGTGATGGACTGTACAATGATACGTTATTATTACAGAAGTTCATAGCACTAGTTAGTTTTCTTTACTTCTAAAAGCGTTTCCAGTATTGGGCAAGTACTTAAAGCAAAGAAAGTCTTTACTGTTCGATCTTGAAAAGTTAAAGGTTTTCATCTCTCTGTTGTTTGAGTATTAAAAATACTAAAAATATGGATGGATCTAGAGATGATCAAAATATATGAAGTAAGTCAGAGAAAGATAAATACCATATCACATATGGAATCTAAAAAAAATTATAAAGATGAACTTAAAAAACAGAAACAGACTCAGACAAAAACAAACATAAGAGTATCAAAGGGGAAAGGTGGGGCAGAGGAATAAATTAGGAATTTGGAATTAGCATATACACACTACTATATATAAAATAGATATTAACAAGGACCTACTGTATAGCACAGGGACTTACACTCAATATCCTTTAATAACCTATATGGGAAAATAATCTGATATAACTGAGTATATCTGAATTATTTAGTGTAACTGAATCACTTTGCTATATACCTGAAGCTAACACAACATTGTAAATCAGCTATATGCCAAAGTAAAATAAAAATTAAAACAAATACCAATAGGGTTACTGTGACAATAAAAGTGGTTATTAAATGTGAAAATATATTTAGTAAGCAATAAAAGTGGTTATTAAATGTGAAAATATATTTAGTAAATGTCTAAGTGCCATGTAAATGTTACTTATGACAGCTATTATTAGTATATTAATAAAAGATATACATTATCAAGTAAAATGTTTTTTTAATAAAGTATACTCGATTTTAAATGATCAGTTTTTAAAATGGAAAATATCACAGACATTTCTTGCTGATTTGTTTGATTAGCTTTATAAGCTATGTCGGCTTCCCTCAATGGGGTAGATTTTCCTGTTTTGTAAGCTGGTGCCCTAATGTTCCTTCCATTTAGATATAGCACTAAGCCAGTAGTCAGATAAGCATTCCCTCACAGTCTGCATTTAGAACTGTTAATGACGAGGTTTTAGAGGGCATAATTGCCTCACAGGAAAAAGTGAGTTAGAAAACTTTGACAGATGTTCCTGGACTTTTTATTCCTGTTTTGGCTCTATTTATATTAAGGGAATAATCATGTATGTTAAGGTGATGTTTATTCCTAGATCTTTTCATCCCAGGAATAAAATGAATGGTTAAAATGCCTTTCTGAATGCTGTAGAAATTTCAGTCAGCAGTTTTTAATCCCAAATTTTTAACTGGTTGTACTTGGGAAGGTCATTATGCTTTTTGGTATATTGGCCATGAGAGTGTTATACATTTTGCCTGCTTGAGTGCACTGTTAAGAGTTTGACTTTTTTTCTAATAGTGCTATTAGGAATAATAATAATATTATTATTATTCCTAATAGAGCTCTTGGTAAGTCTGGAGCAGTTCTTCCACTATAGAATATAATTTTTTTTTAGATGAAACCATACTGGAAGCACAATAAGTAAAACAAATAAAAATGAAATGAATCTCTTCCCTTTCTCCACATCCTTGCCAACACTTGTTATTTGTAGTCTCTTTGGTGATAGCCATTCTGACAGGTGTGAGGTGATTATCACATTGTGGTTTCAATTTGCATTTCTCTGATGATTAATGATGTTGAATATCTTTTCATGTGCCTGTTAGCCATCTGTATATTTTCTTTGAAAAATTGTCTATTCAGCTCCTTTGCCCATTTTTTGATAATAAAAATATATTTGGAGATAAATGTCCTTTTTGGTCACATCATTTGCAAATATTTTCTCCTGTTCTATATGTTGTTTTCTCATTTTATCGATGGTTTCGTTTACTGTGCAAAAGCTTTTAAGTTTAATTAGGTCCCATTTAAAAAATTTTTGCTTTACTTATTTTGCCTTAGGAGACAGATTCAAAAAAATAGTGCTATGTAAAAAAAAAAAAATTTGTTCTAGGAGTTTTATGGTTTCTGGTCTTACATTTAGGTCTTGAAACCATTTTGAGTTTATGTTTATGTATGGTGTGAGGGAGTGTTATAATCTCAATGTTTTACATGTATCTGTCCAGTTTTCCCAGCACCAGTTGTTGAAGAGACTGTCTTTTCTCCATTGTATATTCTTGCTTCCGTTGTTGTAGATTAATTGACCAAAGGTAAGTGGGTTTATTTTTGGACTCCCTATTTTTTCCATTGATCTATGTGTCTGTTTTGTGTCAGTACCATACTGGCTTGATGAATGCAGCTTTGTAATATAGTCTGAAGTCAGGGAGCCTGATACTTCTGGCTCTGTTCTTTCTCAAGCTTGTTTTGGCTATTGGGGATCTTGTGTGTTACCAACAAACTTTTATTGTTCTAGTTCTGTGAAAAATGCCATTGATATTTTGATAGGGATTGTGTTGAATCTGTAGAATGTCTTGAATAGTATGATCATTTTAACTATATTAATTCTTCCAATCCATGAACATGGTATATCTTTCCTTTTGTTTGTGTCATCCTCAATTTCTTTCATTACTGTCTTATAATTTTCCAAGGATGGGTCTTTTGCTTCCTTAGGTAGATTTATTCCTAAATATTTGATTCTTTTTGAAGCAATGGTTCATGAGATTATTTCCTTAACTTCTCTTTCTGATAGTCTCTTGTTAGTGTATATACATGTAATAGATTTCTGTATATTAATTTTGTATTCTGCAGCTTTACTGAATTCATTGACCTTTGGTATTTTTTAGATGGTGGTGTTAGGATTTTCTACGTATAGTATCAGGTCATCTGTAAACAGTGACAGTTTTTTTTTTTTTAAGGGCCACACTTGTGTCATATAGAGGTTCCCAGGCTAGGGATCCAATTGGAGCTGTAGCTGCTGGCCTATACCACAGCCACAGCAAGGTGGGATCTGAGCCGCATCTGCTAACCACAGCATAGCTCAAGGCAATGCCAGATCCTTAACCCACTAAGTGAGGTCAGGGATCTAACCTGCAACCTCATGGTTGCTAGGTAGATTCATTTCCATGCACCACAATGGGGACTTCCAAACAGTGACAGTTTTTCTTCTTCCTCTCCAATTTAGATTCCCTTTCTCTTTCTTACCTGATTTCTGTAGCTAGGACTGCCAATACTATGTTGAATAAAAGTGGCATGAGTGGGCATCCTTGTCGTATTTCTGATTTAAGAGGGAATGCTTTCAGCTTTTCACTGAGTATGATGGTAGCTGTGGGCTTGTCATATATGGCCTTTATTTAAGTTGAGGTATGTTCTCTCCACAAGCACTCTCTGGAGAGATTTTATCATAAATGGATGTTAAATTTTATCAGGAGCTTTTTATACATCTGCTGAGATGATTTTAGTATAGTTTGAAAACTGCCATCCGGATCCATCATCCTGACTTTCTTGTATCTTTAGTGATTGGATAAGAGAACTCTCCAGTAATTTAAAATTTATCATGAAAGAATATTTTTAACTTCTCCTCTCCCCCAGTTTTATTGAGATATAGTTAACATATAACATTGTATAAGTTGAAGGCATATAATGAGTTGATTTAATACATTTACATAAAGTAGTCCTCCCTTGTCCAAGGTTTGGCTTCCTGTAGTTTCAATTACCTGAGGTCAGCTGAGACCCAAAAGTATTAGATGGAAAATTCCTGAAATAAGCTAGTCATAAGTTGTAAATTACATGACAATCTAAGTAGCTTGATGAATGCCATCTTGTTCCTTCCACTCTGGACTCGAATTACTACTTTGCCCAGCATATCCTGCCTATTGGTCACTTAGTGACCATCTTGGTGATCAGATCAGCTGTAATGGTATCTTAGTGCTTGTGTTCAAGTAACACTTATTTTAGTTAATATGGCTTCAAAGTTCAAGAGTAGTGATGCTGGCAATTCAAATCAACTTTATCATAGGTAAGTATGTGTAGGGATAAAGAGTATATATAGGGTTATATATACTCTTTATATATAAAGAGTGGATCTCAAGACCCCCAGTGGATCTCAAGCATCCACTGGGGGTCTTGGAACACACTCCCATGCATAAGGAGGGGCTACTTATTGCAACATGATTGCCACGATAGGGTTAGCTAACATCTGCATCCTGTCTCCAGTTATCATTTTTCTTTTTTTCAGTGAGAAAGAGAAAGTTTAAGATTTACTCTCTTAGCAACTTTCAAGTATGTAATACTGTATTATTAACTATAATTTCTGTGCTGTACATTAGATCCCTCTAACTCTTTCATATTATAACTGGAAGTTTGTACTCATTGGCTGACATCTCCCCCTTTCCACAACACCCCCAGTCCCTGGCAACTACCATTCTACTCTCCATTTCTATAAATTCAGCTTTTTTACATTACACATAGAAGTGAGATCACACAGTATTTGTCTTTCTCTGTCTGACTTATTTAACTTAATACAATGTCCTCAAAGTTCATATTACATTGTTGCAAATGGCAGGATTTCCTTCTTTTTTTAATGGCTAACCTTCTACCTTGTGTATATGCATGTGTGTATCACATTTTAAAATCCATTCATCCGGGTTTCAAACATTGAGGTTGTTGATATATCTTGGCTATTATGAATAATGCAGCTATGTACATGGGGTGAACCATCTCTTTGAGATAGTGATTTCATTTTCTTCAGATACCCAGAAGTAATAGTCCTGGATCATATGGTAGTTCTATTTTTAATTTTTTAGGAACCTCCATACTGCTTTCCATACTGTTGTACCAGTTTACCAAAACGGATATTCCTGATGGGCAAGTTTCCTTCATTCAAGTGGTGTTCTTGTGGCACTTCTCTCATCACCTCATTATCACCAGTTTCCAAGTCCTTGTGCTTTGGCAAAGGGGAAGCCACATAGAGGATGACTCGCATCTTCTGGCCGGAGTTCAATCATATGGCCCCACCTGATAGAAAGGAGGCTCAGCCCTGAGTTCTCTTTGTCTTTGGAGAAAATAGAAAGTTGATTTGGTAGTCAGCTTGCCAGATAATGCCATATCTTTTATTCCTTTCTCTTCTTTTCTTTTTAGTCTTTTTTCCTTCTTCCCCCCCCACCCTCCCACCTTTTCCTCCCCCTGCCTCCCACTGTCTCTCATACCATCTCCTCTCCTTTCCTTTTGTTTCTGTTCTCTGATATGTCTACATAGGATCTAGGATTTAAACATAACCACTAAGTATATGTTAAATTAAAAAAAATAACCTTTACCATCTAGAAGAAATTAGGAATATGACTTTAGTTTTCAATTCTTAATCTCACGTTAACAATTTTTATAGGCTATTAAAATATAACTGAAAATGATGATTACAGAGATAACTATCAATTTAACTCTTTTTTTTTTTAAGGGCTGTATCCACAGCATATGGAGGTTCCCAGGCTGGGGTCAAATTGGAGCTGTAGCTGCCAGCCTACGCCACAACAACATGGGATCTCTTCTGCCGACCTACACCACAGCTCACAGCAATACCAGATGCTCAACACACTGAGAGAGGCCAGGGATTGAACCTGTATCCTCATGGATACTAGTCAGATTTGTTTCCGCTGAGCCAAATGGGAAATCCTCAATTTAATTGTTATGTCCAGTAGTGAAGAAAATGGTAGTGGGATACTTTTCTATTTCCACTTAGCCCATCCTTTTCTGTGTCTGGGGTTTGAATCTCTTGCTTTGTAGTTTTAGAAAAGGAAGAAGAAAATGAAAAATGGGCACCAAAGGTATTAATAACTGATAAAAAACTTAGCCACTCCTTCCTATTTTTTATATGAATTTTGCAGTGAATGCTAGCTTATTATTGGGGAAAATTACTATGAAGAGAATGCATAGCTTTTGGAAAACTGTTTCTTGCATGGAGTTGAGCAAGTGGTAGAATTAATACCAAGTTAGGTTTGTAACCACTCAACTTTCTAGAGGGAAACTTTTGGAGATTAGCAAAAATATTTATATCATAAATAAAAAAGAACACAGATGCCTACTCGGTAACCAAAAATACTTCTATGATCATTGCTGCTGAAAAAAAATCTCTCCATAAACTTAATTTTCTTTTAATAAACATCATAAACCAATTTTAGTTCTTTTCTCTGGATATATTAGGGTCAAATATTTTTGTTGGGTGATAAGTCAATATTAACCTCAGATATTTTAACAACCAATTACTTTCCCCTAGTATAAGCCAAATTTATAATTAAGCTATTTAAGAAATAAAAGACAACAAATAAATATCTGCTTTTAATGTTCATGTCCTGACCTAAGAAATAGAAGGGTTTACTTATTTCACATCTTCATATTTATCTGATTGAATGAGGGGTGCCTAAAAAGAATTTCCCATAACTCCATTTACTTGTTTATTTTCCTGGCATATTCCAAACACTTTTAAAGGCAACATTGAAAAAGAATATCTTCAGTCTAACATCTAAACAATATTTTTATTTTGGTGGAATTGAACAAAAATAATAGACTCTTATAGTCTTTACCCTGAGGCATTTAAAAACAGTCACATTTCTCAATTGCTAGATTCTGAAGATTATATTCTATTTAGTAGAGATTTATACATAATCTTAACATGTTTATGGTTTTCGCAGTAAGGCAGCCCACATAAAAGGTAATGCCTTGGCATGGTGTAGTAATTAAAAAAATGGAATATGAAGCCAGAGGTTTTTTTTAATATTTATTTTTTCCATTATAGCTGGTTTACAGTGTTCTGTCAATTTTCTACTGTATAGCAAGGTGACCCAGCTACACATAAAGTATACCTTATTTTTTCTTACATTATCATGGTCCATCATAAGTGACTAGATATAGTTCCAGTGCTATACAGCAGGATCTCATTGCTTATCCATTTCAAAAGCAATAGTTTGTGTCTATTGACCCCAAATTCCCAGTCCATCCCACTCCCTCTCCCTCCCCCTTGGCAACCACAAGTCTGTTCTCCATGTTCATAATTTTCTTTTGTGTGGAAAGATTCATTGTGTAGTATATGAGATTCCAGATATAAGTGATGTCATATAGCCTTTGTCTTTCTCTTTCTGACTTACTTCACTTAGCATGAGAGTCTCTGGTTCAATCCATGTTGCTGGAAATGGCATTATTTTGTTCTTATTTATGGCTGGGTAGTGTTTCATTGTGTATAGGTACCACATCTTCTTAATCCATTCATCCGTTAGTGGACATGTGGGTCGTTTTCATGTCTTGGCTATTGTGAATAGTGCTGCAATGAACAGATGGGTGCATGTGTCTTTTTCAAGGAAAGTTTTATCTGGACCTATGCCCAAGAGTGGGATTGCTGGATCATATGGTAGTTCTATGTATAGTTTTCTAAGGTACCTCCCTATTGTTTTCCAAAATGGTTGTACCAATTTACATTCCCATCAACAGTGTGGGAGGGTTCTTTTTTCTCCACACTCTCTCCAGCATGTGTTATTTATGGACTTATTAATGATGGCCATTCTGACTGGTGAAGCCAGACTTCTTGGGTTCAGATCCCAGCTCTACCATACAGTAGCTCTGTTACTCTGGGCAAATTTTTCAGTCTCCTTGAACTTGAACAACTAACCTGAAAATGGGATAATAATAGTACCTATCTGGTTGAGTGTTACGTACATTAAATGAATTAATACCTGTAAAACACTGTAGATGATGAATGAATCATAGTAAGTGCTTTATAAATATTTGTCTTAGCTGTTATTATCTGAGGAATTGATTGAAAGTTTTTTCAGTCAGTTTCTAGTAGCTAGTTTTCATGGGTCTTTCAAAAAGGATGCTATGTGCCTCTATGTTTGTCCTGTCTTAAAGAGATTAAATGGAATCTTTCCTTTGGTAATTTAGAGTCATCATTAAGATCCAGAATCATTATTATGACCATCAAAAATGGAACTTTGCTGTAAGTAAGTGATACTGAGTCAGGTGATATTGAAATGATTAAGAGGATATTAAAGGGTTTAGGAAGAGTGTTTTTCCCCTAAACTAGCTGGTTCTGCCTGCTCTGCTGTTTGGGTGCTCTGGCTGTTTCTGAAGGCTTTTGGCCTTCACTATACTGGCCTGTGCTAGCATCCTTGCTTTGAAATACCTGCTTCAATTTTGCTATGGTTAGTAAGTAAGAAAATAACCTGGTTTAAAAACACTGTGTATAAAAGGAGAGAAGAGTCATTCACTCAGGATGTCAGTTCTCCCCTGAGAGTAAATAAGAATATGAATGCATTTTTCCCTTCTGGGTGAGGGCTGTGTTTTAAGGCAGGGATTGGCAAACTACTGTCTGTAGGCCAAACCTGTTTTTGTAAATAAAGTTTTATTGGGACAGATCAACACACATTTGTTTATATATTGTCTATGGCTGCTTTCACATCACAAGGGCAGGGTTGAGTAGTTGTGGCAGAGACCATAGAGCCTGCAAAACCAGCTGTATTTACTGTCTGGCCTTTTACAGAAAAAGTTTGCCAAATTCCGGTCTTTAGCTTTAAAGTTGGACAAAATCTGAAATAAGCAAGAAGTTTCTTTGTTTGTAGTCTCACCTAACCAGCATATTCAGTTATCTATAGCATTGACTCTCCTAAATATATATATGTATTTTTCTCTTAGAATTATTTATTTTTATTTAAATTTTTTGTTGTTCTTAGAATTTTTATTTCTTTTTTTTCTATTTCCCAAATACATTATTTTTTTCTACCGTACAGCATGGTGACCCAG
This sequence comes from Phacochoerus africanus, assembly GCF_016906955.1. NCBI lineage: Eukaryota > Metazoa > Chordata > Mammalia > Artiodactyla > Suidae > Phacochoerus > Phacochoerus africanus. Next base: position 40,704,662 of record NC_062544.1, read on the forward strand.
TTACACATACATGTATACATTCTTTTTTCTCCCATTATCGTGCTCCATCATAAGTAACTAGACATAGTTCCCAGTGCTACACAGCAGGATCTCATTTTGGATGAACAAGAATTTATTGCAGTAGCTGTATTCGATAAAGAATAAACAGCCCACAATAGCACATTTAGAACATTAAGAGTAGGTGAAAATGTGTGCATAGTTGTGTGTGAATCCTCACTTTGGTATGTTGTTTTAGTGTTACTGGTATCATTTACTGACGTACAATGATACAGCTTTCCATGGTGTCCTGTAGAATGTTCTAGAAATGTTAGCAGTTAGTAGATACTTTTCTTATGCACTTGTCCAATATAAATGTAAATGCCTCTTTTGTCTCTTTGCTTAGACATCTCTACATGTTATCTTTTCTGTGAAAAAACTTTTTTGAATTTTCTAACAATGTATTATTCTGGACAGAATTATCGTGTACAGGAGAGGACTCTGAACCTGGGTTAGAATTCTGAATTTTGTTATTTTATGGAAAAGAAACTTCGAGGAAATCACGTTGCCACCCTAAGCCTCTGTGTCCTTGCCTATAAAAGGGAGACAAGAATCCAGGCTCTGCTTATGTGCTACAGGCTGGATATTTGTGGAATAAATTCATATGTTGAAATCCTGATGCCCCAAATGATGGTATTAGGAGGTGGGTCCCTTGGGAAGTGATCAGGTCATGAACAGGGCAGAGCCCTGATGAATGGGATTAAGGCCCTTATAAAAGAGCCCCACAGGAGTTTGCTGGTGGCCCAGAGGGTTAAGGATCTTGTGCTGTCACTGATCTGGGGCTGGTTCTATACCTAGTCCAGGAATTTCTAAGTGCTGCAGGCAAAACCAAAAAATAAATAAAAATTAAAAAAAAAAAAAAAAGAGAGAGCCCCACACAACTCACTAGCTTCTCTGCCATTTGAGGATACAAGCAGTTGGCAGTCTGGAAGAAGGCCCTCACCCGGCCACGCTGGCACCCTGCTCTCAGACTTCCAGCCTCCAGGACTGTGGGAAATAAAATTTCTGCTGTTTATGAGCTACCCAGTCTGTGGTATTTTGTTATGGCAGCCTGAATGGACTAAGTCACCACATGAGGAGGAGCATGAGACTGAGTGTGGAGAGGATGCTACCAGTGTGTATCATTATTCTTATCTTTAATAATGTTCTTAATTTGGCCCAGTTTCTTTTTATAAAAAGTTGATTATGTTTATAGAACAGAATATAAAATGGATCCCGTGTCACTGAAACTGTCGCCTCTGCTGTGTACGAGGGTGTGAGCTTGGAGGATGTTGGAGGGGAAAAGCCTCTTAAAACAGCATACATGTTGCTGGGTGTCTGCTTCGTTACTCACTTCTCTAATGTGAAAGTTTATGATTATGTGCAGACTTCCTGGGAATCGTGCAAAGGAAAAAGGAAGAACGGTAACCCTGGAAAAGGAAAAAGACAGTGCTTCTGTCATCGCAAAAGTCTGAATAGAAGCAAATTATGGTTGGTTTATTTTAACTACAGTTCTGTAAGTGCAAAGGAAGGCTGCTAACTTTTTTACAACTATGGATGTGATAAATTCATTTGAGTAATAAAAAAAAAAGATGAAAGAAGGAATAGTTTAATGAAAATAGACTTTAGTACTGTAGAAAACAGAAGTTCCTGTGATGAAGCTAGGGTAGGATGACGAGAACATACGTGGTTCCATTTTGTTTTTATTGGAGCCCACAAAGAAAACCAACAGTCTCCTGGGTGTAAGATATTTATACTTGTGAAAGACCACCCCGCTTTTAGAATTTAAGAGGATGCTAATAATCCTCCTTTGAATTGTAATTACATTGCACATATTTTCTCATAATCCTGTTGTTTTTAAATGATTTGAAAAACGTTAACTAGAAAATTAAGCCCTCTTTTGCTTAGGTAACTTGTCATTTTAGTCATTTTAGTTCTTTTGACATCTCTCTCTATCTTTTTGTGGCTGTGGTGTGCAGTGGCTTGATGTGGGATCTCAGTTCCCCTAGTAGGGATTGATCCCCGGCCACAGTGGTGAAAGCACTGGGTCCTAACCACTAGGCCACCAGGGAACTCCCTTCTACCTCCATTTTTAATCTTTGTTATTGAGAGGGTAATTATTCAAGTTACATCACTTAGCTATCAATGTGTAACAAACTACTCCAAAACATAATATCTTGAAATGACAATCACTTATTATTTTCCTGAGTCTGTTGGTTAGCTGGGGGAATTCTGTTTGTCTAAACCAGATTCTGATGATTTTAGCTGGTCTTCCTTGTGCATTAGAGGTTAGCTGGCTGTCTAAGATGCCTTTGATTGGGAAAATTGAACACTCTTTCAAATGTCTCTCACCCCTGCCCTCATCCCTCCAGCAGGCTGGTCTAGGCATGTTCTTATGACGGTGGTTGGGGTCTGAAAGCAGGCAAGCCCAGTCATGCAAGAGGGTAGGTGGCAGCACAAGTGTTTTTTTCAAGTCTCTATTTCTGTCACATTTGCAAATATCCCATTGGCCAAAGCAAATCATGGTGAAACTCAGGGTCAGAGTGAAGGAATTCAAGGCTATGGACCAAAGGAGGTAGTTATAGGAAGGCAGGCAATGAATTGGGGCCTCAATCTCCACGATGTCATTTCACTCTCTTTCTCCATCTTAGCAACCTTTGCTTGGGTAGTTCTACTGTTCATTCGCACTTCTACACACTGGGCAGGAAAAAACCAAGCAATTCAAACTCTACTTTGTTACTTGTTTTCAGAGCTTGGTGAGGGGGTCATTTGTCATTAAAGGCTACAATAAAAATTTTACTTTACTGACTTATATACCTCTCCCTTCCTTTTTAAAACAAAGTAAGCACCACACATTCTTGTAGAATGAAGTTAGTTTCTTTTCCAGTTTGATCTATATCCATCCCTGAACTCTATTCTGTTGCCAACGAATTGCTGTATTTTGGGGTCAGTATTTGGAGGACTTTGGTGGCTGAGTTTGTGCATTTTTTAGCCTTTGCTGTGTTCTTGCTTTTTTGCTTTCCTTTCTCCTGAACTCCACATTGCACTTCTTACTGTCCACTCTGAGTCTTGGAAAAACCTCAAACTGAACATGTTTCAAAGAATACTTGATACCCTCCCTTTGTGCATTCACTCATGCCTTTAATCAACAAATATTGGTGAGTGGTCACTGTGGTGACTCAGGTCACTGCTGTGGCGTGGGTTTGATCCCTGGCCCAGGAACTTCTGCATGCCATGTGTGCGGCCAAAAAGAACAAAAAATATTTGGTGAGAGGCTTTCATACTATTTCAAGCATTAGTAATCCAGTAGTGTAACGTACAAGCAAAATTATAGTCTGATGGGCTTGGCAGACAGTAAACAAACACAGGAATGCACTTTATTTGATGTTTAGTAGTGATAACTGTTTTGAGAAAATAAAGCAAGGTGAGCAGAATGACAGTGACAGAGGGGTGAGCAGGTATCCACAGAAGGCCTCCGAAGTTGGAGAGTGAGCCGTGACGAACATGGGGAAGGACACTGAAGGCAGAAGAAAACCACATGCAAAGGCTGCCTGAATAATATTCAGTAAAGCCATAGCCATGCTTCTAGTGGGAAGAGTGGTAGGAGACATGGTGGGGAGATTAGCAGGGGCTGGGTCACGTGGGGCCCTGCTAGAGCCCAGGAAGGTCTTCGCATTTATTCTAAGGAGATAGAAATTCAATGGTGGATTTGGGACCGCAGAGAGATGTTATCTGGTTTCAAGGGTAGAAGCTGGTAAGCTGTGACAGTTGTGTTAAAGAGGGGCTGCCTTAGGGGAGCACCAGTGGAAACTGTGAAAGGATGGAAGACTCTGGAGCTCTCCAAAGTGTGTTTCATTTAAATAAGCCAAATTTAGATATTGAGATCAGCTCTGCAAAGTTGAACATATGGAGAAGTGTTGCCCAAAGTAGACCCAGAACACTTCCAGTGATATCTGAGTTAATTTTAGGTGCTACGTCACATGAACAGATCTTTTAAATGTTAATAATTGCTTATAAGTGTAGTGTATGTTGGGAAAAATATATAAAACTGCATGCTACAGTTAACTGCTTGAAGTGAGGATAAAGTATTGAATGTGCCCAGCTGAGTACAGAAATTGAAAAGATTGTGGAGCTCTCATCGTGGCTCAGGGGTTAACGAATCCGACTAGGAATCATGAGGTTGCGGGTTTGATCCCTGGCCTCGCTCAGTGGGTTAAGGATCTGGTATTGCCATGAGCTGTGGTGTAGGTCACAAGATGTGGCTCAGATACCACATTGCTGTGACTGTGGTGTAGGCCAGCAGCTACAGCTTCGATTAGACCCCCTAGCCTGGGAACCTCCATGTGCTGCGGGTGTGGCCCTGGAAAAGACAAAAAGACAAAAAAGACAAAAAATTGTGAAGGATATGGCTGAATGAGTAGATTTAGGACATGTGACTGTGTTTTTATAAGATTTGATTTTGGGAGACAAGTGAATGATGACTCTGGTTTTAGGGTAGTGTATAATCATAATCGCATAGTACCATTTATTGATCATCTGCTATATGTGAGGCTCTGTACTTGGTGCTTTATAAATGCTCTTTCACTCAATTCTCATTGGAGTCTTTTATGACATAGGTGGTGAAGTTTTGATATTACTATTCAATAGATGAGGGGAGTGAAGTTCATAGCAAATAAATCATTTGTTCTTGAAGGTCTCTGAGTTTTCAGATATTGCAAGAGTATAAAAGTAATGTGTAGTGCTGGTAAATTCTCCGTAAGCAGAGGCTTAGTGTGTTTGGTAACTAGCATAGCCTCTGCACCTAGAATAACTTCTGATATTTGCCAGACAGTCAATCAATACTTGCTGAATGACTGAAAGAAAAAATAAAGTGGGTCTCTTAAAAATTTTTTATTTTTGTATTGAAGTGTAGTTGACTTATAATTTTTAGGGTAGTGTATTTTTAGGGTAGATTAAGGTGTGTATATATATATATATATACACACACACATACACATATATAAAACCAATATATATAGCAAAGTAATGTTTTATACACACACACACACACACACACACACACACACACACATATATCTATTTCTTTGTTTTGGGATTCTTTTCCATTATAGGGCATTTCCATTAAAGGATATTGCATATGGTTCCCTGTGCTATGCAGTAGGCCCTTGCTGATTATCTATTTTATGTATAGCAGTATTTCTTTTAAGTCTGGTTCAAGAGTGGTTAATATTCATGTTCCTCATAACAGGATGAGATTTAGGAAGTAGTCACCTGGAATTATAATTGAAAGACCATATTTGGGGACCACAGGGTGGCTTACTGTGCTCCCTGCCTTTTTACAACGTCCCAGTCTGGGCCTTATTCTTAGCTATTCTCCTTTAAGAATCTAAGCCACTCTTCTGGGTATAAGTGTGCAGCTCCTACGTCTCACACTCTGGTTCTAGACTGTAGTGGTAGAAGAAATAAACCTGGTAACAAACTTGGAGCCGCTTTAGGTAACATAACCTTTGGAAAGTCACTTAACCTCCCTTGAACCTATGTCTCTGTTAGTGAAAGGAGAGAGAGATGCTGGATCCGAGCCTTGATGTAAGCAGAGCCTGTGAGGTCTAGGAGAAGGCCGAGATGCTTAGGAAGAGTGGCATTAGGGTAAAGATGACTTGAAAGGCAAATGGCATTCAAGTTGCCTTTTTCTTGAGCATCCTTGCTTAGCTTTTTACCTAGAACTTTCTAAATAGTTAACTGTACCCCCTTTAGCTAAGTTTTCTGAAAAGGCTTGATTTTTTTTTTTTCTCTTAAAAAAAAGAAAAAGCCCAGTATTGAAAGCAAAGTCATTCAAGCACGTAGACTTCTGTGTGAGTGAAGCTCTAGCGTGCAGCCAGGGAAGCTCCACACACTCTCTGCTGCCAGCAGCCAGGAGGGTGGCCAGTGCAGCTCAGGGCAGGGATGCTGGGAGGTCTGTGAGAGGCAGGGAAATAGGAACTGACTGAAAACAGGGGGCTCCTGTAAAGGAGCAGGAACTCTCTGAAGGCAAGCGCAGGAGGGTGTTACTCAGCTCGAGAGGGCTGTTTCCTTTCCTTGCAGAGGTGGGAGCTGCAGAGTTGGGGGTGAGCCCCAGTAAGAGCTTAACATGTTTAGTGCTCATTGCCAGAGCTGCTACCTTCTCCTGTTGCCTCATATCTGCTGCCTGGTGTCCCTGACCAGCCTGGAAGCACATGTTTTTTGAATTATGAAATAGGTAATTTCTGCCAAATTATCTGAGGGGTTGGGGGTGTATGGATGAAAGTCATATTATTGTGAACCTCTGAAAACTCCTAATTTCCTGGGGCAAGACACAAAGTTTCCAGCACAAGGCTGAGCAGAGGTAAGCTCTATACAGAGGCAGACAGCTGCTGTGGGAGGGCAAGGTAAGGGAACAGGTGAATCTGGGAAGCCATTTTGAAAGGAATAGGATTCAAGAGAGGCTTTGAGGGAAGGGTTTGACGTTGATGTTTATCTTTAGGAAGAAGGGAATTTCAGGTCTAGGCAAAGGAAATGGCCTTCTCAAAGGCCTGGATGCTGGAAAATGCTGAGGCTGGGTCTGGGTCTTGGAGAACCCAGCAGTGGGGAGGGAGTTTATATGTGTTTTTGGGAAGGGGTAGCAGGAGATGGGAGTAGACATGGTGGGGGTTAGGGGTTGCTCTGCAAGTCAGCTGAGTACTTTGAATGTTCCTGGGTCTGCATGGGGAGCCTATCGAACTCTGGTGGAGGGATTTGGGAAGCAGAGTGGCAGGAGAGGGCCATGGTTAGGGACAGCAAGGAGACAGGTGTGTGTGTGTGTGTGTGTTTAAATTTTTATTTTGAAATTTAAATTGAGAAAAAAGTTGCAAAAAATATTCAAAGAGCTCTGAAATATCCTTCAACTGGGTTTATCAAAGTTTTGCTACCTTTGTTTCATCATTACTCTAGTTTTTTCTCAAACATTTGAGAGTAAGTTGCAGACACAATGCCTCTTTTACTCTTAAATATTTCAGTGTGTGTTCCTTAAAAACAAGAGCTTTCATTTATATTACTTCAGTACTGTGATTGAAATCAGGAAATTTAGTATTGATAAACAACTTATTATCTATTGTATTCATTTTACTAATTGCCTCAGTATTTAGGAGGTCTGATCTTTTCTCTTTTTTGTGTGTGTGCCAATGAAATAGCCTGGAGCCGAAGCACTGACAGTGGGAATAAGAGAACCATTTCAGAGTAGATGAAGTAGAACTAGAAGGTAAGTGAGGAATTAAAGCTGATGAGGAGGTTGCAAATTATAGGTCGATGTTATTATTTATTTATTTATTTTGTCTGGCTGTGGCATAGAGTGGCTTGATGTGGAATCTCAGCTCCCTGACCAGAGTTTGAGCCTCGATTTTAGTGGTGAAAGCACTGAGTCCTAACTACCAGACCACCAGGGAACTCCCAGGATTTATACTGTTAATCAACAAGGAACTTGCAAAAGGAATTTGAATTGCAAAGGTGGTCTGATGTCCTGGATTTATTTATTTTTTATTTTTTTAATTTTTTGTCTTTTTGTCTTTTTAGGGCCACACCCTAGGCATATGGAAGTTCCCAGGCTAGGGGTAGCTGTAGCCGCCGGCCTATGCCACAGCCACAGGAATGCCAGATCCAAGCCATGTCTGCTCCCTGCACCATAGCTCACAGCAATGCTGGGTCCTTAACCCACTGAGTGAGGCCAGGGATCGAACCCACAACCTAATGGTTCCTAGTCAGATTCGTTTCTGCTGTGCTACAGTAGGAATTCCTGGATTTTTGAGTTAGTTATCATCATTGTATTTCTGTAATACATTAAATGTCAGATAGTGTAAGGAGAAGTAACTTAGTATAGTGGTCAAGAGTATGGACTTTCTGGGCTAGATTGCCTGGATTGGAGTCAGGCCTTGCCACTTACTAGCTGTGTGACCCGGGGAGGTTACTTAGGTTGGCTGTACCTCAGTTTTCTCATCTGTGATACGTAATAGCAGGAGGCAAGTTCTAGGCACCGACCATCACTACACAACCCCCTTTAAAATAATCTTCAATATACATCCAGACTTTCTCCAGTTATTTCATTTTTTCAAATATACTTCTGACTTCCTCAGTGAACACCTTCACTGCCCACTCTACAAAGACTGAGGTGATTGTAAGTGAATCACTTCAACTTTCTCTCTCTCCACAGGAGGGACTACTTGCCTCATAAGGAGCTGGTGGAGATTAAATGAGTTACTATATGTAAGGTGCTGTATCACAGGCCTGCCTGACATATAGTAAGTACTATATATGTTTGTTAAATCATTATAAATAAATGGGATATCATACTTGTATGTTATGAATTCTTACTAGTAAATCTGTAAGGTAAGCATGCTGCTATTTTTACTAACTAGGACTCATGTTATATGGTTTGCCTAAGGCTGGCATGGTTTGCTGGTATGGAAAACATATTCTGTTCCACATACCAGAGCACTCTCAGGGTTTCTATATGAGAATACCTAACAGACAGTAGAAATGGACTCATTATTAGGATAAGGGCTGAGGCTCTGTAGTTGAAAGTCCTTCACATTGAGGTAGTGGTTGATGACATGGGATGCCTGCAGTTGCTAAGAGAGTCTGTAGAAGAAAAGATTGAATATTGGAGCTGGTGAGTAAGAATGGGTAGGAGCAGATAGAGAGATGGACATAAAACAGAAGGGTGTGGAGTACAGAAAAGGCATAGTTAAAAGATGACTCCCCCATTCTTTGAGAAGTGAAGTGGGACAAAATAAAAGCAGGGAGCTGGGATAGTGATGGCTGGGTCCCTTGTGACCTTGGTGGGAATGGTGGCACTAGTTTGGTGAATGTAGAATCTGATTTTCAAGGGCTTAAGAAGAGAAGCAATAAATTCCATGAAAGTAAACTATTCTTTTAAGAAGTTTGGCAATTAAAGGTAGCTAACTATGGAAGAAACAGGTAAGGGATCCCTTTTCAACAGAGGCAATTGAGTTTGACCTCTAGGAGAGGAAAGGCAAAGACTAAAGAAATAGTGGAGAAGCTGGAAAGAGCAGGCTAGCAGAGGTAGGTCAGGAGCATGGGTGCTGGGGGGTTGGGCTCAGTAGGGATGCTGCTTTAGGATTGGAGGGAAAAAAGAGTCTATGTACAGTATCTTATGACATTGCATGTGGATGGAGAGAAAGTTGAGGCAGTTCACTTACAATCACTTCAATCTTTGTAGAGTGGGCAAGGAAGATGTTGGGGAAGTCAGAAGTATATTTGAGAACATGAAAGAATTGGAGGGAGTTTTGGATGTCTTTTAGAGATAAAATGAAAAGGGGGTTGAATAGTGATGGCCAGTGCCTATGACTGATTGAGTGGCATGGTTCTACAAGGTATTGTTATATAATTTTCTCTAGTGACACCTTGGAACTGGAAGAAATGGATTGAGTTAGTTCAAGTGAGGTGTGTGGGTTTTTTTTTTTTTTTTTTTTTTTTTTTAAGGGCCAGGCTAGGGGTCGAAATGGAGCTGCAGCTGCTGGCCTACACCACAGCTTACTGCAACGCCAAAACCTTAACACACTGAGTGAGGTTGGGGATCGAACCTGCGTCCTCATGAGTACTAGTCACATTTGTTTCTGCTGAGCCATGGTGGAAACTCCCAAGTAAGGGTTCTTATCGAAAGTCAAGATTACTAGGGAATTTCAGAGAGCATTTGGTTGGAAATAGTTAACTATAGGCTCTGAAGAGGAGGCTGTATAGGCTAGGTTAATGCTTCTCATACGTCCTCTGTAAAATATCCATAATGACCGTGAAGAAGAAGGGAAACTTATCTCCAAGGCTTGGGGATTTACATCAAAGTAGCCCATTACAGTTCTGAAGTCTTGAGTTTTATTTTCAAAATATTTAAAATTCCATGATGGCTCTGCATTTGTTTTAAATTTAGGTATTAAGCTATTTATCATTGAAACTAAACAGTTAAGAAAAGATATGCCAGAGTTCCCATTGTGGTGCAGTGGTTAACGAATCCAACTAGGAACCATGAGGTTGCAGGTTTGATTCCTGGCCTTGCTCAGTGGGTTAAGGATCCGGTGTTGCCATGAGCTGTGGTGTAGTTTGCAGACGTGGCTCGGATCCCTTGTTGCTGTGGCTCTGGCGTAGGCTGGCAGCTACAGCTCTGATTAGACCCCTAGCCTGGGAACCTCCATATGCCGCGGGAGCGGCCCAAGAAAAATGGCAAAAAGACAAAAAAAAAAAAAAAGATATGCCACATTTTTTTCATGACTACACTGAGATGAGGGTGGGGTTATATATCTTAGCTTAAGAATCCTGGGATTAAAAAAAGGAGAAAAAGCACAATCAACTGGAGAGAACAATGAAAGGGTAAGATAAATTCATCAGGAAGCAAGACATAGGAAAGGTGGAAAAATATGAGATGGTAGCTAGAGGGAGGTTTGTTAAAAATGTTGTCTTGAAGCTAAGACACCAGAAAGTGATGTGAGTCTCGAGCGTGATCAAGTGAGCCACTGAGGGATTGAGACGGAGAGTTGGAGCCTGCCTTGGGTGATTTCAATCTCTGTCAAGTTGCTCTTGACTTAGAACCTGAAAGCAAAATTTCTCTCTTATGGTGCACAGAAGAAAAATTAATGTTTAAAAAGAAGCTTTTGCAAAATATTAAGCCAGACATTTATTTTTAAACATTGCCTTGAAGTCAGAGAGAGATTAATAGAGCCAATTTAAATCCCCTTAGGGAACATTTAGTATCTGCCTCTTGCCTTATAGCCTCCACTAAAAGTGGAAGCAAGAAGTCCTACAATTGCAATGACAATTGTGACACTGAGTAATGTTTAAATGAATGCATTTCCCAATTCATTTATAGGACAAATCCTTACTTACCTTATCTGTGACAGTCTCTGTCTGGAACAACAAGCAGATAATTTGTGGAATTAGTGACTATTTCAGGAGAGTATGTTAGTTGTCATTTGTGCCCTTGTTCTTAGGTTTCAAAATAATGTTGCAGACAAATACGGTTGACCCTTGAACAACTGTTAGGGGTGCCGACTTTCTAAGCAGTCAAAAATCTGCAGATAGCATTACAGTATGCCTTCCATCCATGGTAATGTCTGTGGTTCCACATCCGTGGATTCAACCAACCCTGGATACTGTAGTACTATTGTAAGGATTTATTGGGGGGGAAAAAAAACAACCCCCAAACCATAAACTATGTGTTAAGTCAATCCCTGCTGTTGAAACTCACGTTGTTCAAGGGTTAACAGTACTTCCATTTAAACTAGGGGAGGACTTTTGGCAATGGTGGATAATGCAACAAAAGAAGCTGCACACTGCCGTATATAAAATAGCCAACAAGTACTTACTGTATATCACAGGGAACTATACTCAATACCTTGTAATAAACTATAATGGAAAAGAATCTGAAAAACAATCATATATATATTCTTTTATATAAAGTCTCTGTGCATGTTCTTCCAATCTTTGTTTTAAGCTATTTTATGACAGATTTGTATTTTACACAAATGAAATTATACCTAGCTTCTTTTTTATGATTTATGGAGGTCATGATTTATGGAAGGTAAGCATTTAGTCTCACTTTTAAACTACTTTTGGAAAATTATCTGAAGCCTAGTGAAAAAAACAATAAAGCAAGAGAAATGACTTAATCAAATAACAGCACCCTCAAGACGAGTATATTGAGGAGTATTTCTTCATCTTAGCATGTGTTTGGGAAGTAAGTGGGTTCATTTTCCGCATTTGAGTCTGGTCTTTTTATTTTTACCCTTTCAGCTCTATAACCTCCAAAAGCATATCAGCCTGATGGACCTGTGATGTCATGCTTAGCTTTAACTCACTCCCTAGCACCATGTCCAGTTCAGAGACTCTCTTGTAACACTCAGTCCCTGACACCTGTGGGAACATATCTGGAGACAGATAATGGCTGCTCCCAGGGGAAGTAGAATCAGAGGCCTAGGTGTTTTACTGAGCTGGGCAATGCTGAACCTTGGAACTGTGCTGGAGAGGAGAGCTCTTTTTACCTCCTCTGCTCCTGTAACAGCTGACATCTCTGTCTGCGGCCTGAATTCCTGTGGTCAGCCTTTCCTTTGACAAGGGTAGCATTTCTCTAATGTTACTTATGAATTTAGGTGTATTTCTGATTATGCCAAGCTATATTTGTAAAACACAAAATTCAAGTTGACGAATAACTAGAATTTATTCTCATCCATGTTCTGGATGAACCGAAAATGAAGCCAGCAGTGTTTCTTATCCTTTGAAAACATTCATTGAATTTTCAGAAATAGAAAAAGTATATCGTTTCCTGGAGATGCCGATGTGTTCCCTTAGAAGGGTCGGGCCTCCATTCATTGAGAATTACTAATTTTTCGAAAAGTTCGCAGATGACGACAGGGGTATGTGGAGGATGAGGAGGAGGCGGGAGAGAAGGAAAAGAAATGGGTTAAAATTTCATTCAAAGAGACAATTTTAATATTGAGTTAGGAATTAAAGACTGTCAGAAAAATGAACCATTCTAAAGTTGGCATAAATTTGCTGCATGTGTGTACTTTTGTTTCTGAATAAAGCTCAAATGGTTTCTCATGAGAGGGAGCAAATACAGAAATCTTGCACAATGTATTGAAATTGGCAGTTGGTCAGAGCTTGGCCGCAGCAGGAGAGGACAGCTTTTTGTTGTGGTGCTTTGTGCCAGGATGTTGGGCAAAACATCTTCAGCTTTCTCTGGGAAGACCCCAATGTAGGAGCAAGCTGGGAAAAACAGAGCGTGAGGGTGTGGCTGCATCCTGGTCAGGCAGCATCCTGGTCTGTGCTGCTCCAGCTGAGCTTCTCCAGGGACTGGAATGTTTTGCTTTCATAGTCATCTGGATTGTTTACGAAGGGTAGAAGTGGCCTGGCCTTACCCCAGACCTGCTGATTGAGTTGTCTGTGGGGTGCTGCTTGAGAATCTGTATGTTAAAGAAGCTCCAAGGGCAACTGTAATGTGCGGTCATGTTTAAGAACCGCTAGTGTAAATAGCAACAAAGCCTGTGTGTGTGTGTGTGTGTGTGTGTGTGTGTGAGTGGTACGACAGCTATGAGTTGAAATTGGACTTCTGGAATTTGCCAGGAGGTAGCAAGGGAGACACATGAACCAGGTGCCAAGGATGTGGCCTTGGGCCTCACCAGAAACTTTCTCCTCTAGGGTGTTGAGGTTCTGGAAGACACTGTCTGGCCCTGATTAAATCCTGCATTCCCAGGCCAGAAAAGCCATCACAATGGTTTCTTTAAGGTTCTGTTTACTATTTATCTTTGATTTTTCCACCTCAGGCAGGAATCCTCGTATTCAGTTTTCTTCAGTGTGTTTGCAAATTTCCAACAGTTCTCTGGTTTCTTAGGTTTCCCTTTTGTTTTCTATGCCATTTATTAGGATAACGATCTACAGATTTAACAGATTGAAGAATCTTTGCAGATAAACAGCAGAAGCTGGAGCTACATATGATGCTTTCTATTATATACCCAAAGTCTGTTGTACGTGACAAGAATGAAATTTTATTTACTTTTTTTGGTGCACCAAGCATAACATTTAAAAAAAAGGAAAAAACCTTGTGGGAAGAAGAAAAACCCTGGATGCCAATGGTTGGCCATTATTTTGGAACTCTGGGCTCCATGTTAGTGAGGGATCATTACAAAGGGAGCTACTAACTGTAGTTTGGTGTAGCTGACATGACTTTATATCCCAGTAGGCAGGTCAGTCTTGGCTTTGTCTATTGAGCTAGTATACCATTTGGTTAGGGTCCCTTTTCTACTCAGCAGTACCCTGGTTCTGATAATAAGTTATGTGGTCACTGTGAGGATAGGAGAGGCAAAGACATGTCCTAGTATCACTGTGAGCACACATTTCAGTCTGTGATTTATCCCATTCTGACATTTGCAGGCCCAGGACAAGAGGCCCTCCTGTTCCACAGCCTTATCTTTTTTCTTTGTTCCCTGGCTCCACTAATCAACTGTAGGAATACGTGTGGACCAACCCAGTCTGCTCATTCAAGTTTTATTCACCCTCACAGCCCAATAGCTACCTGTGGTCCCTCCTCAGGCCTAGGGGCATGCACACTGGCTGCAAAGTGGTCGGATCTTGGGAGGGTAAAGACCCATATGGGTCCTGGAGGCTGGCTTTGGACCATTTGAGGAAGAGAATTCTAGGGACATGGGAACTTGGGGACTGGTCTAGAAGTGGGCTTGTTGCTATGGTGGGTATATCCTCCAGCCCCGCAGACTCCTAGCCCATAGAGAAGGACAGGACAGAAGCTCCAAGTTAGGGTTACCTGGCCCTAGGATGGTCCTGTTCTTTTCACTCCTTTTAAGAGATCCTGCTTCTAGAACATCTGGAGCAGCATCCCAGGAAAGCAGGCTCACTATGCCATTTGGGATGAGCACACTCTAAACTTGAATACTGCTTGATCTGCTGACTGAGGTCCAGGGGTATCATTTTTCTGGCCAAATAGAAATCCCTTGTCCTGTTTTTAGGCTGATTTGTTCTCTAATGCAGTATATTTAGGGTATCAATTCCATTTTTTCAGATCAAAACAAAAACTTAAACTATATGGCTTAATATTTTCAAAAGACAACCAACAGGAAGGCATGGTATGTTTCATCAATGGAAATTCTGTGAATGTTTTCTTTGCTTGCTGATAGGTTCTACCAGGTGTATGGGTGTGAAGATAGGAAAACCATTTGTCCAGACATTCCCACTTGGATTTTGTTTATCTGAGGATCAGTCAAATGGAAAGACTTTCCTTTCTTGTGATTATTTCCTTTCTTCCTTTTTCCTTTCTTGTGACATCTTTTACTTATTCTCAAGATATTTCTTCTGCATATACTAGTAGAACTTCTTTAATTAGTAAATTTATTTTTATGGCTGCACCTACGGCATATGGTAGCTCCCAGGTTAGGGAATGAATCCAAGCCACACCTGCGACCTATAATGCAGCTGTGGCAAACTGCTTCCTTTAGCCCATTGTGCCAAGCCGGGGATTGAACCCGAACCTCTGCAGCAACCCAAGATGCCACATTCAGATTCTTAATCCATGGTGCCATGGAAGAAACTCCTTGAATAATTTTAAAGTCAATATACTCTTTCTCTTTTTTCTCCTCCCCTCATTAGGACTGAACTGGCTTTACAGAGTGACATGGTATTTTCCTGGGCTAGGAGTACTTTCCTTTTTTGAGGGTCCTTGGACACCCTGCAGACAGGGTCATTGTGTAGTGTAGAGATGGTGCCCTGCACAATCCTGGGGGTTCATTTCTCAGAGTATGAATGGGGTTGTGCCAAGTGGCAGTCCTGCCTATGCATATTTTGGTCAGGAACTCCTCTGAATCATGTACACCCCATACATTTTTATGCTTCTTTCTCACGCATCATAAGCATGTGGAGAAGATGGGTGTTGGAAGAGAGGAGCTGAAAATCATGCTATTGTCTACACTTTCCTCCATTTTTTTTGAGGATGCTCATTCTCCTTTTAATGTTAAGGTAGATCAGGGAAAATAGAAGCCACTGTGAAGGTACAGAACTAATTTTTATATTATCAATGATTTTGGCCAACAATTGTGCCAAAAATATATTTTCAAACTCTTGTTCTATCCTGTCAATTAGCTTCCCTGGGGTTTGAGCAAGTATGACTTTTTGTTGTTTTGCTTTTTCTAGGGCCGCTCCTGAGGCATATGGAGGTTCCCAGGCTACGGGTAGAATCAGAGCTGTAGCTGCCAGCCTACGCCAGAGCCACAGCAACACGGGATCCGTAGCCGCGTCTGCGACCTACACCACAGCTCATGGCAACGCCAGATCCTTAACCCACTGAGCAGGCCAGGGATCGAACCCACAACCTCACGGTTCTTAGTTGGATTCTTAACCACTGAACCACAACGGGAACTCTGACTTTCCCATTTTCATGGACAGCTCAGTGTGTGATTTTCCCGGAATTAATAGTATAAAGTAATGCTTCAAATATCTATTTGAATTATTGCCCATTTGTAACCCAGTAAGGCTGTATTAAATCACACTGTTTGGGGTAATTAATTATTTAATAAGAAGGTGTTCTTTGAACCCCTGATTTAAAGAAACTAGTTAGTCTTTTGCCGGGGCCAACTCAGCAGGATGGGGCTGAAGAACGGGTGCTGTGGAACTTAAGGAAAAATAGTTAACACAAAACAAGACACAGAGACATTTATCTTAAGTCGAGGTGGGAGCCAGGGAACTCAAGGTCTCAGGGACCAAGAGCGTGGGGGACTCAAGGTCTCCGGGATCAAGAGCGCCCTGCCTCAAAAAACCACACTGCTTTTATTCTCAGATCAAGTGAGGAGTGGCTATGGGTGGATGATACAGGGTTTGTTTAAAGCCACTTAGGTGGTAAAGAGTTAAGCTCTTACTCTGACCTCTAGGCACATAACAGTTAAGTCACTTATGCCTTTAGGTCTTTGTTCTTAAGCTTAAGTCATTTACCAGCACTGTGACTGTTTTTCAAAGCAGGAAGATGGGATAAAGTAAGTCAAGAAGATGGGATAAAGTAAAGAAGGACAAGATGGAGTTTTCAAGGAAACATGTCTTGCAACATCTCCCCCTTTTTGTTTTTGTGGGAAGACAAAAATAGGCCTTGCAACTTTTTTCATTTCTTCTTGAATTATTCACTTAGACAGAACACAGTCCAAGTTCAGTCTCAGAGTTCAAGTTTCACGTGGAACTCCTCGGGCTTCTGCTGTGCATAGACTGACCAACTTCCATGGGTGGCCAGAGCAGGGCTTAGCACTCTGATGATGGTGAAGGGAGTCTCTGGAACTTGACCATGAAGAGATTCTTGAGGCGCTGTACAGCCTCCCCGGTGTGCATGTCAGCAGCAGATGCAACCTTCTTCACTCTGATGTGATGGATCCATGGGGCAATACCCGCAACCTTTATAGCAGTTGGGCTTACGATGCGACCCTCAGTTTACAAATGTTAATAAATAACCACAAAGAATGTATCAAAGCCCATATCCCTACACTGACTACCTGAGTTAAAAATCTACCTTAATTCCCCCCCTTTGAGTTGGAGACTCTAACTGTGGGAAAAGGGGCGACGACCGCTCTAACTTCTTCCTGCTGAAAAGGGGCGTCGTTAGGGAAAGCAGTTAGGTCTCCACTCATGGAATGGTCAAGTGGGCTTTGATAACATTGCTTTGGATACCTCAAAGAAATATTTTCACCGGGAGGAGGAGGTCAGCTGGTTCCACAGGGCAGCTCCAAAAGCTGGAGCTGGATTGACAGCTCATGAATCTACTGATGAAGATCTAGCAGGGAATTAGACACATTCTGTGAACAATCAGGAATACAACATTTAGATTTTATAATAGCACAAGTAACTCATGATTCTTCTGATTTCTCTGGCTGGTTATGAAACATTTGTATACCTTGGTCAGCATGCAATGGAAAGCTACCTTATGTCCTTTTGAACAGTATGATTTATGGCATCACCTTCAAGTTAACTTACTCAAATATATTCTAAACAGTCCCCACCATGTTCAAAATTCACTTCTCAATGTCCACTTGCCACACACCTTGTATCACTTTCTGTATCCACATTAGTTTGTCCCTTATTTTCCAAGCAGAGCAATCAGCTGAAGACAATCTTCCTTTTGCCTTAATAAGATGTAATTCCATTCCTCATTCCTTCTATATAGAAAACACAACTCATCCTACTTTTCTAAAGCAACCACGGACTGACTTTTATAATTTC
Source organism: Phacochoerus africanus (assembly GCF_016906955.1). Classification (NCBI taxonomy): domain Eukaryota; kingdom Metazoa; phylum Chordata; class Mammalia; order Artiodactyla; family Suidae; genus Phacochoerus; species Phacochoerus africanus. The sequence goes on from NC_062544.1 coordinate 40,722,431, forward strand.
TAAAAACAAGTTTTTCTTATAGAGACCATCTCAGGTGGCACTGATCATATTGTTTCATCATTCTAAAGACCTTTAGTTTTTTGTTTAGTAACTGATGTTTCAGTGTCTCATTTGACTTCTGTTAAACCTAGGTACGATAAGGTATTATACCTAATGTTGACAACTGTAACAACGTGTATGTAGTTACCTTCCATATTTTAGGAATTTCTAAAAGAGGAGTTGGACTCTGAAACAATCAGAAAGGTATTGAGAAAAGAAAATGGATTCCCAGTCACAACTCAAAGGTTGTGTAAAGAATTTTGTAACCGGCTTGCCAGAAATATAAATGTGGCAGATTCATGAAGGAGGGGCCCAGGATTGGAGAGGAGGATTGAAAAGTGGCTCTGTATTCCTACATTTAGAGTCACCCAGGGCTGAGTGGTGATAAGGACAGGAGCCATTATGGAAATGTTCCATCAGTCTTGATCCTGGGCCTGAGGGGTCAACCACGGAGACCTTCGTCTTCAGGGGCAATCCCTCTTCCAGTGATCTGAGTCTTGGGGCATTCCCATTTAAAGGGTCCCTCTTTTCCTCAGAGGAAACAGACTCCGGGCATAGGTCTCTGCCCTAGTCCTCTCACCTTTGAGACTCCCAGATTGACTCCCTGTAGCGCCATAACTAGAGCCTCAGCCTTTTCTCAGTCTCTCTTCTTGTTCTCCTTTCATTCTTCCTGGCCCCAATTATAACATACTCTGAGGAGGTGCTCCAGATCCTGATCAGGGCCAAAAGCCAATTTTTGGAGCTTTCTCCATATATCTGGCACCGGCTGAGCTATGAATTTATCCTTAAGAATTATTTGGCCCTCCATTGTTTCTGGGTTCCTTTGTATGTTTTCTCAATGCCCTTCTGAGTCTTGCTAAGAAAGCTGATGGACTCTCTTGTTAAACCTTCAATAGTTTTTAATGGGTTTTACTCATGAGGCTTTTAATCTCTGTCCTATGCCAGTTGTGAGAATACTCACTGCGATGGAAACCAAAGTAAAGAGAGCTAAGACTAAATTATTTGGAGTGAGAGGCTTTCCTTTTCTTAGTAGATTTTCAGCTTCTCGGGTTAGATGTTTGATTTGACCTCAAGTGGGAAGATGAGCCTTTATCATCCTCCTTCTGGGGTCTAGAGGATGCTTCACAAGCTTGCTCATGATATGGTTTGATTCTTCTATATGGCCCTTCTCTAATTGTTCTTGGACAAGATCACTTAAAACCTTTAATTTTTCTGAAGAAAAAGGCCAATGCTCAACCCAAACTGGTTTTTCTGTAGTCCATTTCAGTCGAATAGGTTCAGGAGAAACATAATTATTTTTACAAGCAGTGGCCACTAATGAAAAGGCCGATATCCCAAACCAGATTTGTCCATTTTAACCTCAGATTCAATAGGTTCCACTCTCCACTGATGATGTCTTCCTAATCCCAATCCGGGAATGTAACCCTGTTTCTGCAACATTTTTTGGCTTTGATGACTATATTGATCTACTGGTGGTAAGTAAATTTCTGCATGCCACTGTTGTAATAAATCTCTCCCCCATAGATTGATAGGGAGTTGAGCAACATAAGGTTTCAATCTAGCTGGCTGCCCATCTGGTCCTTCACAATTAAGCCATTGGGCACTCTTTTTGAGACCATTTGCTTTTCCTAACCCAGTGACTTCAACATCAGCTGGCTGAAGAGGCCAGGTGTCTGGCCAATGTAAATGGCTAATGATTGAAACATCAGCACCAGTATCAATCAATCCTCTAAAAGACTTCCCATTTATGATAACTTGACAAGTGGGTCATTCCTCTAGGACCTTTTCTGATAAAAACACTCCTGCCCCTCCTGTGGTATTGAATCTCTTCTGTCTAAAATTATTCCTGTCTTTTTTCTTCTGGACTCTAGGTAAAATTAAGATTGAGCAATCCGATCCCCTTTTTTAATTTTCCAAGGAATCACAGTGGAAACCATCACTTGTACTTTATCATCCCCGTTATTATCCAATATCCTGGTATGAACTCGAATTCCTTGTTCTGTTAGCTCTGCCCTTCCTATTGTCAATCCTATTGTATCTGATGGTAATGGATTTTCCAATTTGGTTGTAATAGAAGTAGGAGTTTCGCTAGGAAGGAGAATTAAATCGTGTAAACTAGGGAGATCTACTGTGATGTCGAACTCTGGTGCAGAGCGTAGTTCCAGGGAGTCTGGCTCTTGTTCTGAATGGGGAATGCTTCCTTGGTTGACGGGGCTGGAAGCTTGCCCCGAGGGTAGTTTCCCAACAAGGGGGTTCCATCTTTATGAAAGATGGACCGGCACTGGTTAGCCCAGTGATTTCCTTTATTACATCTTGGACATAGTCTGGGCTGTTTATTATTGTTACCAGAAGGTGCTGAAGCTCTGTGAAAGAAAGGTCGGGCTCGTGGAAGAGCGCGACATTGTTTTTTAATATGTCCTGTCTTGCCACAATTAAAACATTTTCCTGAAAATTTGTCTTTAACTTTTAAATTAGCCATTGCTTGGGCTAGCATTGAGGCCTTAAAAGACTCCGTCCCCACTCCCTGACAGGCTTTAATATATTCAGCTATGTTAGCTTTTCCTTTTAAAAATCCTATGGCCTTTTTGCAATCAGTGTTTGCGTTTTCATATGCTAACAATTGAAAAATATATCAGACACCTCAGAGTTAGTAACTTGTCGTTTTAATGCCTCTTGTAAATGAGCTAGAAATTCAGTATAAGGTTCCTTAGGGCCTTGTAGGATCTTTTGAAAAGAAATATTTATTTGACCCGTAGATTCAATTTTATCCCATGCCGTTAAGCAACATTGTCTAATCTGTTCAATAGCCAAATCATTCATTTTTAATTGATCTTGAAGATTACTCCAAGGACCAATCCCTAACAATTGTTCCATTGTAATTGGAAGATTTCGAACCTGATTACGATTAGCAGTAATTTGGGCATGATCTTGCCACCAAGACTTAAATTGTAAATATTCACTAGGTGATAGCACAGCACGGGTTAAGCTATGCCAATCAGCAGGAATCATACGATTTCCTTCAGCTACTCCCTGCAGGATTCCTTTTGTAAAGGGAGAATTAACACCATAGTTTTGAACGGCCTGTTTTAATTCTTTAAGTGTGTTAAAAGGAAAGGGCTCATGAATGAACTCGTAAACTCCATCAAGGTTGGCGGGATCAATGCCTGGAGCCACTGTCTCCCTGACAGTTACTGGAAAGGCTAAGTGTATGGCATCCAAATCGCCTTCCCTTTGAGCCTGTAAAATTCCCTGTTGAATGGACGATAGGTGGTGTTCAGGGATAGCGCTCATTTTCTTTACAACCCTGGAAGTAGAGGCTTGACGAGTCCTCGTCACCTTACTCCTAATAGGAGGCGATTGAGGAATATCAGAATCAACAATTGGAGCCGAAGGCTCAGGAGCCAGATATTCTCTATGATAATTTTGTTCAGGGACTGAATATTTAGATTCTTCCAACAAAGGTGTAAACTCCCCTCCTTCCTCTAAGTCCTCTGTGGTCTCTGGAAGTTCTAAAACTGATTTAATTAAGTTCCAAGTACTCCAAATGGACACAGGAATTTGAATGCCCTCATCATGCAATATCCTAAGTTCCATTCCTATCGTTTCCCATATCTTTAAATATAATGTTTCTGATGTAAAAAGCCAATCACAATGTTTCTCAATAGTCTGAAAAAGTTTTGAAAGCTTACTTTCACTTGTTTTTGCACCACCCTTTTTAAGGAGTTGTCCAAACAAACAAATGTAAGGATTATAGTTTCCCATTTTACCCCGTAAATACCTGAGAGAGGGAACTTATCTGCAAGATTTCTTTAGCGTGGCCACACAAAATTCCTCCCTTCTTCTCAGGGCTCCACAGCACTTCAGTGAATAAAATTTCCACTGTAGTTGCGATCCTTCGTTCCTCGTGCCTGCCTGTTTGTGAGCCTGCCCCACGTTGGGCGCCACTTGCCGGGGCCAACTCAGCAGGATGGGGCTGAAGAACGGGTGCTGTGGAACTTAAGGAAAAATAGTTAACACAAAACAAGACACAGAGACATTTATCTTAAGTCGAGGTGGGAGCCAGGGAACTCAAGGTCTCAGGGACCAAGAGCGTGGGGGACTCAAGGTCTCCGGGATCAAGAGCGCCCTGCCTCAAAAAACCACACTGCTTTTATTCTCAGATCAAGTGAGGAGTGGCTATGGGTGGATGATACAGGGTTTGTTTAAAGCCACTTAGGTGGTAAAGAGTTAAGCTCTTACTCTGACCTCTAGGCACATAACAGTTAAGTCACTTATGCCTTTAGGTCTTTGTTCTTAAGCTTAAGTCATTTACCAGCACTGTGACTGTTTTTCAAAGCAGGAAGATGGGATAAAGTAAGTCAAGAAGATGGGATAAAGTAAAGAAGGACAAGATGGAGTTTTCAAGGAAACATGTCTTGCAACAGTCTTTATTTGGTCATAACTAGAGACTCAAGTGAGGAAGAATTACTGTTCAAATATTTGCTTGCTACATTTTTGGTTTTCAGTGGTGGTAAAATGAGGAGGGGCACATGTGAATTGCAGAGGAATTATCAGATGGGCTCCAGTATGCACTGCATGTACTTCCTCGTTATCTCTGTGCCCTGCTCATTACCACTTCTTTTCTTTGATTATTGGAATCTTCCATTCTTAGTAATTTAATTTATCCCCCTTAACACCAGCCTGTCACGACAGCCTGAAAACCAGGCTTGATCAAGTCCAGGTTTATTTTAATTCTTCTTTATCAAGCCCAAGAGAGAACTTCTTAGAGACTGTGCTGATCTATGTGTCTTGAAAAAACACCAACTGTGGGAATTTTGATGTATAATGAAGCCCAGAGAGGAATGGGCTCCATGCCAAAATGTTGCCAATAGATATAATTTGAACAAGCAAACATGACATAGATTCTTAACTATTTTCCCAAAGGGAAAACAGTAGAAGGGAGAAAACTTGAAAATAGACAGTGTCCAGTAGTGACGGGATGGCTTATAGCTCTAATGCTTCTCGCAAGTATTCAGCAGACAGTTGGGGTGAGAGTGAGGGTATTAGCTGCTCAACAAATTATTTGTTAACTGAGTAAACAAATGGATCTGATCCTGCTGTAAGCAGTTCTAAGGCAGAGAACCCCTGGCATGGGTGTTCACAGCAGCCACATATCCTGAGCCCCACTGTGCTATCTGCTCTTCGTGTGCTGATTGCTTTGATCTTGGCTGAAACAAATCCCTATGTTACAGATGACACTGAAGCTCAAAGAGTTCAATAGCTTTCTCATGGCAACTGAGCATTACAACTGGAGCTGGAATATGAATTTTTTGAGTCTAAGCCTAGGGTTCTGGTATTTCAGGAATTACCTGCCTTTCTCAAGTCATGGCCCAGAGCAATGGCAAAACTGACAATTTCCAAGCAGCTGAAAAAACTGAAGTGGACTCAGCATTCACCCTTCTATAGAGAAGAATGAAGCTAACTCGAGGATCCCTTTTTTTAGGTCTACACCCACGGCATATGGAAGTTGCCAGGCTAGAGGGTTGAATCCTAGCTACAGCTGCTAGCCTACGCCACTGCCACGGCCACACCAGATCCGAGCCACGTCTGCGACCTACACCATAGTTCATGGCAATGCTGGATCCTTAACTCACTGAGCAGGGCCGGGAATCAAATCCACATCCTCAAGGATACTATCTGGTTTCGTAACCCACTGAGCCACAACAGGAACTCCAGCTAACTTGAGGATCTTGATACATTAAAAGACTTAAAAGATAGAAGCACATGGAATATATAGGGACACCTCTAAACATCTTCCCAAAGGCCTACATTCTGGGAAGGAGAAAAATGTGAGAGTAGAGAAGGAAGGAAATGTGTCTAAGTTCTTCCAAGCCATTTTCTTTTTACTACTCAAGCCAAATCTTCTGTCTCTTAGTCAGATTTTGGGGAATGCTTACAGCAGATCAGATGTTTGGAAGAGTATGAGAAATCAGGAGGGAAAGGCCTCATAACTCATGCATTTGTATCCTTGTGTTACTTTGTAATGTTATTAAATCTTTTTCATTTTACATAGATTCTGTCTTTTCAACCGCCCTGTAAACCTATTAGGATAACGGTCTTCTCTCTCTTATCTCTTCCTTGTACTCTGTCCACATAGAGAGGCCATTCCATGCAACAGGCAGCTGCCTGCATGATATATTCAAGGTGCTCCAAGAAGCTTGTGTGCCCCTATTCGCCTGATCCCATTTCTGTAATACATACCTTCTACTGGATTTTTTTTTTTTTTTTGGTCTTTTTAGGGCCATACTCACGGCATGTAGAGATTGCCAGGCTAGGGGTTGAATTGGAGTTGGTAGCCACTGGCCTACACCACAGCCACAGCAGTGCCAGATCCAAGCTGTGTCCGTGAGCTACACCACAGCTCATGGCAATGCCGGATCTTTAACCCACTGAGCGAGGCCAGGGATTGAACTTCCATCCTCATGGATACCAGTCAGATTGTTTCCTCTGAGCCACGATGGGAACTCCTAGAGTCATTTTACATATTAAGGAATGTTGTGTTTGATGGGAACTCCTAGAGTCATTTTACATATTAAGGAATGTTGTGTTTTCAAGGCTCTGTTACAGCGTTGATTTGGATGGATGACCTATTCAACTGATAATGCTCACTAGCCCTTTGTTACATGGTAGGTAGTTTATAAGTTGGTTAACCACAACCAGATAGAGCCCTGAGAATATGAGAAAAAATTGTTGGGTGGTAGAAGGGGGAAGTAGAGCTACAGAACACTTTTTTCAGAGAGTGGATCTTTTTGTTTTCCTATGGGGAAAATAGATGTCAGTGTGAGGTGTCAAAAGAAGGGAGAACAAAAGGGCAGGTGCGTCATTAAATGTGGCCCACAACCTTGACCTATGATGTTTTGTAGATTTGAGAGTGAGGAAGCAGGAATTGAGATAAAAGCTTTACTCTTTGCTTGGTTACTCCCTAAGAGCTCACAGAGCTTCTCTTTGTGCTAGCTGATTCTTAAATTGTGTGTAGTTTTCTAGCTGAAGAAATGCATCTTCTTGTGCTGTGGGCTCTATGGTATTAAAACCAAAGTCATCTGACCCCTTGAGCGGAAATAATTTTGGCATTTAGGTTGGTTGTTTTCACTAAACAGTATAACTGATACTATGTAGTCCGGCTGTTTGGAATATGAGATACAGCTAATTAGATTTTCTGGCTAACCCAATTAAGGCAGAAATGTCATATCAACAGTAACACCCTTTGGCGTTGGGCAAGAAGGACTCTTAGCTGAGGTCTCCAGCTTTAAAGGGCCCCACCCTGGCTCTCCTTCAGCTGTACCATGTTCCACGGAACAGAGGATTCTGAGGGGACTTGGGGATGTTGTTTATGCAAAGCACCCTCACCCTGACTTCTAACCCACTCAGAACCCTGCAGGCCCCTGCTTAAGTGATCCCGAAATTACTTGCAGAGCCTTTGTGGGACTCTCTTGGGGTCAGATCTCCCAAAGGTGAACTGCATCAATTGTGCGTGTGCACTCTTAGGACCAAAGAGTGTGGGCCTATGTGTACACCTTGGATGTGTGTAAGGCTCCTCCCTTTGCAGAATGGAATGGAAGTTGGGAAAGGGAAGGGGAGCTGCTGGCTAGGGGCTCTTGGCTCCATCCATTTTAAGATAGGCCAGTGTGTCAAACTCACTAGTGGGAAACCATTTAAAACAGGTCATACTGGCTGTGAAGCTCACTATTTTAACCAGGCTTTCATTGACCACTGAGGTCCTTGTGTGGCTTCTTGGTCTACACATGGAACAACAGTGGTTACTGTTCTGTGGACACGTGGGGATCAGGGAATGACTCTTCTCCAGGGACAGTCCTAGGGAGCTGCTACTGGAGGTGGTATTGATCACTATTATTTCATGAGCACTGAAATACTTTATATGCTTGTAAATTTGTTTTTCCTTGAATACTGGAGTGTAAATGTGTGCATATGTGTTCTGATAAATTCAGGATTCAGGTGATTAGGTTCTAGTTACTTGACTTTTCATTACTGTAGTTTATACTTGTAGCTTGTTCAGAGTTTTAGGCAATACATCATGGGCATATTTTATCCTTTTGTTCTCTCTCCATTTTGATGCATGGTCTTGGCGCTCGGGAAGATGATTTATATGTCACTTTAAAACATCACCTTTCTTTCTCTGTCTCCTTCCTTCTCCTTTCTCTCCCCCTAAGGTAAATTTTTGCCTACCATCTCCCAGGCCCTGTGCTAGAATTTGTCTTGTGCTGATTTTTTTTTTCTTTTTTTGCCTTTTTGCCTTTTCTAAGGCTGCTCCCAAGGCATATGGAAGTTCCCAGGCTAGGGGTCTAATCAGAGCCGTAGCTGCCGGCCTACTCCAGAGCCACAGCAACGCGGGATCTGAGCCGCGTCTGCAACCTACAGCACAGCTCACAGCAACGTCAGATCGTTACCCCACTGAGCAAGGCCAGGGATCAAACCTGCAACCTCATGGTTCCTAGTTGGATTCGTTAACCACTGTGCCATGATGGGAACTCCTCTTGTGCTAATTTTTTAATAATAACCTATGATTGTTTAAAATGTCATCATCTAGTGTTTAGTAAACCCATAATAGAAAACAACTTTTGTTCCTTGACAAATATTTATAGCAATTTAAAGTTATCATTTCAATACTCAGATATTTTGCTTTTAGGCATTTTTTTCTGGAGAGGACCAAAGAACTGTAAGTATTTATTACCAGGCAAAAAATACGTGGGAAGATTTTCAGATGTTATACTCTGTACTTATAGCTGTGTACTGCTCCTTGGATTCCTTCTTTAGTTTTCTTAACTGCCTGTACCTTTCAGTATCTCCTCTCTTTCTCTAACCACTTCGCCCTGCTCCCCACTCTTACCCCCTCCCATGTATCTGGAATCTCCTCATTCTTCTCTCCCTCTGCTCTCCCCCCCCACCCCCCACCTCCTTTCTTCCTGCTCTTCCCACATGCCCCTCTCTGCTTGCTTCGTCCCTGTTTACACTCTCTCCTCAGGTATGTGCCCTTTGTCTTTGTCTGGATTTATATTCTCTGGGAGAAGGGCCAACCATATTTTTAATGGAACAAAAGGCATCCAAGTGTGAGGTCCCACGTCAAAGCACTGCAAAGTCCTCCAGTTTCAGGGTTGTCAGAACCTTTGAGATTCATCATCTAATAAGGTCCTCCTTATATTGTGCCTGAGAAGACAGGTCCAGTGAATTATTTAACTGGCCCAAGGTTACACAATGACCAGCTCCAAATCTCCCATTCTCCAGTCCAGTCCACTTCTTTCCTTTTCTTTCTCTCTTTCTTTTTTCTTCATTTCTTTCTTTTTTGCCATTCCTGCAGCATATAGAAGTTCTGGGGCCAGGAATCAAACTTGTGCCACACCAGCATCCTCAGCCACAGCAGTGACAATGCCAGATCTGTATCCCACTGAGCCACCAGAAAACTCCAGTCCTTTTCTTAATAGTTTTGAATACAACTGAAGTAAAAACAGATGCGTTACAATAAGTTATAGGCTTTTGCATGTGTGTACTCCTACGCCTACGGTGCCCAGCAAGGAAAATGAAGTGGGAGGGGTGCAACCACACAAAAGAACGCATGAGATGCCCTGATAAGTCTTTTGTCAAAGGATCTCAGGGTTCCAGTTGTGGCTCAGTGGGTTAAGGACTCTGTGAGGGCTCTGTGAAGATGTGGGTTTGATCCATGGCCTCACTCAATAAGTTAACAGGGATCTGGTGTTGCTGTGGTGACTCCTGGCCTGGGAACGTCCATATGCCTCAGGTGTGGCCATAAAAAAAAAAAAAAAAAAAAAGGAAAAAAAAAGATCTGAAAAGATAACTTAGAAGTTGCCAGTAAGAACAGCAGGCAAACAAGTTCAGACCAGGTACTGTGGGAGGAATGTACTTAAGTGAGGGGCAAGAAAGTACCTTTGTCAACATAGGTAGAAAGGGAGGAGCTAGAGACTTACAATTGGAAAAATATTGTGGGAAAAAAAGGGACTTGATCCTTTTGCTTGATTTTTCTTATTGTGTGACAAAGCATACAATAAACTGGTTTTAATGCATAAATTTAAACCAGAATATAATCGACTTGGGTTAATATATATTTAAAACTCTTCAGGCTAGACCAGCTGTAATCATATTCCCCAAGATCTTCATTTTATCATTATTTACAGCTAACAAGACATTTATAATCTTTTTTTGGTTGTCTCTGGTGGAACTTTGTTGGCAGTGATTTCCTGACTTGAAATTCTCATGTGCATGGAAATCTAGTTAGGAAGATGAGTAAGTAAATAACTTCTCCTAAGAGTATAATTTCTCCTTTGTGACTTAAATTAGACATCCATTCACATCTATGGAGTAATTCCCAGTTTTGCAATTAAATAATTTGATTTGCACAAGCAAACATGCCAATCTCTTTGTAGTCTAGGAGAATTCAGTCAACTTTCTACTTGAACAAACTATGCTTTTAGATACATGCATGGTTTTCTCAAAATTGGATTATAAACAGCTGATCTGAGCTGCAATCGGATAATTAAACAGCAAAGGTAAGAGGCTTCAGACTGTGCATGTTTACGGTGTTCATTGAAAAAGCAAAATGTGATTTTTTTAATCCTAAAAGTAATTTGACCAACATACATATATGATGATGTGAAGTTCACCTGCTTTCCATCTTAATCTCAAAGTTGCTGGCGCATTGGGAACTAGCTTTTTCACCGAGAGTAGACAAAGTTGGATTGCAGAAATTTGATCTCATTTTATGTTTTTCTGGCATGTACGTCATTGAATGAAAAACATGAAGATGCTACTTTGAAACAGTTTTTTAATTTTGTTTTTTCTTCCCTCAACCATGCCGCTTTGTTTTTTCTCAGATCTGTTTAGTAATCTGGAATATTTTCTGGAGTGATTTTTAAAGTGCTGGGAAATAGTCTCTCTTTCTCAATGTAGCTATTGCCTCTGAAATGTCATAGATGTTGGACTTTGCTTTTAAACCTTGTTGATGGCGGTTTTCACTTTTTACTTCATATTTGCAAATACATCTTATGTACCAAATTTTAAGCCCTTTGAGGTCAGGGTTTGTATCTCCTTCTTTACCCGGGACCTTTAATGTGGTTGGTGAAGTGTTTGTGGATTTACTGAAGGAAGATAACACACATTGCTCTCTGAAAGTGTACAGATAGATGGCTGACTGTTGGCTGGATAGCTGGCTGGCCTGTTTACACCTACATGAGGATGAGGATTCAGAGGCAAAATGCTCATAGTGTCCTATAGATTGTGTTGTTTTAATAAGAATGAAACAAAAATGTGGACCTGGGGTCTACATTTTTGTTGGTTTGTTTGTTTTCAGTATGATTGAAAATGTAACTCAATGTGACTCACATTAATTATGTTGAAGACGAGTGGGAGATATGATGGCCCTTAGATTAGTTGAAGAAAATTCCAGATATGCCCTTGGTTCTTTGGACAAGTGACCTTTCAATGTTTCCTTAGATACTGAAATTCCAAGAACTGAGTATTCTCTGTTATAGAATATTCTCTGTTATAGAACATCAGCTCCTGAGGATTTCCTCTTAATATTTCTCATGTAACTGTTTATTAATCTTTTACTAAGAAGGAATAAGAAACAGGATTGTCTGCATTCCTGTCTTGGCTCAGCGGAAATGAATTTGACTAGTATCCAGGAGGACGCAGGTTCAATTTCTGGCCTCGCTCAGTAGGTTAAGGATCAGGCGTTGCCGTGGGCTGTGGTGTAGGTCACAGATATGGCTCGGATGTGGCATTGCTATCGCTGTGGCTTAGGCTGACAGCTACAGCTCGATTCGACCCCTCGCCTGGGAACCTCCATATGCCAAGGGTGTGGCTCTAAAAAGACAAAAAAAAAAAAAAAGAAGTGAGGATTGTGTTTTTATTGTTATTTAAACCTTCCCATGAAGCTATTTAGACTCTTTTTGTGCTAATGAAAAAAAAAAAAAAACTATGTGGATACTTTTCCTGGGCCTCTAAGAGTAGTAATGAGTTCTTCATTACTGTCATTATATATTTAATAATATTCCAATTTCATTTGACTTTTAAATAGCATTATTTTTGTAATAAGCCTTTGCATCACCCACACATCCAGGTCAGTAAGGATGCTGCTATCAGTTATGATTCTGAACATTACTGAACTGATGCACAATTTCTTGGCTTTGGAAAGAGTCCAGCAGTAGGTGCTATGGAATTAGGAATAAAAGGAAGCTCTTTCTTTGGCTTTTCCAAATCTCTTAACACCATTTAAACTGAAAGTTTTCCCCTTGGGTGAAAGAGGGTGGTGATGTCATCTTTAATATCAACAGACTATTGGTTACTTAGCCTTTAAGCCTTCTGTAGAGAGAGAAATAAAGACATATTTTAGGACTTCCCTAAAGTCAGTAGATAATTGGGGGAGCTGGGGAGGCTGTATTTAGAATTTAGGTCTCTCCTACTCTGTGAGCTTCTTTGGGGCAAACCTGGGGTTATCCTAGAAGTAGCAAAGAGACCAAAGGGAGACAAGGGCAAAAAGACATGGTTAAAGGCAGTATCAGAAATATGTGCCTCTTGTAATTTTGTGAGCATCTCATGGTTTCAGCAAGTACCAGTGCTTGTTCACCACAAGTGTGTCTTGGAAAGCCTGGTGATCTCCTGGCTCGTGGAGTGTCCGTTCAGTCATTTATTTCATGTATGTGTGTTAAATGCTTACTGAATGGAGAACACGATCTTCCATACTTTTAATGTTTTTAACCTCACCCTGTGTGTTGAGCAACTCGTTTTCATAATTTCAACTTTCACTTTTTAATTTATAGGTGGGCGATAGTAATATAATGGTCTGGTGCCTTTATGAAAAACTTAGATTTGATTTCTGGATGAGCATCTTAATCCAATAAAGCCACGTAAAGACATAAGGACAACATTTATGTACTTGTGGTCAAATCAATGGTCAGTCTTACTTTCTCCAGGAAAAGATAGATAAAACCATATAAGGCCAATTACTTTTATCCAGCTTGATTTGACCAGGTCAGTGAACCTTGTATTTATATCATAAATTTTGTGTTGTGAAAAATATAGAAAACATACTAATACCCTTAACTCACATTTGGTAAAACTGAGTTTGTGATTTTTCCCAAATTTATTCTGATACAAAGTAAGTTATGGATGAAAGATTTTTTTAGTCCCCAACCTTTTGCTCCCATCTAATTGCTCTAGAAAGAAATGATGCATAGTAACATTACCTTTTGAAAATAACGCACTCAGTCTCCCTGTCCCTCTCTCCTCAAGTAAAATAAATAACCCTCATTCTTGATTTTTGTTGTGATTTTAATGTGTCCAAAATAGGCTGGGAGTTCCCTTCATGGCTCAGTGGTTAATGACCCCGACTAGAATCCGTGAGGATGCAGGTTTGATCCCTGGCCTTGCTCAGTGGGTTAAAGATCCAGCATTGTCATGAGCTCTGGTGAAGGTTGCAGACGTGGCTCAGATCCTACATTGCTGTGGTGTAGTTCGGCGGCTGCAGCTCTGATTTGACCCCTAGCCTGGGAACCTCCATATGCCTTGGGTGTGGCCCTAAAAAGCAAAAAAAAAAAAAAAGTAAAATAAAAAAAACAAAAACAAAAAACAATCCTGAGGATAGGCTAATTAAATCATTATGTATTATAACTTGAGGTTAGAACTTATATCAAAATGAGGCAAAACCACTTTTCCAATGATTAGAAAATGATAAAATCAATACTAATGTTATCATATGAATTCGGATCATTACTTTAGAATCTTTTTCATATAGGCGAGGCAGAATGTTAGGTTCAGTCTCCACAGATCATATCCTAATAGCTGTTTTTAAAAATAAGTCTCTGAACCAGCTTGTTTATGTTACATTTGTCTCTTTCTTATAAAAGATGACTTAGTAAAATAATGGTTATGTGAACTTCTGACTGTTTAATTCCAGTTAAACAGGAATATACTTAAGTTTCTTTTGTTATGATTACAGAACATAATGACTTGCTTTTCAGTTCCTTCTGTGAAGGACTTATTTCAGAACACCTCCTGAGGCCTCCTCACTTGCTGTCTCATAATCTCCTAGGGTTTCTGCACTTCTCCGCTGTTTTGAATTTGGGACATTTTACAAAATGTAAGATTTTTTTTTTTTTTTCCTGGTGATCTTTAAAAATGGGCTTCAGGGAGATTTTATCAATAAAATAATTTTATTTTACCAATAAAATTAATGATGTCTGTGTTAAAAAGCTTTAAAATCATGTTTTCATGATCTAGTGTGTGGGGGGTGGGGTGGGAAAAACAAATAAAAACCAGAGAAACCTACGTAGTAGTATTTTTAACTATTTTTCTTCCAACTCATTTGTTAATACTTATTCAGGCAATTTTATGTAGGCTTTTGGAAATTCTAGAAGTCTTTTCATTTCAGGTTTAATGTATTTGGCTCATAAATAAATATCAGATACCTTTTGGAGGCATTAGACACTGAACATTATGCAAAGTCTCTCCCTCTATTGCGTCAGGAGCTTGAGTTGTTTTCATTAAAGTATCTGCTACGAGAGCACCAAGATTAGAGGGGATGTTAGCTCCCTTTTTTCCGTGTTATCAAATGTCAGAGATTTGTATTGTTGGTAGGAACTGAGATTTCATTTTCCTTGGCCACATTCTGATGCTGGCTCTGCTGCAGCATCTCTCCTGTTCCAGATTTGTAAACCCAAGGTAAGTCAGAAAGGGAATTTCAGGAGTGAAGCGTGAGTTTGTTGATACATTTAGAGGGGAAAACAAATGAGCATCTTCAGAATGAAACTGTCCATCTTTCTGCCTGGATGTGTGAGAAATGGAAAATCCTTCACACAGCCTAAACCTCCCACTGGTGTGATTATGAAGTATGAGGTATTTATGGGCAAAATATGACCAAAGGTTTTTTTGGAGCAAAATGTCTTATGTTATGTGTGGGGCAGGCATCTGTGTGCCTGCCTTAAATTTATGAGCTAATAACATTCTGTTCCAAGAAATACTGTCAGGTCTTATAACACCATGGGTTTGTTCTGAGTTATTCTGGTAAATAGATGATTTTGCTTTTAAATAATCATTCCTGGAATTTCCAAATATAAAGGAAACACATAAAATTTAATTTATGGGGAGGATGCTTTTTTCATCAATGCTAACTGTCAGAATTGACTAATTGCATTTTCTCTTAACAAAATGTAATTTATTATTTTCTGCTATGTGGAATGCCTGCAGATGTCAGCAAAATAGATTCAAAATGCAAGCTTTATGAGTGAAATTCCAAGCAATTGATAATAAAAATCATAAGATAAATCAACCAGTGTAATTGATCTAGAATATATTATAAATAAAATAATTAAAATAAATAACTAAAGAACTATTGATAATAAAATAGATAACTACTCTCTTCCAAAGTAGTAGCAGTGATTCTGCTGAAGTTGATGAGGATCGGTGAGTAACTTCTCACTGCTAATTGAGAAACTGGACCCTGTAGCTTGGAGTCCACACTGTGTACTTAGCTCTCCCGTGCTAATGCACCCTGGTCTTAAAACAGAGGGGCAAATATTTAGAGTGAGTTTTATATGTCTTTGGGATTTTTTCATTCTCCGCCATTGGTAAATAGCATATTTCTCCTGCCAATATGTGAACTTTGAGATAACTTCCTTTGTCTAACATGCACTCATTGATGTGGGTGTTAGTTTTCTTTCTTTCTTCCTCACTTCCCCCCACCAAAGCTGCTCTTATTTTTTTCTGCCTCACATTAAACTGCTTTCAGCACAGAGAAGTTTCTCCTGATGAATCTCTTGTATATAGTTAAAAGAAAGGAATAAGAAACAAAGAAATTAGCAATTGCAAAGATAAGTTTGCAAACGTGAGTGAAATAGAAATTTTTTTTCCATTGCAAATTATTGTTAAATATTACTGGTTGTAACTTCCATGCTAGCATATTTCAAAATTAGGTACAGTTTGGTTGAGTTTTTTTTGTTTTTGGTCTTTTTTGGGCCACACTAGCAGCACATGGAGGTTCCCAGGCTAGGGGTCAAATCAGAGCTGTAGCCGCTGGCCTATGCCACACAGCAACAGCAAGGCCAGATATGAGCCATCTTTCACCTACACGACAGCTCACGGCAATGCTGGATCCTTAACCCACTGAGTAAGGCCAGGGATCCAACCTGCGTCCTCATGGATGCTAGTTGGGTTTGTTAACTGCCAAGCCATGACAGGAACTTGAGATGCTGTTCTAAAATATATGATATGGTTTTAATACGTGGTTAACTGATCTGTATGATACTTGTAAAATTTCAGGGTCCCCATGTGGATCTTTTGGAATGAAAACACCGTATTGCAAATAGGATGAAAACATGTTACTTGCTCTGTTTCATACAAACTAGGGTACTTAGAAATCAGCATGTACCACAGGATGATATCCAGGTACTCCTGTGCTAAGTTATACCAGGACTGTCAGCCTATCAGTCTAGGGTAGTGCTTTCCAAATTATGTCAATCAGTACCACTCCTAGACGAATTGTTGACACCTCCAGGAGACAACCTCAAACTGCCTTCTGTCCATTCATAGTTTCCATGTCCACAGAATGTAGTTTTTCTTTGTATTCTTCCTTCTGAAGTTTCTGCAGCAAAATTGGGCATGAAGAGGAGCAGGATTAGGATGAAGGGAACAGTATGAGGAGGCATAACTAGGCCCACTGTGCTACATCAGAGGTATTACATCAGACCAGTAAAGGGGTTCTAGAAATCTAGCTGCCCATCTAAATTCTGTTACTGATATGTTAACTGAGTTAGACTGCCATTTGCTTAGTGTCGTGTATTATTTCCATTGTTATTTCTACTACTACTGCTGCTACTCTGATACTGATAGAATCATTTGATTATTTGTTGTATCAGTGTAATTGAATTGTGCTTCAAATTAATATTTCAACAAACCTCTCTTCTCTTGTATAGGTATGGTAGCTGGGGCAGTAATGAGGTTGTGCTAGTCTAGTTTGTGATAATATGGTTTTATTAAACTGCTTTTGTTTTTCTTTTGTTTTTTCACTTAGCAAACTGGTATGAACATTAATTCATGCCTCTAAATGTTTTTCTACAACATACCCTTTTTATAGTTAGTGATTAGATACATTCCCCTATCCAATCAAATTTAGATTACTTGCTACAATAAAAATTGTTATGTGTTGCCTTGTAGCTAAAACAAAATTATTTTCTTAGGATACACTTGCAGAAGCAGAGCTGGTAGATTGAAGAGTGTATTTGCTTATAAAGATTTGATTCTTTTTGTCAAATTGCCTTTCAGAAAGTTTTTTGTTTCCCTTCAATTTGTTCTTGTATGAGAATGAAAAGGTGTATTTTTCTATATGTTAAGTAGTATTGTTTTTAAATAAAAAGCTTGCCAATCTGATATGAGGGAAATGGTACTTCACTGTAGTTTTAATTTCATTTCTTAAAATGCTAATGAAGTTGGACATTTTTTCCTTTGTAAATTACCTATTAATAGTCCTTGCTTATCTTTATTTTGGGATGCTTATTTTCCAATTAACCTTATTGAAATTCTTGACATAGCACAGATAGTATCCATTTGTCCATGAGTCTTCTATAATGTAAATATTTTTCCTATTTTTCTTGGTCACCCTTTGACTTTTTTTCCCTTGGTATATTTTTACATGAGAAATTTTTGTGTATGTAATTGAATATTTGCATATCTTCCTTTTTAAAGTTGCTGCCTTTGTTGTCTTTAGAAAGGACTTCCCCATCCCAAGGTTACACATAACTTTCCTACATTTTCTTACAGTATTTTTTTGTTTCTTTATTATACTTTTAAATTGTAATCCATTTGAATCTATTTTGTCATATAGCAATGTGAGGATTTAAGTTTCTTTCTTTTCCAAATAGTTTTCCACTTGTCCTGACAATGGTCTACTGAATAATCTATCCTTTTGTGTTCAAGTTGAACCCTGAAAAATCATACTGTAAAATTCTTCTATGTATATTTTCTTTTTCAATGATTTTTTACCTACCTTTTTTGATTAGCATATTATTTTAACTATTTTAATGCATTTAAATATCTGAATCATTCATCTTTTCCAAAAATTTCTTGGCAATTGCTTTCATCATCTCCTGACCAGATGGTTATCATGGTATCTTATTGCTCATTCTACCATTGGTCTCCCTTGCTTCTAATCTGTTCACAACACAGCAGACTAGTGTTCTAAAACACAAATTGGATAATTTACTCTCTTGATTATAATATATACTTCCAGGTATTTAAAAAGACTGAAAATGGGTACATTGCCTATATCAGGGTTTTGAACTTTAAGTCCAAGCTATTTCTGGGCTTCAGAGTATTTGTGGACACCATACACATTATTTTGGTGGATGTGCTTTCTCCCTTCTTTTTCTTGAGAATAGGATTCATAGTTATACTAGATTTTAAAGATTCATGACCCCAAAGTATTAATGACCATTGGGCTACAAGAAGGAGGTCAGATTCTTTAGAATGGTTCATAAGGAGCATGCTCCCCATGGGTGAACTTTGCTTACCTCCCTTAGCACCCTCCTACATCCTTCCTGCTTTTCACCCATCCTGAACTCCTTGCACTTTACTGAACAGTCTGTTGGTTCATGCCTCAGTGCCTTTGTACATGCTATTCCTTCTGCAGAAGAACTCTCCCTACACACCCTACCCATCTGGAAAACTGTTGCTTGTCCTTCAAGAAATGATCAAAAGGTTTTCTCCTCTGTGAAACCTTTCCTGATTTCCTTAGGCAAGGCTGATCTCTCTTTCTCTTTTTATTTTATTTTATCATATATATTTTTTTGTCTTTTTAGGCATATGGAGGTCCCAGGCTAGGAGTCAAACCAGAGCTGTAGCCACTGGCCTACGCCACAGCCACAGCCATTCAGTATCCAAGCTGCATCTGCACTGTACACCACAGGTCATGGCAACGCCAGATCCTTACCCCACTGAGCAAGGGCAGGGATAGAACCTGCAACCTCATGGTTCCTAGTTGGATTTGTTAACCACTGAGCCATGACAGGAACTCCGTCTCTTTCTCTTTTTAAATTGTTGTACTTAGTCTGTATTTTATTATTATTCTTACATTACCAGTAGATTCTTGAGCACAAGTCAGAGAAATTTTGTGGGAGAGTGGGAGGGTCAATGAAAGGAAGTAGAATAATTAGTGGGGTCTTGCAGTCTCGCATGAAGGCAGTGGAGATTGGGGAAGGGAGTGGAGATTTATTTTGAAAATAGAGTGGACAAGATTTGTTGATGAGCTATTGCTGTAGGGGGAAAATGAGCAATCTGGTATGATCCCTAGGTTTCTGACTCAAATATCTGGGTGGATAGTGTGGCCATCATTTTGCTCATTAAGCTGTAGACTCAATAAGTTTTTATCCAGTAGATAATTCCCCAAAGTTCTTAGATACCACTTTTCCTGACGTAATGCAAAAGTTTGATGCCATGTGAGGTAGGATGAATAGTTCCTGTACTGCCTCCTGAGACTAAGATTCTGGGGATGCTTGCCATGCCATATGCACTGAGACCCAGGGGGAAGTCTTCATGGATTATATGTATCTTGAAATAGATCTGGAATGAATACCAAATTTAAAATATAGATGGGAGTTCCCATTGTGGCTCAGCAGTAACGAAACCAACTAGTATCCATGAGGGTGTAGGTTCGATCCCTGGCCTTGCACAGTGGGTTAAGGATCCCGCATTACTGTGAGCTGTGGTATAGGTCACAGACATGAATTGGAGCCCATGTTGCTATGGCTGTGGTGTAGGCCGGCAGCTGCGGCTCTGATTCAGCTCCTAGCCTGGGAACTTCCATATGCTGCAAGTGTGGCCCTAAAAAGAAAAAAAAAAAATTGGAGATGAAGTAAAGCTCATGTCTGTCATCCTCAATTCATTTAATTTTCTGAGATGTTTGTAATTCTACATAAAATGTATTTTCACAGTTACAAAGGCTTTGTTTGCTATTGGAGTTAAAACAATGTTCACTAGTTTGCTATAGGGAAGTCTGAAACTTCAAGTTTGTGCTTGGCAGTTACCATCTGAACTTCCGAGAGGTGAAATATATTTCACTCTTACTCCTTTTAAAGGCTGCATGGTGTTTTGTTGCTTACATGTCATATTGTTTATATAGCCAGTTCCTTCCATTTAGGTTGTTTTAATGTTTTCCTGTATCCAACAGTACACACATATGCAAGTGTATCTGTAGGACAGAGTCTTAAGGGTAGAATTATTTATTTATTTAATTTTTTTCTTTTAAATGATTTTTATTTTTTTCCATTATAGCTGGTTTACAGTGTTCTGTCAATTTTTTCCCCCTTTTTAAATGTTATTTCCCCAATACAATTTTTTTTTCTACTGTACAGCATGGTGACACAGTTACACATACATTCTGTCAATTTTAAGAGTAGAATTATTTAGATGAAAGCAATTAAAAATTTTTGTACCACTTTACCCTTCTAGCAATGTCTGTGAGTCACTGCTTCTCCTATCACCCCACCAACACTGAGTATAAATCTAATAGGCAAAAATACTACCTTATTGTTACTTTGTTTCTTTCATTGTGAGTACAGTTGAGTATCTTCCTCATGTCAACATGTCTATTTCCTTGAATAGCTACTCTTGAACCTCTGAAATTATGAGAAAGTGGTGACTATCAAAAGGAAAATTGGCTCATTTTTCCTGATACCTCTCTTGGAACTGCCTAGAGGCCTCCATTTCCAGTCTTGTGGAGACCAACTCAGGTCACTCAACCAGTGGTACCAGTTCCTTCCGCATGTGAATTTATTGAATGCACACTCTATGCCAGATTCTGTCTTAGCTGCTTGGGAAGGTGTAGTCAGGGAACAAAACAGGCACAAAATCCTGCTCTTAAGGATTTTGTATTCCATAGGGGAAAAAATATTGTAAGTTAATTAGCTAAAAATTGCAAATGTCAGGTGGTGATATTGGCATGAAGAAGAATAAATCAGAGGAAAGATTTAGGTGGTATGGATGAGGGGAGGTGCTATTTTACATAGATTGTCAGGAAAGACCTTTCTGAGCACGTCTGTGGCTTCTTCCACATCTGTGTGTCTAGTTATACTCCCCTCCTTTCCTTCATTCTTACTATTTCTTTCAAGTGTGAATTCTCTGATACCAAATACGGATAGAGCTTTGTTTAACAACCTTTCTATAGTGATTATGTTAAAATGATTTCAGTGTGAATTCTCTGATATGTTGGAGCAAATGAATGATAACTAAAGGCCTCTTAAAATTTGTTAAGATTTGTAGGGTGATAAGGAGCACCAACCTCTGATACAGAAAAAGTGTGGAATATTCCAACAGCTAGTGAGGGCCATTTCACTCCATTCATGGATCTGTCACAAATGCCTGAGTTGGTCACAAAATAAACAGCTTCTCAATGGGGCTAGTTTATGGCTTTTGTCCTCATGACAAAGGCAGTCTTCATGTGGAAAAACCGACCTAGTGAGGGAAAGTGGAAGTCAAACTTCATCATAGCTTCCATGCCTCCTAAATATAAAATGTCTACCATAGGATTGGTTTGGAAACAAATGTATGTATTTATTTATTTATTTAGTCTTCTTGGGGCCGCACCTATGACATATGGAGGTTCCCAGGCTAGGGGTCCAACTGGAGCTACAGCTGCAGGCCTACACCACAGCCACAGCAACTCGAGATCCGAGCCATGTCTGTGACCTACACCACAGCTCACAGCAACACTGGGTCCTTAATCCACTGAGCAAGGCCAGGGATCGAACCCACAACCTCATGGTTCCTAGTTGGATTTGTTAACCACTGAGCCACAACGGGAACTCCTGGAAACAAATGTTTTTAAAATTTTTATCTGGATGCTTATGAGCTCGAAAGAAATGGAGGCAGTGGTAATTGAATTTCTATAATGGATGTTAAAGATATGAAGAGTATTTCTAATTTACATATTCCCTCTGAATTTATGCAAAAAGGTATTAATATAAGTGTAAATTAACATAAAGACCCAAGTATATTAAGAATATTCAAGATCTATACACAAATGGTAGTGGAAAAGACTACTAGCCAGTTCTTGGCAAAAATAAAAATTTGGGGCACAGAGTTGGGAGAGTCTACTCACCATCAGTTTTCACTGAAATCACAAACTGGATGCTTAGATTTCCTTGCAGTCAGGAGTCCATGTAAAATATATGTAATAATATCTTTTATTAAATTCCTTATGTAAGGCATTGTGCTAAGCACTTTATATACTATCTAATTCATTCTTGCATTAAGACTGAAAGGCTTTGGCGTTCCCATCATGGCTCAGTGGAAACAAACCTGATTAATATCCATGAGGATTCAGGTTCCATCCCTGACCCCACTCAGTGGGTTAAGGATCCGGCGTTGCCGTGAGCTGTGGTGTAGTTTACAGACAAGACTTAGATCCTGCATTGCTATGGCTGTGGCTGGCAGCTGCAGCTCCAATTTAACCCCTAGCCTGGGAACTTCTATATGCCTGCAGTGTGGCCCTAAAAAAACAAGAAGAAAGAAAAAGAAAAAAAGGACTGAAAGGGTTTTAGATGAAGAAGCTTACGTTTAGAAAGACAGGTTAAGTGATCTGCCGAAACCAAACAACAGTTAATAAACATTAGTACTGGGACTTGATCCTCATTTGTCTGATTCCAGCCAAGCTTTGAGCACCTTCAAAAGGCCAAACTACAGATGGGTACATATATGTTCAGCCATTACAACAACCAGATAAAGTAGATAGTCTGTTAAAGATGAGGAAATGAGGAGTAGTGAGGTGAGGTGATTGTGCTGAGGTCACACGTCTTAGAGTGGTCAGATCAGAAGATGAATCAAGGCCTCTGTCTCTAAACCCGAGGCATTTTTCTCTTTCTATCCCCTCCCCCCTCCCTCTTTGATGTATCATAGCCTCTTCTCTGCCTGTACAATGATCATGGTATTATTCTAGTTGCCTGCTCCTTTCAGGTAAAGTGATAATTAGCAGAGATTCCTAGGGGAAAGTTGTCAAGTACACACACTTTGAAAACCCATGCTGGATTTTTCTCATCATTGAGTCCATTACCTTGTTGAGTCTAATTTGGTACTTGTAGAAACAGTTCTGTGAGTAGTGTTCAGTAAGCTTCAGTGAACTAAACGGCATTCCGGTGGCCTGAGAAAACTCATACTGCTCCTAAACATGTATGAATAATGGTTGCCACCTGCAAGTAGCTTAGGCGGTAGGGGATCACACTTCAATTCTGAAGGGCTTGGAATGGATGGGTATGTTCTGATTTCCTTCTTCCCCCAAGATTTTTTTTTTTTGGATGTATAATGGATAAATAAAATATAAGATATTTAAGGATTTCCCTTTGTGACTCAATGGTTTACGAGCTTGACTAGTAACCACAAGGATGCGGGTTCCATCCCTGGCCTCGCTCAGTGGGTTAAGGATCCGGTGTTGCCATGAGCTGTGGCGTAGGTCACAGATGCGGCTCAGATCCCCCTTTGCTGTGGCTGTGGCGTAGGCCGGCGGCTGAGGCTCCAATTCGAACCCTAGCCTGGGAATCTCCATATGCCATGAAAAAGCAAAAAAAAAAAAAAAGATCTTTAAAGTTTACAGTGTGATGATTTATATATTATGAAAGGATTCTCCCCCATTGAGTTAACTGGCACATCTTTACATCTTTAATTTTCATACAAATATATATATATCTTTGATAGTAAAATATTTTTTCTTTTTTATTAGAGAAAAATATATATGTATGATTGGGTCACTATGCTGTATAGCAGAAATTGACACAACACTGTAAATATTTTATATTTTTTTGGTGAGGATGTTTAAGTTCTATTTTCTTAGCAAATTTCAATTGTGCAGCAGAGTATTGTCAACTACAGTCACCATGTTAAATGTTAAATCTTTAGACCCTATTCATCTTTATAACTGAAAGGTTTTTATGCCCTTTTATCGGCCTCTTCCTATTTCCTCCACCTGCAGCATGTGGAAACCAATTTTATAATTTGTTTCTGTGTGTTCAACTTTTTAATATTCCATTATAAATGACACCATGTGCTATTGGTCTTTCTCTGGCTTATTTTACCTAGCATACTATTCTCCAGGTTTGACCATGTTTTTGCAGATGACAGGGTTTCCTTCTTTTAAGCCTGAATAATATTCCACTGTATATACCCTACATTTTCTTCATCCACTCATCGTTGACAGATACTTAGGTTATTTTCATACTTTTGTGAATAATGCTGCTATGAACATGGGAATATATGTATTTCTTTGAGATACTAATTTCATTTCATATATACACGCACATATATATTCTCAAGTGGGATTGCTGGATCATATGATAGTTCTATTTTTTATTTAATTTTTTTGAGGAATTTCCATACTGTTTTCAACAATGGCTGTCCGAGTTTACATTCATGCCAACAGTATACAAGGGTTTTCTCTTCTCCAGATCCTTGCCAGCCTTTGTTATCTCTTATGTTACGGTAATAGACATTCTAATAGATGTGAGATGTTATTTCATTTTGTTTTTAATTTATATTTCCTTGATGATAGGTGATGTTGAAACCTTTTCATGTACCTATTGGCCATTTTTATGTCTTCTTTGGAAAGGTGTCTGTTTAGGTCCTTTGCTTATTTTTAAATTGGGTTATTTAGGTCTTTTTTGGTTGTTGTGTTATATGAATTCCTTATATATTTTGGATATTAACCTCTTATTGTACATGTGCTTTGCAAACACTTTATCCCATTCTCTAGGTTGCCTTTTCACTTCGTTGATGGTTTCCTTTACTTTTCAGAAGATGTTTATTTTAATGAAGTCATGCTTAATCTTTTTGCTTTTATGCTTCTGATATCAAATTCAAAAAGTCATTGCCAAGACCCGTGTGAGGGACTCACCTCTCATGTTTTCTTTTAAGTGTTTTATGGTTTTGGGTCTTATGTTCAGGTCTTATTCCAGTTTGAGTTGATTTTTGTATATCGTGTAAGATAGGGGCCTGGTTTCATTCTTTTACATTCTTTTACATGTGACTGTCCAGGTTTCTCAACCCCATTTATGTAAGAGACTATCCTTTGACCATTGTATATTTTGTCTCCTTTGGTGAAAATTAATAGCCTGTATAGGCATAAGTTTATTTCTGGGCTTGCTGTTCTCTTCCATTGGTCTATAAGTCTGTTTCTATGACAGTATCATACTGTTTTGCTTTGTAATGTAGTTTGAAATTGGGAGTCATGATGCCTCCAGCTTTGTTTTTCTTAGGATTGCTGTGGCTATTCAGGGTCTTTTATAGTTGTATATGAATTTTCGCATTTTCTGTGAAAACTTTTGATAGGAATTTTGGTAAGGATTGTGTTGAATCTGTAGATAGCTTGCTTTGACAAGTAAATATTCTTGTAATCGATGGATATGAAATGTCTTTCAATTTATTTGTGTCCTCTTTACTTTCTTCTCCCCACCCTTCTGCCCACACCCCAACTTCTGTTCCATATTCAACTGCATATGGAAGTTCTTGAGCTAGGGATCAAAACCATACCACAGCAAGGACCCAAGTCACTGCAATAACACCTGACCATTAACCCTTAATAGGATAACTCCATTTTCTTTCATTAATGTCTTATAATTTTCAGTATACAGATCTTTTTCATTTTCTTGGTTAGATTTATTCCTGAAAATTTTATTCTTTCCTAAGCTGTTGGAAATGGGATTGTTTTATTAACCTACCTTTCTGACAGTTTTTGGTGTTTAGAAACACAACTGATTTTTGTATATTGATTTTGTATCCCTCAACTTTATTGAATTATTTATTCTAACAGTTTTGGGTGGCATCTTTATGGGTTTTCTATATATATAATGTTATGTTTCTTCAAATAGAGACAGTTTTACTTATTTTCTGATTGAGATTCCTTTTATTTATTTTTCTTGAGTAATTGCTCTGGCTAGGACTTCCAGTACTATGTTGAATAAAAACGGTAAGAGTGGGCTTTCTTGTCTTGCTCCTGATCATAGAGGAAAAGTTTTCAGTGTATTACCTTGAGTAAAGTATTAATTGTGGGCTTGTCATATACGGCTTTATGTTGGGGCACGTTCTATCTACACTTCATTTTTTTTTTTTTGGTCTTTTGTCTTTGCAGGGTTGCACCTGCAGCATATGGAGGTTCCCAACCTAGGGGTCTAATCAGAGCTATTGCGGTCGGGCTATGCCACAGCAACACCAGATCCAAGCCGTGTCTGTGACCTACACCACAGCTCATGGCAACACTGAATCCTTAACCCACTGAGCGAGGCCAGGTATCTAACCCACAATCTCATGGTTCCTAGTCGAATTCGTTTCCACTGCTCCACGATGGGAACTAATATACTTCATTTTTTGAGAGTTTTATGTAATAATGTTGACTTTTGTCAAATGCTTTTTCTGCATCTATTGAGATAGTCATATTAGTTTTTACGTTGATTGATTTGCAGATGTTAATCCATTCTTTCATCCCTGGAATATTTCCCACTTGATCATAGTGTTTGACATTTTAGTGTATTGTTAAATTTGGTTCTCTAATTAGTATTTTGTTGTGCATTTTTGCATTTATGTTCTTCAAGGATATTGATCTGCAATTTTCTTTTCCTGTCTGACTTTGACATCAGAGTAATGCTGGCTGTGTAGAATGAGTTTGAAGGTGTTCTTTTCTATGTTTTAGAAGAGTGAGAAAGTTTGGTGTAGGTACATCTTTAAATGTTTGCTAGAATTCGCTAGCGAAGCCAACTGGTCCTGGACTTGATCTTCTTGTGAAGTTTTTAATTACTGATTCAATCTCCCTATTAGTAATCAGTCTGTCAGATTTTCTATTACTTCATGATTAAGTCTTGATAGCTTGTATTGTCTATGAATTTATCCATTTCTTCTGGGTTGTCCAATTTGCTAGCAAATAACTTCTCAGTTTTTTTAATGATCTTTTGTATTTCTGTTGTATCAATTTTAATATCTCCTGTTTAATTTCTGATTTTATTTATTTTATTCTCTTTATCTTAGCAAGTCCAGCTAGGTTTGTCAACTTTTGTTTATCTTTTCAAAGAATCAGCTCTTAATTTCATTGATATCCTCTATTGTCTTTTAAATCTTTATTTCTGGTATGATCTTTGTTATTTCCTTCCTTCTGCTACCTTTGGGCTTATTGTGTTCTTCTTTTTCCAGTTCCTTAAAGTGTAAATTTAGATTGTTTATTTGAGCTCTTTGTTCACCCTAAATGTAGGCATTTATTGTTAAAAGCTTCCCTCTTAGAAGTGCCTTTGCTGCATCCCCTAGGTTTTGGTATGTTGTGTTTATATTTTTATTTGTTTCATATCTTTTAGCTTCTCTTTTGATTTCTTCTTTGATCACTTGTAGTTCTTGAATATATTGTTTAATCTATACATATTTGTGAATCTTCCAGTTTTCTTGTAACTGATTTGTGGTTTTATACTATTGTGTTGGGAAGAGATGTTTGATAGGTCTACTTACATTTATTAACCTTATTTTGTGGCCTAACATATTATTTATACTGGAGAAAGTTCTATGTGCACTTGAGAAGAATATTTACTCTGCACTGGTTGGAGGGAATGTTTTGTATATGTTTGTTGTCTATCTGATCTAACATGTGGTTTAAGTCCAGTGTTTCCTTATTGATTTTCTGTCTGGATGAACTATCTGTTGTTGAAATGGGGTATTGAGGTCCTCTGCTATTAGTGAATTGCTCTCTTCCCCCTTTATGCCTGCTAATAGTTGCTTTATATATTTGGGTGTTCCTATGGTGGGTGCTTATTTACAGTTGTATCCTTTTAATGAATTGACCTCTATCATTTATATAATGACCTTCTTTGTCTTTTGTTACAGTCTTTGGCTTAAAGTCTCTTTTATTTGATATAAGTATAGCTATCCCTGTTTTCTTTTGGTTTCAGTTGGCATGGAGTATCTTTTTCCATCTCTTTGCTTTAAGTCTGTGTGTGTTCTTAAATATGAGGTGAGTCTTTTGTAAGTAGCATTTTTTTGGGGTCTTTTTTTAAAATCCATTCAGGCACTCTGTGTCTTTTTTGTTTGTTTGTTTTTTAGGGCCACACCTGTGGCATATGGAGATTCCCAGGCTAGGGGCTGAATCAGAATCAGAGCTACAGGGAGTTCCCGTCGTGGCTCAGTGGTTAACGAATCTGACTAGGAACCATGAGGTTGCAGGTTTGATCTCTGGTCTTGCTCAGTGGATTAAGGATCCGGCATTGCCGTGAGCTGTGGTGTAAATTGCAGATGCGGCTTGGATCCCGCATTGCTATGGCTCTGGCGGAGGCCAGCGGCTACAGCTCTGATTCCATACCTAGCCTGGGAACCTCCATATGCCATGGGAATGGCCCTAGAAATGGCAAAAAGACAAAAAAAAAAAAACAAAAAAAGGAGAATCAGAGCTACAGCTGCCAGCCTACACCACAGCCTCAGCAACATCAAGTCTGAGCCATGTCTGTGAACTACACCACAGTTCATGACAACACCCTTAACCCACTGAGTGAGGCCAGGGATTGATCCCACAATCTTAAGGTTCCTAGTTGGATTCATTTCCACTACGCCACGACAGGAATTTCACTCTTTTGATTGGATAATTTAGTCAATTTATTTTTAAAGTAATTATTGATAGTTATAGACTTAACTATTGCCATTCTGTTTATTGTTGTCTGGCCAGTTTATAATTCTTTGTTTGATTCATTTCTTCCTCTCTGACTTTCTTTGTGATTTGATGATTTTTCTGTAGTGGTGTACTTAGATTCCTTTCTCTTTCTCTTTTCATATATCTACTATGAGATTTTGCTTTGTGGTTATATGTGGCTTACACAGACAGTTATAAATATAAGATGTTCTATCCACAGCTAAAAACTTAACTTTGAATGCAGACCAAGGCTCTTTTACTCTCACGTTTTTTTTTTTTTGTCTTTTTGCTATTTCTTGGGCCACTCCCGCGGCATATGGAGGTTCCCAGGCTAGGGGTCCAATCGGAGCTGTAGCCACCAGCCTACGCCAGAGCCACAGCAACGCTGGATCCGAGCCGCGTCTGCAACCTACACCACAGCTTACGGCAACGCCGGATCGTTAACCCACTGAGCAAGGGCAGGGACTGAACCCGCAACCTCATGGTTCCTAGTCGGATTCTTTAACCACTGCGCCATGACAGGAACTCCTACCCCCACATTTTCTGGCACAATTTTTTTTTCTTTTTTTAGGGCTGCATTCACGGCATATGGAGGTTCACGGGCTAGGGGTCAAACTGGAGCTGTAGCTGCTGGCCTACGCCACAGCCATAGCAATGCCAGATCTGAGCCATGTCTCTGACCTACACCACAGTTCACAGCAATGCTGGATCCTTAACCCACTGAGCGAGGCCAGGAATTGAACCTGCAACCTTATCGTTCCTAGTTGGATTCATTGCTGCTGCACCACGATGGGAACTCCTTGTGTCACAAATTTTAAATTATCTATCCATTTACAAGTTACTATAGTTACCTTTTCTTTAAAAACTTTTGTTTTTTAGCCTTCATACTAGAGCTATGTTACTTCATACTAGAGCTATGTTACCCACCACCATTATACCATGAGAACATTATGAATTTAGATAAACATTTTTTTGTGCTAGTGAATGTTTTTATGTAGTTTCCTATTACTTATTAGCATCCTTTGGCTTCAGCTTGAGGAACTCCCTTTAATATTTCTTAAGGCTGGGCTGGTACTGATGAACTCTTTTATCTTTATTAGTCTGGAAAACTCTCTCTCCTTCAATTCTGAAAGACAACTTTTCAGTTAGCAGTTTTTTTTTTTCTTTTAGCACATTGACTATATCATGCCACTCTCTTTTGGCCTGCAAGGTTTCTGCTGAAAAACTGTTGAAATCATATAGGAGTACCATTGTATGTAATAAATTGCTTTTCTCTTACTCATTTTAAGATTCAGATTCTCCCCTTGTCTACACCTTTAGACAATTTAATTATAATGTATTTCAGTGTGAGTCTCTTTGGATTCATCTTACTTGAAATTCTCTGTGCTTCCTGGGTCTAGATGTCAGATTCTTGCTCCAAGTTGAAGGAGTTTTTAGCCATTATGTCTTTGGATAAGTTTTCTAGTCCTTTTCCTCTGTCTTCTATTTCTGGGATCATTGTAATTTGTATATTGCTCTTTAGATCTTGTCAGCTATTAACACTCCTTTTCTTTTTCTAAAAGCTTCGAATGGGATAAATTCCACTGTTTTGTCTTTGAGTTCACTGATCCTTTCTTCAGCTTTGTCTAGTCTATTCTTAAACCCAACTATTTAATTTTTGGTTCAGTTATTATATTCTTCATCTTTGTGATTTTTTTTGGTACTTTTTAATATTTTTCTATATCTTTGTTGAAATTTTAACTTTGTTCATTCATTGTTCTTCTGACCTTGGTAAGTCTGATTTTAATGACCATTATTTTGAACTCTTCATCAAATAAATGACAGATATCTGTTTATTCTTGTTTGTTACCAACAGATTACTCTGTTTCTTCATTTTCTTTGTTCTTCTGTTTTGGTTTTTTGCACATTAGAAAAAACAACCATCTGTCCCAGTTTTGACAGAATGGTCTTGTGTAGGAGGTGAACTTCATTGATCAGCCTGGCTTGAGTGCCTAGTTGTCTCTCAAACTTTTGTGATTGTCCAAGAGTCCGTCTTTGTTTTTAGTGACTCCCAGTTGTTGAGGATTTGCTGAGATCTGTCAGTGTACCAAAGGGTAGGGTTGTGATACATCTAGATGCAGGCTGATTAGATACTATACCCTCAAGTAGCAGCTGGGGAAGTATGTAGTTAATCTCATTCTAGGAATATACTAGGTGTTGGGCATTTTTACTTGCTTCCTCTGTTCTGGGCCTGAGTGTATGACTGTAGAGGTAGAGGATAACTCCTTTTTCTATTAAAATCTTTTTCTTTGTTTGCTATAGTCCTATAGAACTTGGGAATGCAAGCCCCATTTGCTATTAGAGCCAGGCAACATAAGACTCATTCCTTGGGTTGGTGTTGCAAAGGCTGAGGTGCCACATGTATGCACAAGATCCTTCCAGGATTTAGTGGTGATTTGTTTTTAATCATTGGAGTGAGGTGAAAGGATGGGGTGTGAGAGGTGTCCACCAGCTTCCCTAGTCTCTGAGGGAGATTGCAGCTAACCCCTAGGTGCTTTCTAAATTGGAAACCTGGCCTTTTTGAAGCAGCTTTTAAAGTATGTGTATAAACTCCTTGGAGGGAAAGATTAGAAGAGAGGCAATTTTGTCTGCTTCCTTTTTGCTGAGCCCTTAGGGGATAGTTAAGAATTACTTCTTTGTTTGCTATACTATTGTAGGCCTCTTTGCTATTAGAACCCAGAAATTCAGGCCCCATCTCAGGTGGTAGCTGTAAAAGCTGGAAGACAGACATGTGAACAAGCTTCTTTCAGAGAGATACTGGGAACTTATAGTGAGCTAGAGGGAGAAGGTGGGAGTGGTGTCCACTGACATCTTTGGTTTCTGGTGAGGATTGTAGCTAGCTCCCAGTGCCTACTGAATTAGAAGCCTGGCCTTCAGGCAACAGCTTTTAAGGTTTTCAGGTAAAATTGTTTGGGAAAAGACTGGGAGATGAAAGATTTTGCCTGCTCCCTCTGCACTGAGCTTTGAGGGGATAGCCACAATGAGTGCCATCTACCAGTTAAGTTCTTCGTTTGCTATAGTCTTGTGAGGCTCATGGACACTGACCTCATTGGCTTCCAGAGCTGGGTGTTTGGGGAGCCTCTCCCTCTGGTGGGTATTTTAAAAGTTAGGATTCTAGATGTGGGGTCCAAACTGATTTTTGAGAGAGAGCAGTGAGTGATGGTTTGAAGAAAGATCTTAATTTTTCACTCAGGAATTGAACCTGGGCATCCTGTGTGAAAACCAGTAATTGTATCCACTAGACCAGGTAGAGGCTAAAAGCAGAATTGCCCTGATTCTTGCCCTCTGTTGAAAGCAAGAATGTTTCAAGGAGGCAACAACTTGTAAAAACAGGTACAAAGTTTATTGTTCGAAACACAGTACAACATGTGGGAGATGACACGGAGAAGTGGTCTGTTTATCTAAGGCAGAAGCAAAGCAGCAATATACATGCAAAGGAGAAGTGCAGGTGTGGGCATCCTCCTGAATGAGGAGCACACCAGATAGGTAATTTAAACCACTTATAGGGGGAAGTTCTGATAGGTCTTTGTTTTCCTTTGGCCAATAATATTGCTTTATTTCTCACAACTGAAATGGACCCAGGGCTCTTCCAAATATGTGTGTACATCTTTTGGCCAAGGTTGATTGCAAAGCAAGGCCTTGTGGAAAGGTTAAATAGATGTATTATGGCCTTGTGTCCCCTTCATTTCTGACCCCAGAGGGGCCTTTCTGCATATCTGGAATTAGGGTTTCTCTGACTCTAAGGATAGGCAGTATGTTACCTTTTGCCCAAGCAGGGCTTAGCTCCTCTCTGCCCCTGCCATTACCATTGTTGAAAGTGTCCACAGAAGACAAATTCCAGTTATTTATCTTGTTCCTGTTATTGATATCTTGAAGCATAAACAGATGGCTCATTGTAATTGTCTATCTGGAGCCCATCTATCTCCTGCCTCAAAACCCTTCACTCCTCAGGGAGAAGCTAGAAGATGGAGGTTTCCTCCCTATTGTATGGCACTGTATCTTAGAGTTTATGTTGAGAGTGTGTTTCAGCTTCTGCAATCCATTTTGATGTGAATATTTTTTCATTCATCAGATGTGTAGGAGTTATTTAGTTTCTGGATTTATTTCAGAGGGACTTGTTCTAGGTGTGGCTGTATATTGAGTGTATCTGTGGGAGGAGAGGAGTTTAGGTGCCTTCATACTGCCATCTTAGTCAACCCTCTCCTTATTTCCTTTGGAAGCTAAAGCTAGATTAAATTAATTCTTGATCTTAGTCTACTTTTAAAGCTACTTGAAAAACCTCGTGAGTTATTTTAGCTTATCATTATTAATTTTTAAATACAAGTATGGTGTTCCAGTATTCAAAGCATAGGGCTTTCTGTAGGAAAGTCTTGTTCATTTCTTAAAAGACATTTGAGAGAGAGAGAACAGGGAAATAAATGAAAGCTGATAGATTTCTAAAATTTTTATTTAGAATCAATACTGGGAACTTTCAGTGCTGCAATTGGAACTTTCAGTGTTCCAATACTGGGAATTTTTAATTTTTTTTCAACGGCTGTGCCTGTGGCATATGGAAATTCCCAGGCCAAGGGTTGAATTGGAACTGCAGCTGCCAGCCTATGCCACAGCCATAGCACCACAGGATCTAAGTTGCATCTGTGACCAATGCCATAGCTTATATAATGCTGGATCCTTAACCCATGAGTGAGGTGAGGGATTGAACCTGCATCCTCAGAGAGACAATGTTGAATCCTTAACCTGCTGAGCCACAACAGGAATTCTGGCCTTAGCTAATTTTTTCACTTTGCTTATGAGTTATCCATTATTCTATTTGGTAAGACATTTGGTAATTTCAGAATAAATATAGCTATATTTCATGTTCTTGATACATGGATACTATTTAGGTTTAGGGATTTTAGTTGTCATTCTCAAGAAAACTTTTTTACATTAGAATTTTCCTGCTGAAAGAGTTTTAGACTAATCAAAAAACTTTAATTCACAGATTATCAATATTTAGCATTCTGATAGGTTCAGATGAATTTACCTATCCCCTCCCACCCCCCAAAAAAAGTAAAAGCCACCCTGGCAGGCCTCTTTAGGATTTTATTATCTATTAACTATTTTCTAATGTAACGCTTTTTTGGTTGTGTTTCATTTCCCTACCAGCTTTGGAAGATTTCTTAGCTATATATCCTAAAAGTTACAAACTAAACCTGGAGACTCTGAAAAATTAGAGATTAGTCTTTTATTTTTCTTCTAACCATAAGAAGGTCTACTGTGGAAAACCCTCAACTTGTCCTAAATAGCTCTTTAATTTATTCAAGTAGAAATAAAATAAAACAGAAGATATTCTCAAATTTGAAATAATATATTGGACTTGAGTTTCTCGAAGAAAATCTTGAAAGTTGAAAGTAACATAACCTTAGAGATTTCTAAGCCAAGAGAGTCAGGAGGCTTTCATACTCTTGGTTGAAGGCTTAACTAATATCCATTATCATAAAATGTCTAAAAGTAAGCCTAAACTTAGAAATAAGGAAAACAAAGTAAAATCTGTAAACTTTCAAAAATGTCTTAGCCAAGATTCTCTTGAAATTTAAGCATTTTATTTATTTCTACAAGATAGGTTTTTAGAAGTTCCTGCTGTGGCACAATGGATTATGGATCTGGTGTTGTCTCTGCAGTGCCTTAGGACACTGCTGAGGTGCAGATTTGATCTCTGGCCTTAGCACAGTGGTTTAAGGATCTGGTGTTGCTGCAGCTGCAGCTTGGATTCAATCCCTAGCCCAGGAAGTTCCGTATGGCATGAGAGCAGCACCCCAAAATAGATTTTTAGGAAGAGGGAAGATTTGAGCCATTTAGCTTACACTGCAATAGTTTGATTTAAAATGCCTTTTTTTTTTTTTTGGTCTTTTTAGGGCCGCACCCACAGCATATGGAGGTTTCCAGGCTAGGGGTCTAATCAGAGCTGTTGCTGCTGGCTCTAGCCAGAGCCAGCAACGCCAAATCCAAGCGGCATCTGTGACCTACATCAGAGCTTACGGCAACGCTAGATCCTTAACCCACTGAGCAAAGCCAGGGATCAAACCCGCAACCTCATCGTTCTTAGTCGGAGTCATTAACCACTGAGCCAAGACAGGAACTCTTAAAATGCTTCTTATATCAAGAAAATATAAGACAGAGAGATTTAGTCATCGGAGTTAAAAAACATGTACCATACTATTCCCATCATCCACCATTTGAAAGGAACCATCTATAATGGATATTCTTAGATAGTTTTTCAAGTTCAGTTTTATATCGAATAGGCAAAGGAACTGCTTTTGCATCTCTTAGAAAATACCTCTATTCTGGTTTAGAATCTTAAAATCTAATAGAATTCTCCTCACAATTCTCCTTCCAGTATTCTCAAACCATATTTACTTCCTTTTAATTATTCTGTAGTCTGTGCTTTGGGCAAAGTATACACTGTTCACATTTGTAAACCATTATTTTCTCCAAGCATTGATCATTTCTTGGTAAGAGAGAATTATTTATTTATTTTTCCACTTCTGCATCTCTTTCAGCATTTTCTTTGCAATGTGCTAAGGCCATTTGTTTGACATACAGATCTGTCTCCCAAAATTAGCAAGATAGAGGAAAGCACTTACTTCTGCACCTTGATTTTTCACCTTCATTATATTTGGGATCACTGTTGGTGCAGTGAGACTTAGAGACAGGAACGAGAGATGCTTGGACTCGGGGAAATCTAAGAGTAGATTTGGGGTCTACCATTAAAAACCATCGGGATTTCTACAAGCTTTGTCTTTTGATTCTGCATAATAGAGGGAATACGTTATGAATTGTGAGAACAAAAAAGTTTTGTAAGACATCTAACAAGGTGCCTGGAATAGAGTAAATGCTCTGCAGATATAGTTCATAATAGCAATCAAATTGATAGTAATTGATCTAGTTGTTGAACATTCTTCTTAAAATGTGCACCTTGATATCTTTCCTTTTCCTTTGAGATTTTCTGTTTGCAGAGTATCTGAATTACAGAATTTTGTTTTTAAAGAGGAAAACTTAAGTTGTTTTACTGACTGAAAGTCACTTTGGCTTAGTTTCATTTTTTTCTACCCATTTAAATTCATTAAATCTTTTTTACCTTTACTCTCAGAATAAGGGTGGTCTGCAAAATTAATGTTATTATCTCTACCTTTTAAGACTCTTTCGTAAAGACTGAAACAAAGAGAAGTGCTCCTGTTTCTCTACCTCAGCCCGGTGACATGTTCACATTTGTCATTGTCCTTTGTTTTCTAGTCATTTAGAAAACTTTCAATCTCCATTGCTTATGAACATCTGTGAAAAAATATTTAAAGAATTTCTTGAAGTGCCAAATGTCACAACTATTTACACATTCATATGTCATGTTTTAAGTCACAGAATCCTTTTCACCTTTTAAGCGTTAATTCTGTTTTCTGTCTAGCAAATCCCATTCATCTGTTAAAAAGTTGGTTTCCAGTATTGTCTCTCGAATGAAGTTCCTAATTATCCCAACCAGAGAAGAAAAGACTTCTCTGAAGTTTAAAGTAACCATGTAACTGATTATCCCAATTTGCCCTTTTTTGAAGTGAATGAAGGCCCTGCCCTGTTAGTATTTATATTGGGGCAATAGTCATAACCTACTGGGCCAACTGGGTGTATCATCATCAGTTTATTGTCCTTTGGGATTCTAATTGTTAATATCAAGGACTTTGAACTCAAGTCTGTCAAGCTCCCACTTCTGGTTCTCTGCATGGCTTACGGAAAATTATTGTATACTTTAAAATTCATTCTGTGACAGCTGTTTAGTAAGCACCTATTAGAGGCTCTGCAAAGAGTGTGACATGGTAGCTCAAAGATAAATAATACTTAAGGTTGTTGCCCTCATGGAACTTGTGTCCAATTTTTATCTACAAAATGGGGATATGGACACCTACATTATGGATTGTGAGGAATAAATGAGTTAATATTTATAAAGAGTTTTGTAGAATCTAGCATATAGGAAGTGCTCAATGGTAACTGTAATCTTTCTATTTTTTTACATAATTACTGTGTATCTATGTACAACTGTAAGGTCTTTGATGTTAGGAATGTCTTATTAATGTTTGTATTTCCTAAGGTATCAGCACTGTAACCTCACTCTCATTATTTGAATAAATTTGTTGAGTGAATCCCACTAAATATCAGGTATTAAACTTTTCCCCCCTCATTTGTCTTTTATTTTTTGTTCCTCTCTTGCTTCTTTCTTGCCCTCTTTGAGTTGATGGAATGTTTTAAAGTGTGCCATTTTATTTTTTCTGCTGTATAATTAAATATTCTTTCATCATGAATAAATAAATCTCTTTAATTTTTGTTAAATATGCACTTTTAACTCATTAGTCTATTTAGAGTTAGTATTGTACCTCTTCACAGTTCACAAATAGCATGTCACAAATTTACTAACCTTATAACAATATAATTCAATTTACCCCTCCTTTCTCCTTGTATATTGTTGTCATATCTTTTATTTCAACATGTTATAAACCATACCTTAAAGTATTATTATTTTTACTTTTATTTTATTATTTGTTTATTTTGGTCGCACACGGAGTATATAAAAATTCCTGGGCCAGAGATTGAACCTGTGCCACAGCAGTGACCTGAGCCACATAAATGACAACACCAGATGCTTAACCCACTGAACCATCAGGAAACTCCTATTTTGCTTTTGGTGGTCTTCCAAGAGAATTTCAAGAAGAAAGACAATATATTCATTTATATTTACTAGATTATTTAATATTTCTAATACTCCCTATACTTTATTTGCCTTCAGCATTTTGCATTTCTTGCAGTGTAGATCTTCTGGTGATTAGTATTCTTAGCTTTTGTTGATCTGAAAGTATCTTTATTTCATTTTCATTTTTGAAGAATATTTTTCTTGGGTCTAGAATTCTGGGTTAACAGATTTTTTTCCTTTTAGTAATTTAAAGATGCCATTTCAGACTTTTCAGCCTCTATTGTTCCTGATAAGCCTGGAATCATTGTCCTTGTTCCACTGTATATGATGTATTCATTTTCTTTGAATGCTCTTAATATTTTCTTTATAATTTTAATTTTCTGAAGTTTGACTGCAGAGTGTGTAGGTGTGGTTTCTTTGTGTTTATACTTTTTGGGGTTTGCTAAACTTCTCGAATTTGTAAGCTAGTGTTTTTCATCAAATTTGAGAAGTTTTTAGCAATTATTCCTTCAAATATTTTGTATGACCCATCTAATTATCTTTTCTTCTGGGATCACAGTTATATTTATGTAAGACTATTTGAAATTACCTTACCTATTCCTGAGGTTCAATTCATTTTCTATTGCCATGTTTTAGGTTCTCTTTTTTTTTGTTGTTGTTGTTGTTGTGCTGTTTCAGCTATTTATCTACTAAATTTTTCTTTTCAGTTCTAAGATTTTCATTTGGTTCTTTTCTCTGCTTAGATTCCCTCTCTGTTTAAACCATATTTCCTTTGTTTCTTTGAGTAATTTTTTCTTTAATACTCTAAAAATATCTATAAAAACTTTTTTAAGGTTTTTGTTCAGCCAAATGTCTGGGCCATTTGGGTTTTGTTTGTATTTGCTGCTTGGCTTATCTATGTATTGTATTTTCTTATTCTTTGTATATGTTATAAAGCCTCTGTTTTCTGTTAGCTTCTTTGGAAGAAAGTTCATTCTTATTTGAGCATTCCATTGGATTATTGGTTGATCAACTTGAACATGATTTTTTTTTTTAATTTTCCCACTGTACAGCAAGGGGGTCAGGTTATCCTTACATGTATACATCACATTTTTCCCCCAGCCTTTCTTCTGTTGCAACATGAGTATCTAGACAAAGTTCTCAATGCTATTCAGCAGGATTTCCTTGTAAATCTATTCTAAGTTGTGTCTGATAAGCCCAAGCTCCCGATCCCTCCCACTCCCTCCCTCTCCCCCTCCCATCAGGCAGCCACAAGTCTCTTCTCCAAGTCCATGATTTTCTTTTCTAAGGAGATTTGAACATGATTTTTATGCTTTATTAGTGCAAATCTCTGGGAAGTCCACAGTGCTTTCTGAACCCCTTCAACTTGGCAGTATTCAACATGCAAGAGAGACTGATTTCATTGAGGATTGTCTTGGTTTTAGGCTTTGTGGAGGTTGTAGGATTTTCTTTAGGACAGGCCTTTATTGTGGAATGTAGTAACTTCCTGAGTCTCAGGTAGCTTCCAGAGATGTTATTGGAACATTGGTTAGTAAGATTTCCTATTCTCCAGACCTGAACTCCAGTGATGTCCAGTACTATTCTTCCTCCAGCTCTGTTTGACCTCTCATATCTCTGTTCTTTCCACCCCATACATTTGCTATTTGGTAAGCTCAGGTGTTCTCATGCTGCAAAGTGAGGTCCAGATGTCAGCCACAGACTTATGGGGAACCCCCACTTAGACTTCTGGGAATGTCTTTCTACATAACTCTTTACTCTCTAGGACCTTGCCCTACAGGTTCCAGCCACTTCAGCTGCCCCGAGCCCTGATCTCTACCTCCTCAGCTCAAATGACTGCTGTGAGTATCAATTTGAGTTGCAGTTGTCTGTAACTTAGAATGTGTGCTGCCTATCTTAATTCTGTTTTAAATTATTTAATTTTTGATTAGAGACTAATGCATTCACATGGAAAAATTCAAGAGTTATAGAAGAATATATAGTGAAAAATCTTCCTTCTAACTAAATAGCATAGTTCTTCTCCTCAGAAGTGAGAGATTGTTATTAGTGTCCTTTTGTACTCTTTTAGAGATACTCTATATCTTGAGAGAAAAATAAGAGGGAGAAGATATATGTTATGTTTATATTAAATATTAAAATATAAATATGTATCTTCTCCCTCTTATTTTTGTTAACATTTATATTATATAGCTTACTAAGATATATATACAATTTTATTTTTTTCACATAAATGGTAGGATTACCATTTATATATATACACATAGATACATTTATATACACACATATATATATACACACACATATATATATATACACACACACACATATTGGTACCTTAAATTTTTTTCCACTTAATTATAAGTCTTGGAGGCAATACATATTAGTACATAATTACTCCATTCTTTTTTTGTGCCTCCATGATATTCATTAGCATAAACACACCATAAATTACCTCACTAGATCCCTGTTTATTATTATCCTCTTTGATTATTATAAAGAGTGCTCTGTGAACTACCTTGAGTACACCATTTGGTACAAGCCAGTATATCTATAGGGTGAATTCATAAAAGTGCAGTTCCTACCTCAAAAGATGTGCAAATTTATCGTTAAATATTGCTTAATTCCGGGTTCTCTATTCTGTTCCATTGGTCTGTCTGTCTGTTTTGATACCAGTACCACACTGTTTTGATGACTGTGGCTTTGTAGTATTTCTTGAAGTCTGGGAGAGTTATGCCTCCTGCTTGGTTTTTGTTTCTCAGGATTGCTTTGGCGATTCTGGGTCTTTGTTGTTCCATATAAATGTTTGGATTGTTTGTTCTAGTTCTGTGAAAAATGTCATGGGTAATTTGATAGGGATTGCATTGAATCTGTAGATTGCTTTGGGTAGTATGGCCATTTTTACAATATTGATTTTCCCAATCCATGAACATGGAATCTCTTTCCATTTCTTTACATCTTCTTTGATTTCTTTGATTAAAGTTTTATAGTTCTCGGCATATAGGTCCTTTACCTCCTTGGTCAGGTGTATTCCGAGGTATTTGATTTTGTCAGGTGCAATTTTAAAAGGCATCGTATTTTTGTATTCCTTTTCTAATATGTCATTGCTGGTATACAGAAATGCAACTGACTTCTGAATGTTAATCTTATATCCTGCTACTTTGCTGAATTTATGAATCAGTTCAAGTAGTTTTGGGGTTGAGTCCTTAGGGTTTTCTATGTATAGTATCATGTCATCTGCCTACAGTGACAGTTTGATCTCTTCTCTTCCTATATGGATGTCTTTTATTTCTTTTGTTTGTCTAATTGCTGTGGCTAGGACTTCCAAAACTATGTTGAAGAGCAGTGGTGAGAGTGGGCATCCTTGTCTTGTTCCAGATTTGAGTGAGAAGGCTTTCAGATTTTCCCCATTGAGTATTACATTTGCTGTGGGTTTCTCATAAATGGCTTTGATTATATTCAGGAACGTTCCCTCTATACCCACTTTGGCGAGGGTCTTGATCATGAATGGATGTTGGACTTTGTCAAATGCTTTTTCTGCATCTATTGAGATGATCATATGATTTTTGACTTTTTTTTGTTAATGTGGTGTATGATGCTGATTGATTTGCGTATGTTGAACCATCCTTGTGAACCTGGGATGAACCCCACCTGGTCATGGTGTATAATTTTTTTGGTATGTTATTGGATTCGGTTGGCTAAGATTTTGTTGACAATTTTTGCATCTATATTCATCAATGATATTGGGCGATAGTTTTCTTTTTTGGTGGTATCTCTGTCTGGTTTTGGAATGAGGGTGATAGTGGCATCATAGTACATTACATTGACATTACATTGACATTTAAGGTGATAATTGATAGATGATTATTTATTGCCATTTGAACCTCGTGTTCCAGTTGATTCTATGGTTCTCCATTCTTCCTTTCTTTTTTTTTTTTGGTTGGATGGTCTCCTGTAATTATCTGCTTGAGTGTATTTTTTTTTTCATTTTTTGCAAATGCAATATTTGCTTTTGGCTTGTGGTTGCCCTGTTTTTTAAGTATGCTAACCCCTTCCCATAATTGTGTGTTTTAGCCTGATGGTCCTGTAAGTTCAAACCCTTCATTACTATATTAAAATTAAGAAGAGAAACATACAAACAAACAAACAAGAAGGGTTATTTACTTCCTAACATCCCTTGCCCACATTTTATGGTTTTGATGACTCTTTTCTATTTTTTTCTTTTTAATTTTATTTTGCTTGAGGCCTGTTCATGATTAAATCTGTATGCTGGCTTATTTGAGTGACTGCTCTCTGATTGCAGTTTTCTCAGTCCTAGTTCTTCCTCTTCTTTTTTTTTTCTTTTCTTTTTTCTTCCCTTTCCTTCCTTTCTTTTTGGTTTAGAGAAGCCCTTTCAATATTTCCTTGAACCTTGGTTTTGTGTTGCTGTATTCTTTAAGTTTTTGTTTGTTGGAAAAAATTTTTATTTCCCCTTCTATTTTAAATGATATTCTTGCTGGATAGAGTATTCTAGGTTGCATATTTTTTCCTTTGAGCACTTTAAATATCTCTTGCCATTCCCTCCTGGCCTGTAGTGTTTCTGTAGAGAAGTCAGCTGATATTCTTATGGGGGTTCCCTTGTAGGTAACATTCTGTTTTTCTCTTGCTGCCTTTAGGATCCTCTCTTTATCACTAACTTTTGCCATTTTTATTATTTTTATTATGATGTGTCTTGCTCTGGGTCTCTTTGGGTTCAGTTTGTTTGGGGCCCTCTGTGCTTCTTGTATCTTGAACCCAATATCCTTTAGATTTGGGAAGTTTCCAGCGATAATTTCTTCAAATATATTTTCCATCCCCTTATCTTTTTCTACTCCTTCTGGAATCCCTATTATGCGTAGATTGGCCCGCTTTATATTATCCCATAGGTCTCTTATATTGCTTTCCAGTTTTTTGATTTGGTTTTCTGTCTGTTGACCGGATTGGGTGATTTCCATTATTCTATCTTCCATATCACTGATTCGTTCTCCTGCATTATTCATTCTGGTTTTTACTGCCCTTAGTTCCGTTTGCATCTCTGCAAATGAATGTTCTAGTTTTTCTTGGCTCCTCCTTATATTTTCTCGTTCCTTTCTGAGGGTATCTGCATTACTGTTCATATCTTTTCTTAATTCCTTCAGTATTTTCACTGTTTCCCTTTTGAAACTCCAGGTCTGTCAGACTGCAGAGATCTGTTTCATTGTTGACTGTTTTAGGTGAGTTCTCTTGTTGGTTTGACTGGGGGTGGTTTCTCAGCTTCTTCATCTTGCTTATTGTTTTCTTTCTCCTGAGGGAGTTGTACTCTCCATTATCGGGCAGTGTTTGCCTTGTCACTGCCGTGGAATATTTCCTGAGGGCTGGCGTTGTTGGTCAATCTTTTTTGAGGCAGTGTGGCTTTTCTGGAGTGTTGATGGGGCTAACAGGGTTTCTTTGAAGCAAAGGAGGACTTCCTTAGGGCAGACAGGACTGGGAGGTCCACACCACGATGGTAGCAGATTTCACTTGGTCATGCAGAGCTTGCTCTGGTGTTTTTAGGCTGTGGGGTTCTTGCAGGGGGTT
Organism: Phacochoerus africanus; assembly: GCF_016906955.1. Classification (NCBI taxonomy): domain Eukaryota; kingdom Metazoa; phylum Chordata; class Mammalia; order Artiodactyla; family Suidae; genus Phacochoerus; species Phacochoerus africanus. Next base: position 40,765,480 of record NC_062544.1, read on the forward strand.
GGTGGTGTTGGGCAGCTATTCCTCAGGAGTGCAGCACCCCCTGGGGGCTGGAGCAGCTATCTGGGTCACTGAGAACCTAAGAGGCTCTTCCCTAGGGCAGCCCAACTCAGAAGGATGGCCTGAGAATGTAGGCAGATCTTTTCACAGTCTGGCCAAGGTTGTTGCAGCTTTTCTGGGCTGCAGGGGCTCTTCTAGGGGGCTGGTGGTGCTGAGCAGCTATTCCGTGGGAGTGGGGCACCCCCTAGGGGCTTGGGCAGGTAGCAGGGCCACTGGAAACCCAAGAGGCTCCTCCCCGGGGCAGCCTGACTCAGACCGTCTGAGACCTTTTCCTGGCTTGGCCAACCTTGTTGCAGCTTTTCTGGGCTGTAGGGGGTCCTGCCTGGAGCTGGCAGTCCTATGCAGCTGATCCACTAGGGCACCCCCTGGGGGCTTGTGTGGGTAGCAGGGCCGTTGGAAACCGAAGAGGCTCCTCCCCGGGGCAGCCCGACTCAGAAAAACCATCCGGGAATTAGGCAGATCTGTTCACTGCCTGGCTAGGTTTGTTCTACCTTTTCTGGGCTTCAGGCCTTTTCTCGGGGGCTGGTGGTGTTTGGTGCTGCTCTGCGGAAGTGTAGCCCCTCCAAAGGGCAAGCAGGCCTGTGCAGGGACAGCCCCTGCGGTGGTAGGCTTCAGGCAATTGTTGAGGCCAGCCCTCCTGGATGGCAGGCAGCCCCAGGTTTGGCGAGAGCGTAGGGGGTGGCAGGGGTGGGGGGAGGGGATGCACTGGGAAGCACAGCTTTCAGCTAGCTATCGGGCCTGTAAGCTTGCTGTGGCGTGGGGGGTATTCTATGGGGACCCACCCCTTCTTCTCTCCCCTCCCCAGCACAGGCGCAGACCAGGCTCTTTTCCCAGGTTCCCTCTGATGCGGCTTTCCACTTCCCCGCCCCTAGAGTATTGCTCCCTTTCTCTGCGACAGCTTTGTTTTCTAGTCTCCCAGGCAGTCTCTGTCCCGTCAAATGGTTTCTAGACCTCCCAAGCAGTTTCTGCTCCACCCCGCCCCCCCAGCCTGGGAACTATCCTCTGGAACCTAGGTCTCGGTGCCCAGCCCCCACCCAGGCGTCCCCCGGCCCTTTCTCGGTGACTAACCTTTGGAGCCGAGGACTCGGTGCCCAGCCCCCACCCAGGCGTCTCAATTTTTGGTGACTGTGCCCATAGTTCAGATGGTCCGTTCAGTTCTTGATCGGCTTTTCCATACTCCAACTTACTGCTACCCTCTTCTCTGCATCTGGAGATTCCTCCGGTTCCTTTGATCTTTCCCCCATGTAGGCGACTTTCCAAGGTGCGGGATCCCTTTCTCCTCGGCAGTTCCCTTTCGGGAGTGCCCGTCCCGCTCAGATTCACCTTCTCTCACTCTCCTTTCTCCCATTCTGCCCTGTAATGTCAGGAAGTTCTTGCCATTATTGGAGTTTAGGTTCTTCTGCCAGCGATTGGTTGCTGTTCTGTGTGAGTCATTTATTCTGTAGATGTGCTTTTTTTTTTGTTGTGTTTGTGGGGGAGGGCGAGCGTGTCCCCCTACTCCTCCGCCATCTTGTCCTCTCTCTCTATTCTTATGTTTTATTCTGAATAAATCAGTTAATAATCTTTTACTGATTAACTTACATGTTTTTTGATGTAAAAATGAGATGAGCAGCAGTGATTTATACAAATTAGAGGTGATATTATTATTACTACTGTGGTTCATTTTCTTAATATTCTAGAACACAAACCAGCTGATAATTTCCATTTTGATAGTGTAGTTTGATTTCAGTAATTTTCAAAGAATTTTTTTTTTTAGTGCTTTAAAAAATATGGGTAGAGCATATGCTAGCTTGTTCCTCATTCTGAACTTGATTGTGTGTTCCAAATGCACAGTCCAACTTTATTAATACTTTATGGAATCATGTTCCTAGAGCTTTCTAGCTTGTTTTCTTTCCTCTTTTTTTCCTTTACCTTAATTGCTCCTCTGAATTTGAGAAGTGAAGAATGTCTGGTACAAGGTTTAGCTATTTATTCAACATTCCAAATCAATCCCTTTCTGTGGAAAGAGTAACTTTCTTAGTTTCTCTTCTTCCTGGGACGTGAAGTTATCTTTAGGTATATCAGGTGACTCTGAATTTTCAGGTTCCTTATCAATCTGCTGAGAACCAAATTCTGAATTCATTGCTGTGAGAAATGGAAGATTCTGTCTCTTATTTTCTATAAATAAATGCTGATATTAGGAACTTTTTTCTCCTAGCATTCATCTTAAATTCAAACTATTTAAAAATCATGGACAAAAATTTTCATTGGTCTTTCCCTATTAGTATTTCAATGTTTCATGGTTGGATCACTAAGTTGTAATGTCATATACCCACAGAATGAACATATACCCACAGAATGAACATTGAAAAGATCCCATTGAAAAGAATTTTTCTTCTTGGTAACTGCTTTCTAAAAAAATGGTTTTCTTTATATTCTGAAGCTTGTTTCCTCTGCTGCTTGTTGAGGTTCCTATTGCTAACTGCCTTAGACTGTATTTTTCCATCAAATACCCTTACCAACCTATTGCACAACGTTATTTTGCAAGACTGTAACTGAATGACTTGAAAAGTTCCTGCAAATATAGTTGATTTTTCCACTGACAAAGAATTATGTCACCTACTTTGGAGAAATGATTAACTTATACTACTGGCATTCATTAAGCTCTAGGCTTAGAACTATGTTAGGGGAAGTAAAAATAGAATAAAACATTGAGGAGACTGGTTTTTGCTCTTAAAGAGTGTAATCATTGAGAATACAGGATTTGAAGTCAGACAGGCATAGGCTGGATGATCTTGGATGAGGAACACTAAGCCTTGGTGCTCTCATCTGTGAAATAATTATACTTATCTCACATGTTAAATGAGCATAATCTCTGGGTAGAATTCTCTCCAGAGCTGGGAAAGATTGTTTCTCTGGGACTTTTGCTTTTTGTGGTCTTTTCAATTGTTGTCAATTATTTTTTACAATTCAGCTACTGAACACCACTGTGGCTACTATACCTTGGCTACTTCATGTTCTGGCAGTTAAAAAAAAAAAGTCTGGACACTTTCTACCTCAAGTAACTTGGATATTTGATTGATTGATATCCACATTGGCTGTTGGTAGATGGAGACACACGGTGCGATTAATCAGGATAGCACAAAGACTGTAACAAACTAATCCCTAAATATCAACGGCTTAACACATTACGCACTTATCTTCTTGCTCATACACACAGTGTGGGTTGGGGGAGGGGAGTCAGTATATTGTGTGAAGCCATTCAGATACCTAAGCTCTTTCTATCTAGTGGCTTCATCATCTTCTAGGGCTCTAGAGCTCTGCCTTAAGTTCTCTGCATCTGACTAGAAGCCCAAAGAAGACTGTGAGATAGTATGGGGATTTTAGAGACAATGACTCAATGGGGGGGTACATCACTTCTACTCACATTCTTTTTTTTTGGTTTTTGCTTTTCAGGCCCACACCTATGGCATGTGGAAGTTCCCAGGATTGGGGTTGAATTGGAGCTGCAGCTGCAGGCCACAGCCACAGCAACTCCAGATCTGAGGCACATCCACAACCTACACCACAGCTCATAGCAATGCCAGATCCTTAACCCATTGAGTGAGGCCAGGGATAGACCCCACATCTTCATGGTTACTAGTTGGGTTTGTTACCACTGAGCCATTATGGCAACTCCTGTCTTGGGGAATCTTTAAGCAGACAGTGAATATGGTCAGTGTTCGAATACCCAGCAATCCCCACCTGGTGGTTGGCTGAGGATGGTGAAATAAATTGTGTATCTGTGTTGAGATTTTCTGTAGGAAAAGTGGACAATGTCCAGATAATAGGCTTAATTTCGGTTACATTTTCCTTCGTTTAGACCTAGTTTTTAATTCCCTGATTTAGAGCTGATCTTTAATACCATCATTTTATTCTTCCACAACTACATGATTTGGACTGGACTTAAATGTTCAGAAATAACGTTAAAATTTAAAATTTCTTGCTTTTGTTGTGAAATGGATGTCTCCATTGAGAAAATTTTCTTTTATGTAAGGATCACTTTGCTATATTGTGATGTCTTGTCTTAATTATTACCATTTCTGTCTTTTTAGGGCCACACACCAGAGGCATATGGAAGTTCCTAGGCTAGGGGTTGAATTGCACCACAGCTCACGGCAACGCCAGATCCTTAACCCACTGAGTGAGGCCAGGGATCAAACCTGTCAGATTCATTTCCACTAAGCCAGGACAGTAACTCCTGTCTTGACTTTATATAATAACAGCAATAATGACGCCAATGATGATAATGAAATTAGCTAACACTTATGTGGCACTTCCTCTTGGATCTGACTTTCTTCTTCAGTTTTGGTAATAGTGTACATGAGAGTCCAGGATAGGTCTAATCCTTAAAAAACTACTTTTTACTTTAGCTAGTCTTTTGTCCATTTTTTCCCTTAAATGCCATAATTTATTTGGGCTTAGCTACTATTCGTAACTATGTTCTGATTGATTTTTTTCACAGTGAATTGAAAATGAACACTTCTGGAGTTCCTGGTGTGGCTCAGTGCGTTAAGAACCCAACTAGTAGCCATGAGGATGCAGGTTCGATCCCTGGCCTTGCACAGTGGGTTAAGGATTCGGTGTTGCTGAAGCCAGTATTGCTGTGGCTACGGCATAAGCCGGCAGTTACAGCTCCGATTTGACTCCTAGCCTGGGAACTTCCATGTGCTGCAGGTGTACCCCTAAAAGACCAAAAAAAAAAAAAAAGAAAAGAAAATGAACACTTCTGGAAACTATATTATTTATATTTTAATTTTTTATAAAATTTTAAAGATTACTTTCCATTTACAGTTATTAAAAGTATTGTCTATATACCCCATGTTATACAACACATCTTTGAGCCTATCTTACACCCAATTGTTGGTACCTACCACACCCCTACTCCTATATCACCCCACTGGTGACCACTAGTTCTCTATATCTGTGGGTTTGCTTCTTTTTTGTTACATTCACTGGTTTGTTGTATTTTTAGGAGTCCACATGTAAGTGATATTAGAAAGTATTTGCTTTTTCTATCGGGCTTATTTCATTAGCCTAGTATACTCCAAGTCCATCCATGTTGTTGCAAATGGCATAATTCTTCCTTCTTATGAGTGAGTAGTATCCCATTGTATAAATATACTTCATCTTCTTTATCCAGTCACCCGTTAATGGACACTTAGGTTGCTTCCATATCTTGGCAACTGTAAATAATGCTGCTGTGAACATTGGGTCATATGCATCTTTTCAAATTAGTATTTTTGTTTTTTTTGGATATATACCCAGGAGTGGAATTGCTGGGTCATTCTCTTTTGGTAGTTCTCTTTTTAGTTTTCTGAGAAATTTTCATACTGGTTTCCATAGTGGCTATACCAGTTTACATTCCCACCAACAGTGTGCAAGCGTTCCTTTTCCTCTATATCCTCTCCAACATTTGTTATTTATAGCTTTTTGATAATAACCATTCTGACAGGTTTGAGATGATATCTCATTGTAGTTTTGATTTGCATTTCCTTGATGATTGTCAATATTGAGCATCTTTTCCTGTACCTGTTGGCCACCTGCATTTCCTCTTTGGAAAAATATCTATTCATATCTTCTGCAAATTTTTAAGTTGGGTTGTTTTTTGATGTTGATGAGTTGTTTATATATGTTGGATATTCTCCCTTATCATTTATATCATTTGCAAATATTTTCTGCTGTTCAGTAGATTGTCTTTTCATTTTGTAAATGGTTTCCTTTGCTGTGCAAAATCTTTTAAGTTTTACTAGGTCCCATTTGTTTATTTTTTCTTTTATTCCCTTTATTTTAGGAGATGGATCCAAAAAAATATTGCTGTGATTTATGTCAAAGAATATTCCACTTATGTTTTCCTATAGGTGTTTTATAGACTCTGGTCTTACATTTAGGCCTTTAATCCATTTTGAGTTTATTTTTGTATGTGATATTGGAGGACATTCTAATGTCATTTTTTTGCATGTAGCTGTCCATTTTTCCCAGCACCACTTACTGAAGAGAGTGTTTTTTCTCTATTATATAGTCTTGCCTCCTTTGTCATAGATTTAATTGACAGGTTTATTTCTGGGCTCTCAATCTTTTCCCATTGATCTACATGTCTGGTTTTGTGTTGGTACCATACTGTTTTGATTACTGTAGCTTTGTAGTTTAGTCTGAGTCAGGGAGTGTGATTCTTCCAACTCTGTTCTTCTTTTTCAAGATTGCATTGGCTATTAGGGTCTTTTGTGTTTCCATATAAATGGCATTGATATTGTGATAGGAATTGCATTGAATCTATAGATTGCCCTTGGTAGTATAATAATTTTAACAATATTGATTCTTCTGATCCAAGAACATGTTATATCTTTCCATATGTTTGTCATCTTCAGTTTCTTTCATCAGTGTCTTACAGTTTTGGGGGTACAGGTCTTTTGCCTCTTTAGGTAGGTTTATTCCTAGATACTTTGTTCTTGTTGATGTGCTGGTACATGGGAATATTTCCTTAATTTCTCTTTGTGCTAGTTTGTTATTAGTGTATGGAAATACAAGAGATTTCTGTATATTTTTTATCCTGCTACTTTACCAAATTCATTGATGAGCTCTAGTAGTTTTCTGGTAGCATCTTTGGGATTGTTTATGTATAGTATCATGTCATCTGCAGATAGTAACAGTTTCACTTCTTCTTTTCCAATTTGGATTCCTTTTATTTTTTTCTTCTCTGATTGCCATGACTGGGACCTCCAAAACTGCCAAATAAAAGTGGTGGTAGTGGACATCCCTTGTCTTGTTCCTGACCTTTCAGGAAAAGCTTTCAGCTTTTCATGGTTGTGTATGATGTTAGCTGTGGGTTTGTCATATATGGCTTTTATTATATTGAGGCAAGTTCCCTCTGTGCCCACTTTATGGATGATTTTTATCATAAATGGATGTTGAATTTTATCAAAAGATTTTTCCGCAAGTATTGAAATGATCATGTGGTTTTTATTCAATTTTTTAATACTGTGGAGAATCACAGTGATTGATTTGTGTATATTGAAGTATCCTTGTGTCCCTGGGATAATATATTACTTTTTATTAGCCATGAAGATTAAACCATTATGAGTTTTATTGCAACCTTAGAACCATTGTGACTTGAAAAAGTTAGAATTTCTAAAATTTTCTGATTCTTTGACCAGTGAGGCAGTTAGTAGCTCATTTCTCATTCTCTGTGGTCTTGGTTCAAATATCAGTTCCTCCATTTATTAGCTGCAAAATTGTCCTGAGGCAAATTATTGCACTTGCTGAACTCAAGTGTTCTCATATGTAAAATGAGAGTAATAGTACTAACTACATCATGTGATTGGTGAGAAGATTAAATGGGTCCATATTTGAAAAAACAGTAAGAACATTGCCTTTCCCATGGTAAGTGCCTTGTGTTTTTAAATAATCACATATATAGTTGGGATGCTCACTGCCATTGCATTACCAGGAAGCCTGGACCAAGAATGGTGAGGCAACATTTGCAGTAGTCAATTACTTAAACCTTTGGTGGCTCTGTCACTTGGGGGCTGTGTCAGTTTCATTAGCTTGTTTAAACTTCCCTTTGTAAAATGGGGAAGAGATTCTTAGTGACAGCTTCTAATGGTGGTTCTGAGGATTGAATGAGATGGTATGTATAAAGCACTTGTGATGAGTCACAGATTTAGCTCCTAACACATCTGGATGGGCAGAGAACATATAGCTCCTTAATTTTGGTTTTCACTAATGTGGTTTTCCTCTTCAGCAAACTCTTGCTGATTAGAAGAGAAATCAATTGAATGTCCAGGTTGTTTTTGATCTTAGTCTGCTGTATGGATTTTAGATAAAGCTCTGCCTCTAGGGAAAAGTACCCAGGCTTTGAAATCTCTGTCTTCCAGCCTTTGCAAGTCTCCTCTCCAAGATGAGATGTGAGTGTGTGGTGGAGGGGAGGGGCTGAGGCAGTCTTGGTGGAAGGGAGAGTCCAGAGCTTTAGGCATGTGGTTCACTCCCATGTGCCATGTGGCTTATTGCCATTCTTGGCTGAGACTTGAGCTGGTGTAACGTGAACTCAGGAATCTTTGGGGTTGATTAGGGTCTGGCAGTCTCCTGGCTTGCCTTGCATCATCTCATTCTCAGTGGTATCACAGCCTTTCTGAATCCCTGCCTCCCTTCAGGAACAGAGGCTGGATGCCCCTGGGTGGACTCTCCACACCTAGCCTTTGAGAGGCACCATCTTTTTCCTCCCCACGCTGGCATACTGGCTGCCAGCTCAGCTGCTTTCTGATTCCCTTCTTCCCCTAGACCCCTTAGGGAGCTGTGAACCCTCTGGGTTCCAGCCCTACCACAACGGTTCCCACAGGTAACCAAGAGGTGCTCAGGAAAGCTACATTCCATGTGGTCTCTCTGCCTAACCACCTCTTTATGGACTTTGGAACAGAGCAAGCTGAGAGGTCATGTCTTCCTAGAGTCCTAAACAGGAAGTGGGTCAGGCTTTCCCAGACCTCCATGATATTCCTTCAGATACTCTCTAACCACTTGGCTCTTTCCCCTGCTTTTTCTCCTCTCAGGGTCTCTGGGATGAGGATGAAGATGAGGTTTCTCCACACTCTTCTGCGTTAGGTCTTCACTTCACTGTGGGAGAATTCTTCAAGTTCGTGATACAGGCATTTAGAAATTCTTTCTCAGGACAATACACTAGTAAGCCTTGCACAAAGGCACATTTTGAATGTGAGATACTGAGTATTAGCTCCCGCTTCTTTCTGTCCTAGGACACTTTTAACTTGAAAGGCAAGGAAATAGCAGAAGTATTTTCCAAAATATTAATCCAAAGTAAGCACATAATCAGTATAAACTTTACTTTGATGACGATGATCATTAAGTAACTATTAGCACAGTGTCATTGCTATTTGGTTTGTTTTTACCCTTGGATGGCTCATGAGTTCAGAGATCACACACTTGGCATCATGACACATGTATGCTCTACCTCTCATGGCTCTTACCTCCTCTTTTTTTTTTTTTTCAGCCACACCTGTGGCACATGGAAGTTCCCAGGCCAGGGACGGAATCCAAGCCACAACTGTGGCATCGCTGGAACCTTAATTTACTGTGCCACAGTGGGAACTCCTTACCTCCTCCTCTTTTTTTTTTTTTTCCTTCCATTTCTTAGGACACACAGGTCCTTCTTTTCCTAGAACACGTGGTGGTTTTTCTTGCCTTGGGGCTTTTGTAAGTGCTGTTCCATCATCTGAAACCTGTTCTCTGTGTCTTCTCCCTGAGGCTCCTTATCTGTAGGATTTACTCCATTGCTGCTCCTTCACTTACTTTCCTGGATCTTCTCTGGCCACCCTCCCCAGAGTGGCCATCCCACGTCTGCTTAGTGTCCACATTGCATGTCCTCCTTATTTCCTTTCCTGTATTATTTCCTTACTTGTGTAAGTCATACTCTTAAAATGTTTACACATTTGTTACCGTCTCCCTCACCAGAATGAAAGCTTTAAAAAGACATGGTCTGTGCCCATTTGACTCCCTGGGGTACCCCCAGAGCAGAGGGCCTAGCACATATGAAGAGGACAAATGGTTATTGAATGTATGAATAGGTGATTGAACAGAAACTTATTTCAGATGTAAGGAATCATTATCAATGTTAACACGGGTGACATGGATATGCATGGAAGAAGCACAGATGCCTTGTAAGCACAGATGTAGGATTCTCTATATGTTTAGTATGTACAGTGTGATCACATGGGTCTCTTTATCTTTCCCATTTTTTTTTGTCTTTTTCTAGGGCCGCACCTGTGGCATATGGAGGTTCCCAGGCTAGGGGTCCAGTCGACACTCTATGCCATAGCCACAGCAATGCAGTACCTGAGCCACATCTGCAAACTACACCACTACTCATGGCAACGCCAGATCCTCAACCCACTGAGCGAGGCCAGGGATCAAACCTGCAACCTCATGGTTCCTAGTTGGATTTGTTAACCACTGAGCCACAACGGGAACTCCCTCTATCATTTTTATCTAGGATGCTGAGGGGTATGTGCCTTCAGACAAGATTAGAAGTCTTTTGAAGGGAGACTTCATGACTCATATTTCTCTTACGTGTTTTATGTTTAGTTACTCAGTACATAATCGTCAGTGGTTATGTGTGGTGGTGGGTGAGAGAGGAAATTACAGGCCATCAACTTCTGTGTGATTAAACTGGGAAGGCTTTCAAGAGAAGGCAGTATTCTAGAAATTATGAGATTGATAGAAGGAAAGCCACTTATTTGTTTTCTGGAGGAAGGGTGATTGTCAAGTTGGGAGTGGAGGAGTCCCAGAGCTTCTGTCAGCCAGTACTTAGGCAGAAATTGTGATTTGAACAAAGAGTTTGCAGGTACAAACTAGAAACGATTCATTTAAGGATTTAAAGGTTTAAGCCTTCACAGAGAAAGATCAGAGGTGGGAATGAAGCAAAAGAATTGTTCCAGAGACTACTGCTGTGTAACAAATTACCTTAAAATGTAGCAGCTGAAAACAGTCACGTTCTTACCCTCCTGGGGAGGCTATGGGCCAAGAAGTCCATGAGGGCACAGCAGGTGGACTGGACTCTGTTCCAGCTGAAAAGACTTGTGGGGCACAGGTGACCTGACGCTGGGGCTGGGAGACTTTTTGCTCATGTCTGGTGACTCAAATGGCCCCCTGTGACCTCACTGGGCAGCTCAGCTCACTCATGACCTTGTGGGGACAGGGCTGTCAGACATCACCCTTGGGGCTCAGGATCTCCTCACACATGTTCCTGCAGAGGAGGACGAAGTGGGCTTAGAAATCAGCTCGCCCCCGCTTCCTAGTCCTCTCTGTGTTACTGTGGTCGCAAACCCCACCGACATTGAAGGGAGGGGGACATAGACCCCACTTTTTGATGGGAAGAGTACACATTTTAATGGGCTGCACCTGCGGTATATGGAGGTTCCCAGGCTAGAGGTCCAATTGGAGCTGCAGCTGCCAGCCTACACCACAGCCACAGCAATGCCAGATCTGAGCCACGTCTGTGACCTACACCATAGCTCACGGCAAGGCCAGAACCTTAACCCACTGAGGGAGGCCTGGGATTGAACCTGCAACCTCATGGTTCCCAGTTGAAATCGTTTCCACTGAGCCACAATGGGAACTCCTGGATCCACATTAGAAGCAACTCTAAGGATAAAAGAAATGGAGGGGGGAGGCTCTTGTACTTGGGATCAGGGGACATGCCTATGGCTGTGCTAGGGATCTGGTTGTGTTCACTGTGCATGTGCTGTGTTCTGACCTTTTGTGGCTTCTCAGGCTAAGTTAGAGCTCTTTGATCATCTTCCAGGAAAAAAGTTTTCTTCCTCAACTCTGATGTGCTCAGGGGCTGAGGGCTGGACAGCAGGTGCTTGAAATCCTTGATGGTCACCATAAAATAGGTAGAGGCATTCTAGTGTGTTTGGTGAGCCCCCCACCATAGAGCAGCTGCTTGTCAGAACCTTTCAAACACTTACTCTCCTTCTTTACTGCAGCGCACACTGCTTGGCTACCTCTTTTGCCATCACATCATTTTCCTGGTCTTCTTCACACCTTGTCCCCATTTATTTCCACTGCAGTCCTCACTTCCTCTAGCCCCCTCTTCTTGGTTCTTAGAGTGATAAAGCCTGTCCATACTGGGTTTACAACAATTTTTTAACCAGCCACTGGGAAGCAGATTGAAATCTCTGAACTCACTTTTACTGCCACTCATTTCAACCTCATTTACAAGAGATAGAAGGAATGGGTATTAGCTAATTGTCCCACATAGTCCTATTTTCTCAACAGTACTTATTTTTATTAACACAGCAGATAGAAAGAAAACGAAATTAATCTTCATCAAACAGCCTGCTAATGTGAAGCTGAGAGGCAGCCAGCAATGAAGAACTGCAATCACATTATCGCTATTTTGGGAGTTTTACATTAAGCTCCTACACAATAATCAAATAGTGAAGTATGATCATAAATTTTGCTTAGAATTTAGGAATATGGCAGCTGTTCTGGGGCACATTTACAGGAAAATCATGAGCTCAAATGGAATTTGCTGAGGACTATATATCAATTTACTCAGGGTAGATAGTATTAGAAACCCTCGACTTTACCAATTAATCACTATATATGTGGCATCTCAAAAAAGAGTTATGACTCAAATAGCACATTGAGAGTTTTTTGCTTTACATAGAGAAAACAATCCAAGGAGTTTGGGGGAGCACTGTTGGCTGTCTCCAGTCCCTCATCTTTTTCCTTTTAAAGATTAATTTTCCATGTAAGGGCCCTGTACTTGAAATATTTAGACATGGCATGGCACACTTAAAAGAAGATACATAGATGGACACTTCTGACCCACTGTTAAGAGGGAGCAGGAATGGGGTAAAGTTGGACGGGGGATGCTTACCAGTTATTTCGGCACAGACATTAGATTTTATTTTGTTATTTTGAGTCGGCAAGGAATACCTTGATTATTTTTCTCAGTGATGATAATGGAATTTTTGTCAGCTATTAACAATGAAATTATAATTTAGGGAGGAAAATGAAAAAGTACAAATGATCTCCCACATGGAAAGCCACTTAGAGCCCACCTGTTGGAAAGAATAAGGAGCCTCAGTGGTGTAGTTTGTGCCATGAGAAGGGGGTGGAATGTGGTAGAAAGTGCATAGACCTTGGAGCCCACTTGGGCATATATCTGGACAAAACTTTGCTTGAAAAACATACATGCATTCACATACTCATTGCAGCACTATTCACAATAGCCAAGATGTGGATAAACAACCTAAATGTCCATCAACGGATGAATAGATTAAGAACATGTGGTATATATACACAATGGAGTACTACTAAGCCATAAAAAAGAACATAATAATGCCATCTGCCTCAATATGGATGGAACTAGAAACTCTCATACCAAAGCGAAGTAAGTCGGAGAAAGACAAATACCATATGCCTATACCTAGAAATACCATATCACTTATACCTAGAATCTAATATGTGGCACAAATGAAGCTTTGCACAGAAAAGAAAATCATGGACATGGAGAACAGACTTGTGGTTGCCAAGGGGAAGAGGGAGGGGGAGGGAGTGGGATGGACTGGGAATTTGGGGTTAATAGATGCAAACTATCACCTGTGTGTGTGAGATCTTTTCAATCCCTATAGTGATATACTGTGTACATATTGTAGGTGTTTGTACCTTCAACCCCTATGGTGATATACCTGGTACATATTGGACATTCAGCAGATGTTCGTTGAATCAACAGATGGAAGAAAAATGGAGGCCATGTTCTCCTTCATCTGCAGAACATTCCTGGAAGTATAGGTGATGACTGATGTGGAATGGTTTCAGGGACACTCAAAGCCTCTTATTCAACCCCAAATATCTATCTTTTTACTGGTCCTGGAAGCTCTTTTCAAATTTAAGTATTACTCATCCCATTTAGCTCAAGGGCCCTGTTATAAGCAAATATTATTTCAGAGCAGGAGTACCCTGAGCCATTGTGTGCTGTGGTTCTGGTCCAGCTGCCCGGCCTCAGTGTGGGGAACCGCTTGGACTGGGAGTCAGGGGGTCTGGCCTCCAGACCTGGCTGTTACCTCGCATCTGGCATTGCATCCCTGGGCCTCAGGGCCATGGCTTCTTATTCATTAAATGGAGGATTGGAGTCAGTCTCCTATAAGTGGTTTGATTTGTCACCCCGTGAGAGGGAGTGTTAAGCCCACCGGAAAGTTTTTGAGGTGAGGCCTGGGGCAGTAACTGTGTTGGTAGGTCTCACAGGGTGACTTGTTAGAGATTATAGCTCTAGAAGGACAGGGAACAGGGAGCATTCATCAAATATGGTTGTGGGATGCCTCATTAGAGGGTATAAGGGACATACCATGAGGGTGAAGAGCGGTCCATAGACCCCTCTTAGGACAGCTCTTTAATTTTGTCTGAGTTCAGTCTCTTTTATTAATATCACATAAGAATTTGCCTGGATGTGAAGCATCAACAAAAGAGCACCAACCCTGTGGGACTGGAGCAAAGCCAGTTCACTGCTCTGTGATCTGCAACCCTGGGCACCCTAATGCAGTGAGAGCTTGTGTGTGTATTATGGAAAATTGCTTCAGGCCATTCTGAGGCATGAATGTCAACTCAGGGGTGCAGCGGTGGACTGCCACAAAGTTCTGGGCCTAGAGAGACTGGCCTGGCCTGTGGCAATCAGGAAAGAAGCAGCCCTTTGTGGACATAGGTGTTTCAGCCAACAGGAGTGGAGCCAGTGGTTATTGAGCGCTTTGCGCCACCCATGGTGGGCGAGTCATTACATTGTCTCATGTAAACCTCACAGCAGCTCCATGTAATGGAGATCACTGTCTTCAGTACTGGCCAGGAAGTTAAGACTCAGAATAAAGTCATAGGATGCAGAGATTTGACCCTAAGATCTCTGGATGGTCAAATGCATACCCCCTACCTCTCTCCCCTCCCCCTAATACCTATGGCAGCTTCCAGGATGTTCTGAAAATATTATTTGCTGTTAATTTCAGTGTTCTTTTTGCCTATGAACATCATGGACGGCATTATTGTTCTCACGTTATTGCTATTTCCAGGTCTTTCTGGTACAAAGAAGCAATCGCCACCAGTGGCCTCGTCATCATCCACTCAGAGGTGGCATTGTGAGTCATTACATAGTTGTATTTTCCAGATGCCAAGGTTCCAATGTAAGCTTTTTGTTGGATCCTTTTCTCTCTTACACGTGGTTGATTAAGAAGTAGAGTTTTGTGCTCTGCCTCCCCCTCCCCCGTCCCCCCACTATGGCAACTCATGTTTAGGTTTTACTGAGATTCATTTCTGGTGTTTTGAAAGGTTAACAACAAAGCTGTAGGTTCTCTTGAATTTCTTATGAAGATGTGGCAGGGAGGAGGGCAGAGTGTGTCCGTTTATTGAGCTCGAGGTAGCCGCTGATGGAGGCAGACACGGCAAACGTGTCCCTGGAACCTTTTCATTGTTCTGTAACAAGCGGCGCATTGATCTAGGCTGGGCAAGCTGGTGGGGGTCTCTGCCGGTTTGGAGTTTCCGGGGAAGTGTGTGTTAAGGCAAAGAAAGAGCCCGTGCTCACGTTGAACACATCAATCCCTGAATGCGGGCTGGGGAGGGAGGCACTGCAGAGATCCTTCAATCGCCCTTGATAAGGATGAGTGTTGAGCAGTGCCTCCACCTGCAGCTTATTATCTGCCCAGGGCTCTATCTGCCGGTGGTCTTGCCGTGAAAAGGATGAAGGCTCTGTCTTTCATCTTAAGGGAAGGAACATGTGCTTGCTTCTGGGGGTGTATTAACAGTTTGGGGCTTCAACAATTAAGTAGACTGAAGGAAGATGTTGTTGAAATGGGGTCTTTTTTTAGTTTTATTATGCTTTGTCCTTTGTGTCTTTAGATTTTTTCTTTCTGAAACTCCTGTCATATATTCAGGAGTTTATATCCTATAGTTTCCAGCCTAGTAATGAAATAAGCCCCTGTGTATCTACCTCTCACTTATATGGAATACAAACCCCTCCCCCTTTCCATTCTCTTCCTCTGAACCATTCTTTTGAAATTTGTGTTCCTCGTGTCTTTGCTTTTCTTGACAGTTTTACTGCATGTGATGGTCTGTTAAACAGTTTCTCTCTATTTAAAATACCAATTTTGTGTAATAAAGCCCTGTGTATCACTTAGCAGTTTTCCTGTTTACAAAGTCTGGATCTATTTTTAAAATAGCTCAGAAGGCCTTTGTTTCAAGTGCTGTGTTGTGACACTGCCACGATGCACAATGAAATGAAGAAATTTGTGCATTAAACAGTTTTTGCATTTCTACCCCTAATACCACACAACTCTCATCTTTAGTTCTTTAATTAGTACATTTTACAATAGGCTATGAGAACAAGGAATTTGTTATTAAATACACTTGGGGGTTGATAAGAATTTACATTTAAGTATAGTGGGAAAATTAATAAAAGATTTTTGAACCATATTCCCGTCTATCTCTGGTTTCCCATTCTACTTTCTCTTTAAGTGAGATTCCAAGGAAGAGGTCACTGCATGATGTAGTAATGAAAAAGGAGCCTGGCCATCCCTGTGATTTTCCAGGTTCATAGGTAGGAGAGGGCTCCCATGCTAAAATGGATTTAGTGGCAACTCTATATGGCTTGGCGCCATTGCCATTGTTCTGATTTAGCACAAATATATCCTTTTATATAATATAACCTTAGGAATCTTCAAGGCAAGCAATTGAAACTGACTCTGATTGGTGCGAACATAAAGGGTATTTCCTGAAAAATATCAGGTAGAATCACTGTGAAATGCTGGGTACTAGACTAAGAATATAGGTTGGAACCAAGAGGACAGAGTCACAGTCAAGTCACACCACGGAACCAGCCTGGTGAGCCATCCCTGCTTCCCCTGCTGAATGTGACATGGTGGCTTGGATGCTGCTTGGACCTGGCCTGGCAACTGGCTGCTGCTGCTCCAATCACCACAATGAAGGCTTCCTGTTGGCAAGTCACTGAGCCAATGATTTGAAGCCCTGGGTTGTCTGATTACTCATGGCTACCCCTGTGCTATAGTTACCAGAGGGGCTGAGAAAGCAAGAGTCCGGCTATAATGGAAGTGGCTTTTTTTCTCACAAAGACCTGAATGGAAGGAAATTCACCAAATATTGGAGAGGGCTCAGATGCTGGGAAGCCATGATTCCACCAAACATCATCATCTCGTTTTATCCAATGACTTTCCTTTGAGCCTTTGACTTTCTTTCTTGCTGATGTCTTATTTTTTTCTTTTAAACTATTTATTAGTATTTTAAATTTCAAATAGGAGAAGAGAAGAAAAGTGATAACATTAAAAATTAGATTATTTTAGGAATTTCCACCATGGTGCAGTGGGTTAAGAATGCAACTGCAGTGGCCAGGGTTGCTGCAAAGGTGCGGGTTCGATCCCCAGCCTGGCACAGTGGGTTAAAAATCTGGCATGGCTGCTGCTGCTTGGATTCAAGCCCCTGGCCTGGGAGCTCCCA
The DNA here is from genome assembly GCF_016906955.1 of Phacochoerus africanus. Lineage (NCBI taxonomy): Eukaryota > Metazoa > Chordata > Mammalia > Artiodactyla > Suidae > Phacochoerus > Phacochoerus africanus. The sequence goes on from NC_062544.1 coordinate 40,782,559, forward strand.
TGTGGGAACTTCCATATGCCGTGGGCGTGGGCATAAAAAATGATTTTACTTTATATCTTTCTTGAAGTTTCTGTAAGCAATACCCAGATGTGATGTCACACTGACTCCCCACCGTCGTCCCTTGACCTCTCACACCCCCACCCTAGAACGTGGAAATGGAGGCATGAACCTACTTTCTGAGAGTACAGAAATAAAATAGGCCTGGAATGGATCAGAAGCGAGGAAGTGAGAAGTAGTTATTTAAATGAGATTTAAATATAACTTAAACATAGTCTTTTCCTCCCTTATTTGTATAAATAATCAAATCATGGAATTTCAGAAACCTGACATTTCCATTTTGGAATACACACCTCATGGTAATTTGGAGGTAGGTAGATGGTTAGACATGCAGAAGTAGAGTTTAGTGATTACAAACAGGGTGGTGGAGTCAGGCCCAGTGCTCATCCTTGAACTGTGGTATGACCTTGGGCTAGTTCCTTCATTCTCTGGGTCCATCCCTCACTTAAAAATGGGCAGTGACTGTCCCTCCCTCAAAGGTTTGATAGGGGGATTCAGTAAATTCATATATGGAAAGCTCGTAATATGCATTCAATAAATGGTGGATAAATTTTCTAATTCCTGATATAGCAGAATAGAGGGAAAGCTGGTTCTCTCAAGGGAAAAAGGGTTGCTTTTGGAGAAACACCCCCTTCTGAGAAGTGTTCAAGTGGAGGCTGGTTGACTTAACTCGAGGGGTGTCATAGAGGGAGTTGTGCAATGCGGAGTAGGTGAACAAAGGGGCTTTCGGGGTGCCTTTCAGAAGCTGATTCTAGAGTATAGTAATTCTCTTCAGTGCTCAGACAAGGGTTAATCCTCTGAGCTAGGCTACTTCAACTTTTGGTGGCCAGTCACCACCTGAATGGAAATGAACTGAGTAGGACCAGGTTGGTCTGTCGACATAGTACTTGTCTGCAAATGTGACAGCCACTTTTACCACTATCATTGCAACTCTGGCTACTTTCCCTGAGTTGATTTAGCCAGTATGTTGAGTAGCTTCCTCAGTAGCTTCCTCGCTGGCATTTGCTAAGCACCCCACAAATGGGAGGCCTTCACAGATGGGCACTAGTAGCGGATTCTCTTGGTAACTCTGAATTAGGGTACAGCTCACTTGCCCCCTTCAGCTGGGGAACCGTGCACAGTAACCAACCAGTACAGGTCTATGTGGTAGTCCTGCTGCTGGTGATAAGCAGGCCTAGGAAGTATGAGGTTGGGAAGGGGGCTCAAACAGGTTGCAGAAGAGGCACCCAAGTAGGGTAGAGGGATGCTAAGGCAGAAGGTAGGAGGGTTCCAAAGAGGCATTTCATTTGTTTTTTGCCTTCTTCATCTTGATACCCTATGTTAACAGGACACAGTGTGGAATCATATACTGTGTCTTTTAGACATGAAGAAAAAGAAAGAAAAGGCACAATCTTTGCTATTGAGATGTTTGCACTCTAACTCAGCCATCCCATTCCCCCATCCTTTATGCCTCACTGCTTATTACATTTACTTCCAGTTCTTCCTGTTTAAATTGAGAACACGGAGGCAAAACCAGGCACTGTGATAATGGAATTTTATGCTAGGTCTTTGATTACACTTCCTTTTCCAGCTTCAATATTTCACATTGTGAATAATAATGTTCTTTGTAGGAAAACCCCTTAATTTGAAAATGTTGCAGATGGCCTTTTATCAGGAGCTATGGACTGTCAAAATAAATAGATTTAATTATGAACCATTGTTGTGGAATGGACCGTCTTAAATAATAGAAGTCAAGTTTCCAAAAATTAAAAAAGACCTTACATTTTAAAAGCACCTTAGAATAATCAGCTGCCTGGGGTTGACTGGTTTTCAACAAGTTACTCAGCAGATGGAGGATGTCAACTTTCACTGGTAACAGCTATTCTCATAACTAAGAAGGGATTTGCTGGGACTTCATCATCACTCTTTGCTCGAACAGAGCCTGGTTTAAGAGAATCCCACTGCCCTAGTACATTGTGATGGAGTACTAGGAAAGGTCTTGTGATTGAGTCATTTTTATTTTTTATTTTAATTTTTGTCTTTTAGAGTCGCACCTATGGCATATGGAGGTTCCCAGGCTAGGGGTCCAATCAGAGCTGTAGCTACCAGCCTACACCACAGCGACAGCAATGCTAGCTCCAAGCTCATCTGCGACCTACACCACAGCTCACGGCAACACCAGATCTTAACCCACTGAGCGAGGCCAGGAATTGAACTTGTGTTCTCATGGATACTAGACGGTTTCGTTAACCACTGAGAGATGACAGGAACTCCGAGTCATTTTTAGAAAGCCAGGGTCTTGTAGGTCATTGTATGTAGGAGAGTTAGTATACCTTTAAAGAACATTCGAGAGTTCCCGTCGTGGCGCAGAGGTTAACAAATCCAACTAGGAACCATGAGGCTGCAGGTTCAATCCCTGGCCTTGCTCAGTGGGTTAAGGATCCGGTGTTGCCATGAGCTGTGGTGTAGGTTGCAGACGCTGCTCGGATCCTGCGTTGCTGTGGCTCTGGCGTAGGCCGGTGGCTACAGCTCTGATTCGACCCCTAGCCTGAGAACCTCCATAAGCCGTGGGAGCGGCCCTAGAAAAGGCAAAAAGACAAAAAACAAACAAACAAACAAACAAAAAAACCCCAAAAAACAAAAAAACAACATTCGGCCTTGTAACTGCACTAAAAATAAAGATGGAAGAGAGCTGATATTTCTCTGTAGGCGTTCCTTGGTTTGGTGAATTGGTTTTTGTTTTCAAGAAAATGTTTGCCTAAAAACAGGACGTTTAGTCCCCAGATCAGAGGATATTCACGGAGATTCATGACCAAAGTCATGTCCTTGGTGCTGCTCCATCCCCAAAGAAAGAGCTCACACATTTGTGAAGAGACAGACACCGTAAGAATTTGTAATTTTGTGACTGATGACTAAAAGCATTTACTTCATTTGTAGTTGGTGGTTACTTGAATTTGCTAAGCAGAATTTAGGGGCCTGCAGATCTGAATTGATATAAATAAGAGAATAAAAATTGAGATGAAGAAATTCATCTTACTTTTGTTGATTATTTAGCTCTTAAAACTGCAATAAATGTTACATTAGTTGAAAACACACATGGATTTAGAAAATATAGGCAAATTTGTAGATAATAGCCCTCACAGGGAAACATTTAATAGATTCTCTTTGAACATATGAATCAGTCCCCTAGTAAAGCTAAATTAATATTTGATTGTGAAACAATTTTTTTCCACCAAAATCTACAGTAAACTGGTAAAGAAAAATGGGCTAGCCATTCATTGCTGCAAGAGTTTCTTACTTGCCCTGGCCATCTCAATATAGTGAGTGACTAAAGTGGAGAGAATTTGAAATGCTGCCCGTGCAGTATCAGGTTTGGGTGAATTCAGAGATGTTTGCTGGGGATTTGGCAAAATAATTATTGTGGAGTTAAATTTTGAATTTGAATTTTTTTGTTGCTGGCAAAAATTCGCATTGCCAAGTCCTCTTTTCCTTTATCTTCTATTATCTTCTAAATTCAAGAATATTTCAAAGGAAATTAGACACAAACATGCCTTACTCCTTTAACTTCTTCTTTCCCTCATTTTTTATTCAAGTATAGTTGATTTGCAATGGAGTGCAAATTTTTGCTGTACAGAAACTGTTCCTTTTTTTTTTTTTTTTAATATTCCATCATGGCCTATCCCAGAAGATTGGATATAGTTCCCTGTGCTATACAGGAGGACCCTATTGCTTAGCCATAGTTTCAATTTGTATCTGCTAACCCTAAACTCCCTATCCCCTCCCCCTCAGCAACCACAAGTCTGTTCTCTGTGTCTGTGAGTCTGTTTCTGCTTTGTAGATAGGTTCATTTGTGCCACAGTTTAGATTCTGCATATAAGTGATATCATATGGTGTTTGTCTTTTTTTTTTTTTCCAGACTTCACTTTGTATGAGAATCTTTCGTTGCCCTGTAACTTCTTGATCCAGTTATCAGGGCTTTCTAATTGCAGTAGGCTATTCACAGGGTCTTTTTTTCTTAAATATTCCAGCTTGAAGGGGAGAATGGAAGGAACTGATCCCTCAAAGTACTGAACACAGATTTCAACGTTCAAAATCTCTCAACTTAGAAAAGACTTTCTCCCCTCTTGGCAAATCAGGCAGCATGGAATCCTCAAGGGCCCAGTTCCACTGTTTTTTTTTTTTTTTTTTTTTTTTTAATGAAGTTGTTCCAATGTGTGAAACATCCACCCTGTGGAGGTCTAAATTGGTTGAAGCTTGAGCCTCACAAAAAAAGGTTCTTGGATTTGGATAAGCCCTTGATTTATTGCAGTACATCTGATGGTGTCATCCACTGACCCCTGTGACATGAGCCCTCTTTTGGGTAAGGCCCACCAGAGGCCAGGAGGCTCACAATCAGATCTTTGTCCCTGAAGACATTTCTCAGCCTCTATGAAATCCTCCCCTGACTCCATGAAAGCAATAGTTAAAACTACCTTAGGAGAAATACCCAGTTAAATATGTTGAATATCTTCAATTATTTTGCTTGAATATGAAGTTAAAAATTTTCCCTGTAGTGCCCTTCTTAGGAAAAATTTAGGAAGAAATATTTCATTATCATTTAAAAAAGTTGCTTTAAAGAGGGGATTTTAGTGACTTTAGGCCAGGCAAAAGTGTTTCTCTTTGCTGTTAGGAAGCTCTAGGTAGGATTAGTAAGAAATAGGAAAATGAAGAAGGAGAGGTATTTATAACTGTATAATAGCTGCATGAAGAAGTTCCTAATGTACATCTATAATTAGCTGACTAATTAATCTTTAATGTATTAACTTATTCATTAATTTAAGAAATATTCATTAATTTAAGGGCATCTCTACTGGGGAAAGTCGTGGAATTACAAAAATGAATGAGACACATTCCCCCCCTTAAGGAGCCTAGAAGGAAATATATAAATAACTACAGTGATTTCTTCTCAGATCAAATGAAGATGAGGATTATCTGCTTCCCAGTGTTATCTTTTGAAGAAAAATGCATGGAACTTGAAATAGGAAAAACCAAATTCATGTTCACAATTGCTTTGTCTGTACAATATTGTCATCACAAACCAGGTAGTGGTAATACATGCCTTGGGCTGTGAGTAGCACTGTACACTTCAGTTTTGATTTGTCCAAAGTATGCAAGTGATAATTCTTATTATTTCTTTCAAGGAGCAAAACAATCCAAACCACCATCAGTGTAAACTCAGAGCATCCTTGGTGCTAGAGATTTCTATCATAATAATGATTCCTGGAGTTCCTGTTACAGTTCAGTTGGTTAAGAATCCAGCTGCAGTGGCTTGGGTTGCTGTGGAGGTGCTGCCAATCGGATGACCTTAAAATCGGGAGTTCATTTTGGATTATCTGGACAGGTATAACATAATGCTTAGGAAGGGAGGCAATAGAAGAGAGTCAAAGGGAGATGTGACTGAGGGAGAATAGTCAGAGGGATGGGACATTGCCAGCTTTGAAAATGGAGGAAGGGGCCTAAAGCGAAGGAATGAGGATGACCTCTAGAAGCTGGAAAAGGCATGAAAACAAATCCTCCCCTAAAGCCTCCAGAAAGGGACAGAGCCACACCACTCCTTATTTTAGCCCCTTGAGACCCATGCTGGATTTCTGACCTACAAAGCTGTAGGACAATAAACTTTTGTTGCTTTGTGCAACTCCATTTGCAGTAATTTGTTACAGCAGGAGCAGGGAACTAACTCAGATGGGGTGGCTGTTAGAGACCCCTAGCTCTCCGCCTTCAAAGCAGACATGTGACTAGCAAGCCTGTGCTGTCACCATATGAGGACACTTACAGGTTGGAATGATGGTTTCATTCAATTATTTATGAATAAATATGCCTCACACATCTACTTGATGCCAGCTACTATTCCAGGGCCAACAGCAAACAAGACATAAAACAATCCTGCCTTCATGAGGCTATCACTGTAGAAGCGGAGACAGGCAATAAATGAGTAAAACACATCATAAGCTACATTGTGATAGAAAAGTATAAGGAGAGAGGGTGATAGGAGGTAGGGTGTGTGTGTGTGTGTGTGTGTGTTGTGTTGTGTTGTGTTGTGTGTGTGTACAGTGGTTTGTAACTTTTAGATGGGGATTCCAAGGGCAGAGTCACTGAGAAAGTGATATGTGAAATGAAGACCTGAAGACCTATCAGGAAAGAGGAGATAAACCACGTGGCTTTCTGGGGAAAGATAATCCAGAGCAAAGAGGATGCAAAGGTCCTAAGGACAGGGGACCTGACATACTGATGTATTGGGGAGAAGGTATTTAAAACTTCTGGGGAGCTAGTTGATCTTCTGAGTAGTGTGGAGTTGGACATTTTTCTACTCAGCTGGTAGCCCCCCATTTTTTTTTTTAAATCACTTCTGCTGCAGAGTAAAAGCAGATCATTTCCCAAGGCCTGCCTGAGGCAGAGAGTACGAGGATTTTTCAGTGCTGATAACCAATGTTAGGGATCAGTCATTTGAATTAATAAGGAGAATGGGGGAAAGAGAGGCAAATGATGTAAATAGTGGTTACCATTTCCCTAAAAATTTGAATAGCTCTCGCTTGTCAAAGAGTAGTGTGGTTGGTTAGTGACTAGAAACAGGCATAACTGGGACTGTTTTAAACCCAACCAGCAGTTCATCAGAACTGTTGGGAAAGGTCAATCTCTTTTTCTCTCATCATATTGCTCCTTTCTAATATAAATCTCGCAGGGTAACTTTTATCCTCTATTTTCAGACAGAAACCACAGCCACTCTCTCCTACTGCCATTGTGTAGCATTTCTTTAAAGGAGCAGGCTACACAGTACCTCAAATGATCCTTGCAGTGGAGGGGATGGAGTCTGAACACTTACAATTCAGAAGGAGCCAGGTGTGACCAGAGAGGAGGAGGCTAGCTGGCAGTAGTAGGTTGGGTTGACTACAGACTCACTCTGGTTAAGAGGCATATGTAAGAAATGTCAGAGCTTGGTTTCTTACCCAGCAATGATCTATAAAAGAGAGAGAGAAAAGTAATGGAGTGAACTACAGGAAGAGAAAAGATGAACCTAGAGGTATATGACAGTTGAGAATCATGGCCTCCAAATTCTTTGCTCCTCTTCTCATCAAGAAGTGAGGTCCATGCCTCCTCCCCTTGAATCTTCTTGTGACAGCTTGACCAATGGAATGGAAAAGAAGGGACACTGTGTCAATTTCTGATGGGGTAGTTGTTTCCATTTTCAATTTGTTGAGATGCTTGCTCTTGGAACCCAGTTACCATGCCGTGAGGAAGCTCAACCTATCCCCCAGAAAGGCCCATGTGTAGAGGAACCAACAGCCCCATGCTAGGGCCATCTTGGAAGGAGACACCCCTCCTAGCCACCCAGCCCAGTCAAGTGACCCCAGCTGATGTTACAACTAAGCAGTTGAGCTGTGCCTGCTGACTCCTGCCTGGATTGTGGGTTTGTGGAAAAATAATTATTGTTATTCCAAGCTACTAACTTTTGGGGTAGCTTATTGTATGTGAATAATTGCAACAAGGTATATTTTAGGGGATGAGAAGGAGAAATGTCAGGTCTTATGTATGATTGTTTTTTTATTTCAAGTATATGTAATATATAATATAAAACATATTAAAATCACTCAACTCAACCACCTAGGATTATTGACTTTCTCCTCAGAACAACACACGTATATCAACCATTTGAGTACAGTTTCAGGAGTCTCAGAACCTCCTATCTGGGGCATGTAGACCTCAGGTTGAGAACTTCTGTGATGACTGTCTCTCCAGTGCTATTAGTTATAAAGTGGAATATCCTTCGGGAAGGATGAGGGAAAGGACACTGGATTTTGTGTTACTAGACTTGTATTTTATTCCAGCCCTTTCACGGACTTACTCTTTGTATGTGGATCAAATATAATATCTCTATATATTATTTTCTTGGGTGGTAAAATGTATATTGAAATCCTGTCCTTCTTTATTCAAAAGAATGTTGAGACTGAAAAAAAAAAAAAAAAAAGGACTTCCCCAGTGACCTAGCTGTTAAGGATTTGGTGTTGTCACTGCTGTGGCTTGGGTTTGATCCCTGGCCTGGGAACTCTGCATGCCCTGGGGCCAAAAAAAGGAAAGTGAACATGTTTAGAGGAGTGATAATTTGCCCCTCAGAGGTATTTGTTGAATTAATTGCTGCTGCTGTTGTCCACTGAAGATTGCTTGATTAGGTGGCCCAAAGCTTTAAGGGCAAGGTTTTGCACATAAAATAACTCTGGGACATCCTAGGGAAAGAGTACCAAAGAGTGAAAGAAGAAAAGGGGAAGTTGAGTACAGTGTTTCCTTTACACTCTGTTCTCTTTAGTTTTGAAGTCAGTAGAGAGGAACTAGGAGAAACAGTAGCCTGCAAAGATTGGTATCAGTTTACACCAAAGCAAAACTCTGCTCACCAACACAAAGACTTGGAAGCAATATACACAGAAATCTGACAAAATATAAAAACACGTAGACACTGCCTTCGGCACTGGCGTCATTGGGTAGAAAATCTATTTACATTGGTTCTTATGAGGTCAGCAAAACATTTTGAATAGCAACTCCTTGGCGGCCTGCAGTGGGTCTGAAAATATGAAATAAAACATAAACAGCAGACCTGACTTCTGAGCAGGGCGTTCCAAGATTGCTTCCTTGCTTTCTGCTGTAACAGATTGCATTGTTACTGTATTTGCAGTTTTCTATCATCTCAGATGAAAAGATCCCAGCCAGATGGTTAGGGTAAAACCCAAAACACAGGTGATGGAAGGCAACACCCAATGTTAAAACCTTCAACAAAGACGATCCTCTGTGGTTGTTTTCCTTCCCATTGTGTAAATATAGGGATAGGGAGGGGCGGGGAGAAAAAGAAGAAATCACATCTATCTGCATGGATTGAAGGCAATTTAGTTTCCATCAGACGTGGTGACATTGATCAATGAATCACACAATGTCAAACAACAGTTGCCCAGCACAGACTGTGCCATAGGATCCAGATCAGAGATATCTGCAATATGCTTAGTTTTCACATCAATGTAAGTGGAGTCAATTTGGGCTAAACTAAATGGCCTTTAGAAATAGTTTATCACCCCTTTCTCTGTTTTATCCTCTATTGCCTCAAGAAAAAAAAAAATCCTATGCCAAGAATCTGAATTTAATCTTTATTCAGTTTTGGGCACATTTGTGTATAACAAATTGCTTATGAGGAATCCAGTGAAAGGTGGGGGCGGGGGTAGGACGACCCCTACCCCACACTGCACTGGCTTTCTGCCTGTCAGCCTTGGAGCTGGTAGAAGTCCCCTGCAGGGACAGCTCAGCCAGGGCACAGATGCAGGGGACCTTGAGGGGCCTGTAAAGCCGTCTTAGGAAGGTAATTGTATCTCTTGTTTCTTCCTTCTAGGGTTTTCTAAATGGGCTCAGTGTGAAGGCAGCTCACTCCAGGCACATAAAACAGCCTGAATATGAGAGTCTGAAATACCCATGAGTGAATATGCAAAAGAGTTTTTCTTAGGGGCTCCCTGTCAAGGTCTCTTCAGCTTTTGGTTCCCTTTAAGGAAATCAGGGCCAATGTAGAGGCACTGAACTGAAGAAGCTGAGGCAGAATAAGCCAAACTGATTTATAGCCCATAGGTGAGGAAAAACAACCCTCATTAACAGTTTTTTAAAGAAAAGCATGCCCTAAAGGGAGAATTGCTCTCTCTCTCTCCCCCCTTACCCCACAGTTTCTCCTTTTGCTCCATTTGTTTGCCATGTAATTGGAGACTTATATGATTCATTCTGTGATATCTAGACCTTTCAGAAATTATTTGCTATTTTTCCAAGTGTTCTTCTTCCTTGTGTTGGGCGTGGTGCTAGGGAAGCAGAGAGAAATCCAGTGCAGTCTTCACTTGTCAGGAGCGCAAACTCTGGCAGGCTGACTTGACCACGAGGACCAGAAGTTACCATTTGATTTGATAAGACAGTTTGACAAGGTGGAGCAGGGGGGTGGGCGCAAACACTCAACTTACGGGCAAGGAATTGAAGGAAGCTTGAGGTCTTGAGATAGGGAAGGCTGCAAAGTGTACCTCATCAAAAAGTGGGGGTGTTCCAGGTAGAGGGGAGGAGGGCTGGGAGGTAGAGGTGGCTATTCTGAGAAGAGGGAAGAGTACTTCGAAACACAAGTGGAGAGAGCTGTGTGTGTTTTGGGAACCATTGGTAGGTTGGTAAGATTAGTGCCCATGAGGGTTATGCCAGGAGACCTGGGAAATGATGAAAGAAGAAAGCAGGAGACAGAGCATGGGATGTCTGGTAGGCTCTGCAGAGGCACTTGGATTCTATTTAGAGCCTCTAGGAACCTCTGAAGCCTTTGAGGCAGGCGTTGCCAGTGTCTTCTCATATCTCCTTGGCACCCACTGTTCCCATATAAGTCAGCAGCTACATGCCTTGTCGACCAGAAGTTTGGAAGACTCCAAGGTACAGGCCCAGAGGCAAGGAGTTAACCCCCTTGGCCACAGTCCTGAAACTGATGATAAAAGTTTCAGCTCCTTGGTTCCTATGTGGGGCAAACCTGCAGCATGTCCTAGGGTCTCCTGAGGCCCTCCACTGGGATTGAACCCCACTGTTACACGCCAGTGCTGCCTTCCTTCCCATCCCTGCCATTCTTCCATGCCCCCTGCTTTTGCTTCTTGGGCTTGCTTCTTCAATAACTATCTGCACTTGAATTCTTACCTCAGAGTCTGCTTCTTGTGGAGCTCAACCTTAGACAGGTTTTTTGTTTGTTAGCATTTTTTCTATTTATTATAGAAAAACATCATGATGGAGGTGGATTCTGGATGGTTTTCATGAACATCAGAGAGAGGGGGAGCAATTGAGGAAGTACAATTCTAGAAATTACAACCTAGCTGGATGCATCTGAGAGGAAAGGATGGTCAGGTGATTCAAGGTTTGGGCTTGTTGACTGAGGGGAATCCATTAAGCAAGATAAGGAATATAGGATGGGAAATAGAATTAGGGGTGAAATGCAAGAGGTTTGGATTTGCTTATGCTGAATTTGAGGTATTGCCACACATGGTGTGAAGCTTAGAGGAAAGAACTGGCTTGGAGACCCTAGCACTGGAGCCAGGAATCTGCTCCTAAGGAGCAATGGAAACTGTAGTGTGCGTGTGGGGAAGGGGATCTGGGGAAAACCCTGCAAGGACAGAACTCTGGGAGAACTAACCTTTCACAAGCACATTTATGAGGAGGAGCCTGATAAAGAGAAGGAGTAAAACACCAGGCAAGGGCCAGGGGAATGATGTTATAGAAGCCAAGAGAGAGGAAGTATCAGGTGAGGGAGAAAACAACAGCTTTCAAGAGGTAAGGGCTCACATTTCCATTGGGTTTGGACATGGACTGGTCACTGGTGTCTTGAGGAAGTTTGAATTAATTTGGATCAGTTAGAGAGGCAGGAGTGGTTCCCCCTCACTTAAATCCGATTTTATTTCTTGGAAAATAGGCTCAACAGGAAATGCCTAGAAGAGGGATTGTCTTAATAAATAAATAAAAGGAATTTCTAATTCTGGGTAATTGTGATTTCAGTTAGCATACCAAAAGCCGCAGTCCTCTATTTAGATGATTTGTATGACATTGGATACTTACAAAGCTTCATGTTTTTGATGCTAATTGGATAAGGATTTTCCTCTAAACCAGTTGTTATTGTTTCTTTTTAAATTGGTCCTACTGCTGTTTTCATTATCACAGGTTTCAATTTTATATTGCCTAAAAAAAATAAGGTTTAATCCTATAACTCGTGCCCCTTTGAATTTTGAATAACAATTCTGTATCATATTAAAAATGGTTAAGAACTTAATCTCTAGCATGAGACTGGCTAAGTGTTAGAGTGACTCTACCACTTACTCTCTAAGATCCCTGGGGAGGTACTTTCTGTGCCTCAGTTTTCTCATCTGTAAAATGGAGATGATAATGCAACCTCAGAGTGTTCTTCCCCATACCAAATGAGTTAATTCAAGAGATGTACATAAAACCATGTTGGGCACAGAGTTAGTGCTTAGTATCTTTCAGTATTGAAGTATTGTTTGTTACTTTTTTTTCTGTTTATTGTTACTATTATTAAAAACTGAGAGACAGCATACTATAAAGGAGTCATGATTGAACTAGAAAACAGAAGACTACAGATCTGTTCTCAGCTTTTCTGTCAATTCTCTGGGCTTGGACAAGTCTACTCATTTCTTTGAGCTCCCTTACTTCATCGATAGAAGATGGAGATTGGGATAGAAAATCTTTGCCAGCTTTTGCCAACCTTTTGCTTAGTGGGTGGGGAGAGCTGATTTACACAGCTGTCTTAGCTACAGTATGTTTTTCTCTGAGAGGAAAAAAAAAAAAGCAGCAAAAGGGGAAAATCTGAAAACTGTTCAACTAGGCAAATACTTTCTGGAAAGTGTGCCAAATGTTTTGGTTTATTTTCGCATAATTCCTTTCTTGGGTTAAAATGTATAAATCAGATGCTTATGTTCTATTTGGATGGCTTGTCTTTTCTTTTTGAGTATATTCAGTTGTTTTTCATTTTGGCCTTTCTTATACCTCTTTTAGAAAATTTTTTTCATGTATCCATTTCATTTGTTGAGGTTATAAACTACACAACCACAGCTTACTTAATTATTCTTTTTGATTTTAAACATGATGTATAAATAAATATATGATGTGCTCTTTTCTTGTATCTTATCATATTTTGGGGATAATTAAAATTGGTCCCTGTTCTTATTTTGTACTTATATTCCAGTGAATTTTTCCTCCCATGAGTTATTTTTCATGTGTACACATGGGGGAGCTTTTGAGACACTGGTTTGAATGTTATACGTCAATGGCTTTCCCAACAACTTGCTTCTGAGATGATGGAGTGGAATTCTCCATTGTGGGCAGTGTAATAGGGCCAGACTGGCTGTAGAATTGACTCAGATTTCCCCAGTGTTTATTGTCTGCTATGAGGCCATAGGCCCAATTTGTAATTCTCTTCTAAAAGTAGCTATGTATGGGCGTTCTCTAGCTAAAATAATGAAAAGGAAAATTTTAGCAGGTTCAGTGTTTTCTGATATCTCACTAAGAGGCACATGTGCTGTAAACGTGGGGGGCTCTCCCTTTAGGTGAAGCGGGGAGACATTGGGCAGAAACTCTGACTTTCATAGCAACCTATTGGAAATGCCTCTGAGGTGATCCCAAACTGATTTTCCCATAGAAAAAGGAAAACCTCAAAGCACGGTGGAATAGAAAACAAATTCAATCTGGAGGGAGGAGAAGGGAAAGTGAAAGGCCTGATGCTCTTGGCCTCTTGCTCTGTTTGCTGTTTGAGGAAAGTGCAGAAAAAAACAATGTGTTAAGGGAAAAGAAGCCTCTGTTTCACAGGCCCTTAACTGGCTTTATCATTGTCTTTCTTTTGACCCAATTTTTTAATGGTTAAAAACATAAATAAACACATTAAAAATAGCCCCGGCAGCAGCCGCACAGACACACAGTGGAGTATTGTTAATGGCTGGGGCTTCCCTCTGTCTCAGTTTATTTGGAATTATCAGTGGTAACAAGTCATGTCTGAATGCTTTACTTGTGAGGCAGGATTTTAAATGCCCTTGAAAATGAAGATTCTGTGAGAAAATCAATACTGATAATTTTTTAGTGCCATTTATATATTGGCAAAAGCTGAGTAGCGGTTATTTTCTTGTGGAGAGTCTATGGTATAACTGGAATAACATAAATTTATATAAAACTAAACAGACCATTCTTTATGATGAGTAGGAAATAGGTAAAAGTTGCCTCCCCTTCACATTGGTTTTTGCTGCCGAGGCAGCCAAGTTATATTCTCTGCAGGTGATGCCCTTGCGGTTCCTTGCCTCTCATCTTTTCCTCAGAACTCTCACTTACTCCCATGGTCTTAACCATTAACTAGATTCTCATCCTGGGCTTCCATCATAGACTCCACTTGAACATTCTTTTTTTTTTTTCTCCTTTTTAGGGCCACACCCGCGGCACATGGAGGTTCCCAGGATAGGGGTCTAATTGGAGCTGTAGCTGCTGGCCTATACCACAGCTCATGGCAATGCCAGATCCTTAACCCACTGAGCGAGACCAGGGATGGAACCTGCGTCCTCATGGATGCCAGACAGATTTGTTTCCACTGAGCCACCATGGGAACTCCCAGCTGAACATTCTATTGGGCATTCCTATGTGGACATGGAAGTCAAGTTTAGCAAGTCAAGCACTGTGCTCACCTTCTTTCCTTTGCTTGCCTCCTCCTTTACCCTTCACCTCAGCTCACCAATTTCTCTTGGCTTTCCCCTTTCTGTTCTGCAACCTCTATTTTTTTTTTTTGAGCCACCTGGGCTCGCAAATTTGAGGTCATCTTTGACACCTACCTGTCTGATGTTCTGCCCTGTGTCACAAGTCCCCGAGACCACCCTTAGGCTTGATGACTTGCTAAGAGGATACATGGGACTCATAAAAGTATTACAATTGTGGCTATGGTTTATTGAAATAAAAGGATAGAGATTAAAAGACAGAAAAAGGAAAGATGCATGAGGCATGGTTTCCAGGAGAAACCAGGTGCAAGCTTTCTAGACTTTCCCATGGGAGTTGCTTGGATGTGCTTAATTCTCTGAGCAATGATGTGTGACAGGATGTGAAACCAGGAAACCAAGGAAGCTCACCTGAGCCTTGGGGTCAGGGTTTTTATTAGGAATCAGTCATGTAGATATGAAGTGCTAGCATGATTTATCTCACTTATTCAGTCTTCAAATCCCCAGGAAAAAACAGGCATTCACCGTGAATTATAGTGTTAGAATAAACTATTTGATCAAACTGATACTGCTTGGTCCAAGGCCACAGGCATACAACACTCTTGCCAGGCAGATATTCTAAGGGCTCAGAGCTCAATTCCCATGAGTTGGCCAAGTCCTGAAGATAGGTCATTTTTGAGAACATGCAGGGTTTGAGCAACCCAGGTCTGCTGAGTTATCTTTATTGGCATATACAATCACCAAGCTTTATTGATTGCTGGGAAAAGTAGGTAAGAGCATGTAACCTAATGTTAAACAGATAGGTGTTTCTAGCTTTATGAGGATTAAATGAGAAGTGGTTAATATAATGCTGGACATAGAAATACTTAATGTTAGATGATTTTTTTTGTTGTTAATATTATAGTAATTATTGTCTCTGCCCTTTCCTATCCAATATTGCTTGTATCGCTTTAGTCTACAAGCTTACTACTTTCCCTTTTATGATGCATTAGCCTCTCATGTCAGTGAACTTAGGATAGGTTATGCAGCACTAACAAACAATCCCCAAATCTGAGTAGCTTGCAGAAACAGGAGTACCTCTCAATCCTGTACTTACTTGTTATGAGTCCCCTGCAGCTCTGCTCCATATATCAGCAATTTAGGGACCTGGATTGAAGGAGCAGTCTCACTCTGGGATATCGTGGCATGGATAAAAGAGCATATGATAGAACCATTTTTTTAATGGCTCTTAAAATTTTGCTTAGAAGTGGTACATATTCTATCTAGTCCCATTTTGCTGTCTGAAAAAAAAGCTGCATCGCCAGACCTGAGGTTAATAGATTAGGGATATATAACTCTCCCTTGGTAGATGGTGGTGAATGATGGGACAATAAGAGAATCTATCAACTTCCTCATTGTCCTCTCTGCATCCAATCTCCTTCTACCCTTGTCACACTCTAGACTATCCTTTTGACCATCACCAAGTCTATATTCTCAAAGCTCAGTGTTGGCAGATGATTTCCCTTTTCTAAAACTGATTTAATTCATGGTCTTCTATAGGCAAGACATGCATGCTCTCAACTCAGTCACTCACAACTCTCCTGTGCTCCAGTGGAACCAGAATATTCACTGGCACTGGGCAGTTTTTATTGTAGCACCTGACATTTGTTTACTGAGAAGGAGGACCCTTTTTCTGAAGAAACCTACCAGTTTATTCACCTTTAAATTCTCCACAGAGTTCAGGGGCCTTATCCATAGTCATGCCTGAAACACGTGATAAGTGGATGGAAGAATAAATGTTGCTCCAGTGTTGTGAAGAAATCCAGGTGTTACTCAGTGACAGGAGAGACCAGGTAGGGGGGTATAGGGAGGCTGAAATCAAACTCCTGTTTTCTCACAAGCCACGTCATGAAGCAAGATGTGGAGGAAGGGTGTCTTCTTCTAAATAAAACAAAAACATCAAATAGTATAGCAGTGGCCTTCCTTCCAGGGTCTTTGTATATGAAAAGAAAATCTCCTATACAGGCATTTGGGGCCACCAAAGGATCATACATCTGAAAGTCATCACAGAGCAGTGGGGGAAATGTTGTTTTGGCTCTGCTTTCTAATATGTGTCAAGTCCTAGGCCTCCAGGTCACCCACCTACTCAGTATCCTTTGAATATCTGTGACTCAGGAATCCTTCAGGAGCCTGGGTCCTTGTGCAGCTTTGGGTTTCATGAAAAGGGACTTGGACTTGGCTGATTTTGGCCACTCAAGTTGGAGTTGTCCTGGGGGCAGTACCCCTCTTCCAGGAGAAAATAACTCATGAGGCCAAAAATAGCAGACTGAGGGTAGGGGTGAAGAAAAGTAACTGGATCTATTATGCTTGATGAAAAGAGATAATGCCCTGTTTTAGGAAAACCTTCCTAAAAGTAAAAACCAGTCGGAGTTCCGTCGTGGTGCAGTGGTTAACGAATCCGACTAGGAACAATGAGGTTGCAGGTTTGGTCCCTGCCCTTGTTCAGTGGGTTAACCATCCAGTGTTGCCGTGAGCTGTGGTGTAGGCTGCAGACGCGGCTCGGATCCCGCGTTGCTGTGGTTTTGGCATAGGCCGGTGGCTACAGCTCCGATTAGATCCCTAGCCTGGGAACCTCCATATACCGAGGGAGCGGCCCTAGAAAAGGCAAAAAGACAAAAAAAAAAAAACCAAAAAAACCAGTCTCTGGCAGTGCAACAAATAGGCAAAGTGACTTCTTCGTTGAGTGATTTTTTTTTAAAGGTTTTTTTTTTTTTTTCCCCCTGGTTTCAATTTAAAAATATGCTCTAAAATAAATCTATTCCAAATTCAGTACTAAAGGGGAACACTGCGGATTAGAGGAAAGGAGAGCCAAAGGACTTTGACAGCCCAAGGCGGTGACTGTGAACTGGGACCTTCACTGCTGACTGGGAAGTGTTCAGCGCTGGGAGTAAATGCTCAGCTGGGCTCTGCATAACAGCTTTAAAGATGATAAAACCACTGTGTGTGTTGTCAGCAACATGCTGTTTTTAATTTCTTAAACAATATTTTACTTACGCTTCTATTTTGTGTCAAGGGGGTTAGATGACTAAGGTAATAAACCAAGCAAAGAAAAATGAGTATCATCCACTGCTGACACTGAAGTTAGGTATTCACTCCAGCACTCATGAGATGCTGAGTAGGAGGATGATTAGAGGACATTGAATGAAAGAATAGAGCAGGTGAACTTTGAGATCCTGATGTTCAGAATCTTGGTGTTAGAAGAGTGTGGCGCTAATTATCTATGACTGGAAAGAGAGACCAGGCTTTGAATTAGAAGATGAAGTGTGGTCACCTCAACACACATCTCCTCGACTAGTGGGGAAATTCCAGGGCACTTGTGTTGCCATAAAATAACTCTTATTCATTTAATGAAATACTGGTGTGTTTGTGACATTTGAGGACCACTGTCATTACCATGATACAACGATTCATGCTTCATATTTATGGGTTCTAAGACTCCTCTGAAATTCCTTCATATACAACTTCGCAATCATGACTTGTCAGTGGACAAAACAGTAGACTCTTATTCTAGAACTGAAAAGATCCTGTCACTGTTTCCAGGTCTTAGGAGACTTTTTGGAACAAGGTCAAAATGAGGCAAAATGTTGCCTCTATTGCATGTACTGTATATAGAAAAGGTTTTTTGTTTTGTTTTGTTTTGCCTTTTTTTAGGGCCACACCAGCAGCATATGGAGGTTCCCAGGCTAGGGGTCTAATAGGAGCTGTAGCTGCTGGCCTACACCACAGCCACAGCAATGCCAGATCTGAGCCACGTGTGTGACCTATACCACAGCTCATGGTAATGCCAGATCCTTAACCCACTGAGTGAGGCCAGGGATCGAACCTGTGTCCTCATGGATCCTAGTCAGATTTGTTTCTGCTGTGCCACAATGGGAACTTCTAGAAAAGGCTTTTTTTTGTTTGTTTGTGTTTGTTGTTTTTTGCTTTTTAGGGCCTCACCTGAGGCATATGGAGGTTCCCAGACTAGGGGTCTAATCAGAGCTACAGCAACATGAGATCTGAGCCACATCTTCGACCTACATCACAGGTCATGGCAACACCAGATCCTTAATGTACTGAGTGAGGCCAGGGATTGAACCTGCAATCTGATGGTTCCCAGTGGGATTTGTTTCCGCTGTGCCACAATGAAAACTCCTAGAAAAGGTTTTTTTTTTTTTTTAAAATTTTTTAAATTTCTCATTGAGCATATTGTCCTTTTAGGAAGTGCTTTTCCTCCATTTTGTTAAAAGTGCTATTAAATAAGAAATTTTAAATTTGTCTTTGCTTCTTTTCTATTTGGATGCATTTTTGCCTCTTTTCAAATGGATAGGTAGGCCCTTAATTATGAATTTAGAGGGATTTGGGTCCCTAACACCTTTCTTTAATGGGGAGGAATATAATGTCTGTTGGTAAGAATTGTAGACCCCCTGAGGAATCATCCTTTGTAGTTCTGGGCCTTGGTCCCTATAGGACCTAAAGAAGGAATGCTGAGTTTTCTGTTTGAGTGATCTCTCCTGAGACTGTTGACTAAGCTGACAGGTCATTTTTTATCTAGGCCTGAGTTGGCCTCCCTGTCTCTTGTGGCTGGGGAAACTATTGGATCATATTTTGAAGCTGCACACTTTCTCAGTGCTCCATAGAGATTCTATTTCTGTAAAGTGGTTAAAGTAGAACCATTCTTCAATCCATTGATGTCATTTGTGGTAGTAATAATATCAAGGACTTTTTTCTCTGAAGGGGACTGTTATTTAGACTCATTCACTCACTTATTCTGGAATATTTAAGTGCCTACTATGTGCTGGGCAATGTGCTAGATACCAGAGATTCAGTAGTGGGGTCTAAGATAAGGTCTTTGTCCTCATGGTATTTAAAATAGTTATAATCAAATGTAAGAAGACAGAAACAGAGGCTGTTAGAAAATATTGTGATGAGGGCGGGGTTGGAGGGGGCACAGTGAAGACCTAGGAGGGACATTCAACAAGGTTTGCTTGTTGAAAATCCTGGTAGTTAATGAGCAACGTAGACACGGCCTCTGCTTTCATGATACTATGATTGGGGAACACTGGTTTGGATTGTATAATCACATAAACACATATGTGTGATATTGCTATAAAGAAAATATGGGGTATGATAGAAGAATCTTTTAGAGGAGTGTTCTGAAAGCATGAACCAGAGGAGAAATTTAGGCTGAGAACTGAGGAATGAGTGGGAGCTAGTCCACTGCAGTTGGGGAGGAAAGGCTCCAGGTGGAAAGACTGTCCTGTACCTGTCACCTAAGAGCTGGACAGCTCTGAGCAATCATTTTGCTTCTGTAGGTTGCTGTTCTTGCTTCTGTAATGATAATACTAATGCATGTCCCATTGGGTTGCTATGGGGTAATCACCATTTAGTGCTCAGGGATGTTGGTGGATGAGCAGATTTTACTCAGGCTGTGCCCTGCCCAAAGGCTCAGGATTGAGGGGACAGTGCAGGTGGGAGCCTGCTCTCAATTTATAATCCTTGTGCCCCGCAGAGGCCTTACTCATCCTGGAGGAACAGATGCCTTTTAAAATTCATCCATCCAAAAGGGGCATCTATTTGTAATTCAAAGTTCCCTTAGGTGGCCAGGCAGCAGCACTGTCTGGCACATGTCAGTATTTGGTCAATGTTATCTGTTATTAATGGCTGTATATGACTTTGTACAAATTGGTGACTCTTTCTATGCTCATTTTCTCATCTGTAGAACAAGGAAATAATGGCTCCTGCATAATAGAATCGGTTAAAAGAATTAATGAATGAGTATATGCAAAACACTTAAAATCATGCCTGGCATGAATAAATAGATATTTTTAAAAAAGAAATAGGGGTAGGGAGCATTATTCATTCAACAGTGCTTGTGAGCCAGCTATATGCCAGGCACAGAACTGAAACTTGGAAAAAAGAGGCAGTTATGTCCCTGTTCTCATGGGGTAAACAAAAATTTACCCTGACAATTAATTAAAACTGTGATAAATGTTTTGAAAGTGAAGTCTAAAGGAGAGAGACAATTAGGAAATTTGAGAAAGTTTAGAACAACCCTCTGATTAGAAACAGGAGTTGATTCCAGGAAGATTGTGAACTTGTGACAACCTTTCAAGGAGGGTGAGGTTGGCCATGCTGCCCAGCTTCCCAGCTGGATCCATAAGGATGAATGGGATTATCTAGCTAACCTTGTGTGCGATTTAGGAATTGAATTCAGATAGAAATTCAAATGCATCATAACATGCCCAGAAATTTCTTGTTGCACTGAAAAATTCCCTAAAGGTTGTATAGAGAAAAACATATATGTATTCAACCCATTTTAAACATGATTTATAACCTGCCAGATTTGTTACTTAAAAATCTGAAATAGCAAGGGAAGTCTGGATGCCAGCTTATTACAGACATTTAAAGATTGGATATATTATTTTATCTATTTTTTTGAAACCGGAAACAGTGTTCTGATTCTCTACTTGGAGGAGAGATGGGTGAAAGCATCCTATGTGACTTTGCTTGCTTTGTCCTGTTTGTTTTTTCCCATTTAATTCTGATCGTGTTGTGGGTGAGTCAGGTGACCTTCCCTGGGCAATTTCTGAAACACCGTGGAGAGAGAACATGGCAGAATATTCATGGGCACCTTCAGTAGTTTAGGATTACTCTCAGTCTGAATTATTATTCAGAGCTTCGCCGAGGGTTTAGAGTACCCTAGGCAACACTGAAGCTTCTCTGATATGCCCCTTAGTGTTTCCTCTTTTTTTAATCCCCAAGTAGAACTGCACCTGGATCTATAGCTCCTTGTCATTCCTTTTCACTCTCCTCTCCTTCTTCATTCTTCCCAACAACCCATGAAGGTGCTGATCTTTCAGGGCAGCAAACAAATGTGCCAGCTGGAATTTATGGGCATGCAGGAGAAAACTGCTCTGCTTTGCCATGGAGCATGATAATGCTAGCTACGAATTGTTTGTTTTGGAGGTTTGTTTTGTTTTTGAACTAAAGGTAAACCTGTAGCAACATGATTAAGTAAATCAACCATTCTAGCTCAATGGTATTTCTCAAGGAAAGAACGGCGTGGTAACAGTGTTGATGGCTGGGGGAAAGTAGAATAATGCCCACCCCCTCGTTCTGAGATGTCTATATCCTAATCCCTGGACCCTGTGAGTATGGCAAAGGGGAATTAAGGTTGCTGATGGAATCAAGTTTGCTGATCAGATGATTTCGAGGTGGGGAGGTAATCCTAGGTTATCTGGGTGGGACCAGAGTAGTCAAGGGTCCTTAAGTGTGGAAGAGGGAGGCAGTGGTATAAGATGCCAGAATGATGCAGCACAAAACAGACACTACCAGTCATTGCTGGCTTTTGAAGATGGAAAAAGAGGGCCATGAGCCAAGGGATGAGGGCAGCCTCTAAGAGCTGGAAAAGGCAAGAAAACAGGTTCGTACTTGAGCCTCCAGGAAATGATGTAGCTCTGCCAACTCTAATTTGGGCCACTGAGACCTATTCCAGACCTCTGATGCCCATAACTATAAGATAACACACATGTATTATTTTAAGACACTACATTTGTGATACCTATGTTATAGCAGCTATAATGAGACCTTACCATTGCAAGTTCTAAGAATCTGGAGGATGTGGAATCAGTATTTGTAAAAGAAACAAGTTAAATATACTACAGGTGTTCTGTAAATCTTAGGCAATTAGTTGTTTAGTTCAATAAAAACCCTGAGAAGAGTTGGCAAAACTGAAAATACTGTCAAGGTCTAGTGAGGTGGTGTAAGTGAGCAAGACTGGCCTGGTGGAAGAGAATAGGGAGGGGAAGGGAGTGTGGCAGACCAGAGAGTTTTCATGGCCAGGCTTGAGAGGGCAGTGGCCGCTCAGCTCCAGGTGATTGTTGCCATGAGGGAACATAAGCAGTGTTGCCAGATCTTCCAGTTTCGATAAAAGGAGAAATTTTTGTACTTTAGTGTCAATTGTCCTAATATTTAACTCGAGAGAGTTTAAATAAAACCAATAACCAATTAACCAAACAAACTCTGTGCTGTCTAAACACATGTACAGCAGGATGGATGTGGCCCTTGAGCCCCTATTTTGAGGCTGCTGGTCTAGAAGTACAGAGTGACTTGTAATTTTCACACTTCTAAGTGTGATATCCCAGGTCCTTCTTAGAGTGTAAGAAGGTGATTTAAGGAAGTGAATGACTGAGACAGTCAAGGACAGACATCAAGCTTCAAGTCTGTGTCTGATTACATGAGCCAAAGTTTGCTGTTGTTGTTTCCATCTTATTACCGTTAAGTTAAAAAGAGAGGATTAATAATGGTGGAGAGATATAAGGAGTAATGGAAGGAAAACCTATTTAGTGAGCACAAAATACCCATCAGGCATTGAACAAAGGATTTACATCACATAATCCTTTAATTTTCATGACAATTTTATGGGGTAGGCTATGCACCCATCTTCATCCTGAGAAACCTGAGATCTAGAGAAGTCAAGTAACTTGCACCTGGTCACACAGATAATAAGTGGCGAAGAAAACTCAACACGTTTTTTTTTTTCAGGGGTTAAGGGTTTTGGAGAGAAGGAAGAACAATGCTTCCTGTGGGGCTGGAGAGAAGACTGAAATGGTAAGGACTCTAAGGGAGCACACAGGTGTTTCCAGGGCAGGAACTTATCTTTGTTGGTGCACCTGGGAAGTAAGGTTATCTGGTAAGCTTATGGGTAGGTTTATAACTGTTGACTTAAAAACATGCACAAACTAAAAACTGAGAGTTAAGTTTTATTTGGGGCAAAATGAGGACTTTAGCTTTGGAGACAGCATCTTAAGTAACCCTGATAAAACTGCTCCAAGGAGGAAAGGAGGGAGCTAGGATATGTAGGAGTTTTTGCAACAAAGGGCAGGCAGTAGGTACAAAAGTTTACTGATAATAACAGAAAACCAGATATCTCAAGTTAAGGAATTAAGCACTTTTCTATATGGGAAGATGCAAAGGTCTGGGCTCACTGAAATCATGCCTTTGATGTGCACCTCAGCTCTCTGGGGCCAGTATCCTGTGTTTCCAGGGCTTGTGTTTCCTCTGATCACTAACAGAAGTGGCTGCAGTCTGATGGCTGCTAGATGGCAGGAATTCTTTTTTTCCTTCCTGTGTTCCCTCAGGGCTCACTGGCTTACCCTTCAAGGTGGCTGCATTCTCTGATGACTGTGATGTCTTTAGTTTTGTATACATGTGATAAAGGTGAAGGGGAAGGTGCATGCACCCATGTACACATTGTACTGAAGTTTGTTGCTGGTCTCGTGAAGTTTAATGCTTAGTCATGTGGAGCAGACATCATCATGAAGGATTTTAGTGTTTTTCTATATATGAGGAGAGCAAGAATTGGGTTCATAAAATCTAAAAATATCTATCTGAAGACCTGCTCTGCCAGTTTTCCCAGATCACAGAGTACCTTCCTCCTAACCTCTACCCTGAGCTCTGCAAAGGGGTTGTTGTGGGTTGGCAGCTGCAGTGGCTCAAGATTTAATCCATGTAGAGGCAGATGGCAAGTACCAAACTCCACTTCATATAATGAAAGGGGTGGTGTGTGTGTCTGACTGGATACTTCACAAGAGAAGAGGCTGGCCTCCAGAGTGACATGCATAAGAAGTTGAGTCATGATGAAGAAATGATTGGTGGATAGCAACAAAGCCAACAGGCAGGATGACTTTGAGTGGAATAAGTGGATGCCCCTTTGGTTCTTAGGGCAGCATCCCTCATAAGTATAATCAGAATGGAGTTGAATGACCAAGACTGGCCATTGGCTAGGTAAAAGCAGAGAGGTTAAGTCTAGAAAATTCAAGTTAAATCCACGGTGTCACATCAATGCTATATTATCTCCATCAGATGGGCTAAAATGGAAATGACTGATAATACCATTGAGAATGTTAGGTAGTAGAAATGCTCATAGATTGCTGGTATGGATGTAAATTGGTAGATTCACTTTGGAAAACTCTTTTCAGAATCTGTGAAAGCAGAGCATAGATGATAACCTATACCCTAAGATTTCAATAATTAGAAGCATATCCAGCAAAAATCTGTACATTTGAGCACCAAAAGACATGTGCAAGGATGTTCATTGGTAATATCATTTGTAATAGTGAAAACTGAAAACAACTTACTACTTTGTGGTCTAGACACAAAATAAAACACCATATAACAATAAAAAGGAATGAGGGACAATTACACACAATAAGGATGAATCTCCATAAAAGCACAAGGTCGAGAAAAGAAGCCAAACCAAAGCAATGCATCCTGTATGCTTCTCTTCCCAGAAAGCTTAGAAACAGATCTTTGGCATTAGAATTTGTGGTCAAACTTTCAGGGAAGAAAGTAAGTGAGATGGGTCAATAAGGTGTGGCTTCTAGGATGCCGTAGTGTTCTCATTTGAAAAAGTTTGTGAAAATCCAATGCCTTTTCCTATGCATGCATTGTATTTCCATATTTTTTTTTAAAAAGGTAAGGTCTAAATGGTAGTTGAGAATCATGACAAGGAGGTATTGGAATTGCATCCAAGTGTAGCCAGCAGAAAGGATTGAATTATTGAATGTGTCCCAATTAAATTGGGTGTGGGGGACTGGGAGAAATTAGGGACACGATGGTGATGGGAGAAGGTGAATTACCATATTTTAATGTCATGGCTACAGTGCAGCATCTTGTTATGAAGAATTCTATTGCGTAGCCCTTATTGAATTGAAGATAAAATATTGCATCAGCTGTGTGACTGTGTCCTCTCCTGTTTCATGGGTCATGCCATCCTCATGGTACAACATGGGAAAGAGTTGGTTGTTTAATTAAAAGAGGAGAACTTGACAGCTCCTTTTGGGCCCTATTTAATTTTTGCCTGTTAACTAGCCATAGACCTTGGTATATGGGAAACTGAAGGCTGCATAAAACACATTATAGGCAATGTAAATAAAGCTTTTGCCACAGCTGTGAGCTTGAACCTGGCTTTTCCAGGTCTGTGGTCTCCTAGCAAGAGAAATGTGGCAGGTAGTTGGTAATGTAAACAGCTAAGCTCCCTACGTGGCTTTAAAAGGAAGAAAATTCCTTCTTTCTTACGTATTCACTGAAAGCACTTTTTTCTCGGAAAACTAGATTTGAGATCTTTGCCTTAGTAATACCTATTTGCTACCAGGTATCTTGGTTAAAATATACCATTTGTCTCTTGAATCAAAGGTTTAAAAAATGTTCTTAAAGGATTATATTCTTTTCCAAGATTGCTTTCCAAATATCTAGGCTGACCAACTCTAAGGTAGAGGATGGTAGAAAATTAAGGTCAAGGTTGCATTTCATTTCCTCTTATTGCTTCCTTCTGTTTTGGGTCGATTTGTATTCTAGCTTTCCTTATATATTACTTACCTCTAAAGTTGCATGAAAATCATTTTTAAGTATTTCATTTATATCTTTTTCCTCAGTTCCAGAGGTTCTGTTGAATGCAGTCTGTGACACATATTAGGATACCTCTAATGGATTATAAATAATCCATTATATAGCACATACCTAAAGGACCTGATAACTGATCATGCAAACTGGGACCTTTTGAGAATGAAAGGTGTACTGTTAATAATTATACTGGACAACTAGCATGAATCAGCTCTGTCTTGGGCAAACTGAGGTGTATGATTGCTCTGCCCAGAGCCCTCATGGCAGGAATAAGTCTTGTGAATTCTCTGTTCTATTAAGGTTCCTGTTTACCTGGCCCACCTCCTCTGGGCTAAGTGACTCACAGTTATAGCTCAGTTTTCTCTAGTGAGGAAGGAGAACTGCAGGCCTAAGTACAAGCAACAACTGTGATGCTACATGGCAGGTTTCAGATATTGCTTTCCAATTCCTCCTCGTTGAATCCTGAAAACCCATAACTGAATATCACCAACAGAACAGCCTCTATTCGTGTATAACTGATTTTTCCTTCTGATTTTCCTGACTTTCATCTCTGAGTCTTAGGACTAGGAGCAGACAAGTCTCAGGCTTGTTAAATGTAGTATTTTTTGTTGTTGTTGATGGCAAGGGTATGAAGTCCATAGAGCATGCAGTGTGCTTGCCACTCATCACTTCTTAATGGGCCGGGCTTCCCAGTGATGGGCCCTCATGCAGGTCCTGCTGCCCTCCTCCTTGGTTCTTGGGTCAGCTGACTGACTCTTCTGTCTGCACACTTTATTCTCAGTGGTGGGAGTTACTGGGAATCCAAGAGCTTAATCACACCCCATCCTCCTGTAGCTTCTGGATTAATGAGGAAATAAAGACAGAAGTCAGAGAAGGATTTTTTTAAACTGTTGACTCTCTTTCTTTACTGAATTAAAATTTTGCTATTATAAAACAGCAATGTATGCACAAAGGGATTTAATGCATCATAGTATATACAATTATCTTCAAAAAGTCGAGATGCAAGTTACAAGAATTAGGGAAATGAAATTTATATTAAAATATTCTCCATAAATGATTTATTTGACTATTTTAATTCAAAGTCATCATTTTGGAATCCGATGATCACTTTCTTTCTTTTTATGGTCCATCAAAATCACTTGGCCAGATATATGAATAGAAGAGGAAATTTCATTTGCGTATAATTTTCCTTTGGCCTGTTTTGGTTGAGATCCATTTTTTTTTTTTTAAACTTTTACATTTGAGAGCTTCGGAGACTGTATTGTTTCAAATATCATAAAGAATTTCTACTTTAATGCTGACACATCTTCATTATGGGGTTGGGCCCAATGGGTGTCCCACCATCTCTTCTTGTGAACTTACCTTTTCCATCACAAATACAGCTGCCAGTTCTACACCCATGGCTTTGAACAAGGAGGACAGTTGAATCTCTATGATTTTAGGCTGGTAGTTCAGGGTGGAAGGGAGATTGAAAAGAAGAGAGGGGGGAGAGTTAGAGATAGCTAGAAGGAGAAAGAAGAAGGTATGGAAAGAGGAGAGAGGAAGAAAGGTAGAGACAGAGTGGGTGAGAGCATGGGATGGAGCAGTACAAATACAGAGAGGCAGGGGAGAGGTAGGGAGCTAGAGATTGAAGGGAGGGCAAATAATCATATAATTCTGATATCTCTCCCCATGATGGAAAATGGATGGATAATAGAGTGAAGGAAAGATATTTCCTCCCTAATTCCAACAGATATTTGCGGTAATGACTATTTTATGTGTTAAAGTGAGATTGTGGGGAGAGGGAGAAAAGAGACCACCCCCGCAACGTGTCCTGCCATCCCCCCAACCCCAGTCCACATAGGTCATGATATTCCCTGTGAAATCCATTAAGTCCATCCTTAGATGGCAACACCCAGAAAGTTACTATTCAACCATATTGTGTGCAGTTTCCTAGAGGCTACAGTGAGAACTCAGGACCATCGTAATGCCTTTCCAACATTGTCACTAAAGAATGTGAAGTCAGGAGTTCCCGTCGTGGCGCAGTGGTTAACGAATCGGACTAGGAACCATGAGGTTGCGGGTTCGGACCCTGCCCTTGCCCAGTGGGTTAAGGATCCGGCGTTGCCGTGAGCTGTGGTGTAGGTTGCAGACGCGGCTCGGATCCCGCGTTGCTGTGGCTCTGGCGTAGGCTGGTGACTACAGCTCCGATTCAACCCCTAGCCTGGGAACCTCCATATGCTGCGGGAGCGGCCCAAGAAATAGCAACAACAACAACAACAAAAGACAAAAAAAAAAAAAGAAAAAAGAATGTGAAGTCACATCTTTGTCACTGGTAAATTGCAACAGAACATCAACTCTTGGAGTTCCCATTGTTGCCTCAGTGTGTTAAAAACCCAAACACAGTATCTGTGAGGATATGGGTTTGATCCCTGGCTTCTCTCAGTGAGTTAAGGATCCTGTGTTGCTGCAAGCTGAGGCATAGGTTGCAGATGAGGCTCCAATTTGACCCCTAGCCTGGGAACTTACATATGCCACAGGTACAGCCTTAAAAAGAAGAAGAAGAAGAAGAAGAATCATATCAGCTTTCAGTCTGCAGCAGAAGGATATAACACTTTCTATTTTAGATAAAGAAAACATTATTATTACTGTTGTTATTTTAAGAAAGGGAAAATTGCAGGAGCATGATAGAGACCCATTTTTGGGGAATATTTGTAAATACTTTATCCTTGGATAAAACCAGGGAATGGTAGAGGATCAAAGATATTTCAAAGATGCAAAATGAATTTCTTTCTTCATAACGCTTCTTTCATTTCCAGTGTTAGGATCTGAAAAAGTACTCTCAGTGATGACATACATAATTCAAAATTCTCTCTCTCTGGAGAGGGCAGAGCTTTTCCTCCTTTTAGGGCAGGGCAGGGCAGGGCAGCTTTTTTTAGGCCAAGTGGAAGCATGCAGTCATATTGCGGCTGAGGATTAGCTCTGGTGATTCCTCTGGAAGAATCAAAGGGGTACTTGACATATGTGCTTCCACTGAACTCGGAAAAAAAATCAATTTGGTATTAAGTGCATATTCTTCAGAGTCAAATAGCACAGAAGACCGTAATGACAAACATCCTGAGAAAGGTCATCAGGATTCCCACTGAAAGCCAGGGTAACCAGATCCCTAGCAGGGTAGAGAAACACAAAATTGAACAGTGAGATAAGACAGGAGAAATTTCAGGTCAGTAAGACTGGCACAACTTGTTGAAATTCATATTCCATTAAAGAGTAGAAGAGATTACTTGGACTACACTGTTTAGGAGGAAAAAAAATGTATTTGCAAAGTTTCCATTCGGTATAGAATTTTTAGCGACACAAAAATTCTTCTTGTAAATCATTTTACCCCCAACAAATTAAAAATTGATTTTCCAAGTAGACTATGTATCTCCCCATGTGGGAAGCCTGTTCATTAGGACAGAATGATCTCAGAGATAAAGTACAGTGGTTTGGTCTTATATTGAATTTCACCTCTCCTGGCCTGGTATGTTCCTCACTTCCCATTTTCAAAGGTTCTGGAATCTGTTTCATCTGAGAGATTAAAAATCCAGTGTACCAAAGAAGAAACTCCCAAGTCTTGACGTCCCTTTAATCTCTTGACTTGTCAGGTGCATTTCCTGGGTTGAATTTTTATGCATGCGTTGATTTCATGTGTGGTTTGTGTAGTCTGGCTCCAAGGCTGTGGTACTGCATACATCTCTGTGGAGTGATCACTGTACAGGTGGGCTGGCTGCAGGAGGTGAAGGCCTGTGAAAAGACAGCTATACTCTGCCAAGCAGTGCCAGGTGATGTGGATCTGTGTCACCCTAGAGGAAGGGGAACCCTTTCTCTTTTCCACAAGGGTGCCATGTATCTAGCAAGTAGCCATGATCGGTCTTAAGGTCTCCTGTTTTGAAGAATAGGAAAAAATGCTAGGGTCTAGAGTTCTAGAAGTGGCCAGATTCTTAGATAGTCTTAGTTACTTAAGTCAACTACTCAGTTTGGTTTATCTGAGGGATTCAAAATTCTAATTTTAGGAAAGCCTGGGAACCTCAATCTTTGGTATAAAACAGTGCTTGCTATAAAACTTCACTGTTCAGGGAGAGTCCAGAATTTGGGACTTTATTGAAATCTATCCATCCGTCCACTCGATCTATCTCTTCATTACCAAAGAGAGCTTTGACTGGGCAGGCAAGTGTTGTAAGTGAACGGCTCAGTGAGGAATTACAATCTAACAAGGCATGGTAGAGACTTGGCAAATCATGTGTTTCTCCATCTGCAGGGAGTGGCCACTACTCATCCTCTTGGGATTGTTGTTCTGCAGGAAAGCACACATGCAGGTTCTAATTTTTTCCAGAGGAGCTGGAACTCAAGATGTGAGATCTGATTTTTAAATATTGACAGCCAGTTCATATTTTTAAAAAAACACTGCTGACATTATGAGACTTGAACCTCTGTTGCTGCATGCCAACGTGGGCAAAATGCGTTGGTCACATTAGGTGTGTGGGTGTCAGTTTGTGACCTCTGTCTCTATGGGATATATGTATGTCCTTAGAGGAGTGTCCAGCATTATCTTGCAGTTGAATGGGAAACTTCTCTACTTTCAGTGAGCTTTAAAGCAGAAGTATCATCTAACCATCCCTCTACCTTTTGGAGGAGAGGCTGGTTACATTACTTGGGTCATACAGAATAAACATCATTGGTGGTTGTTTAAAAAAATAATTAACCCAACTGATTTCTGATTGTCTAAAGCAAGTCTATCAGGACTTTTCATTGGGGTCCCCCCTGGGCCTACAAAGGCATTTAGGATTGGCAATGAAAAAGGAGAGGGATGGGAATGAAACATTTTTATTTCTTGGGAATAGAGCCGATCTGTATATATTGGTTTCAAGTGTAGGGATTTAAAGGCAAGCGGCTTTAATCTACATTTCTAAGAAGTAATATGAAACGTCTTGACAGAAATGCCAGCTGTTTTAATGTCTAAGCACCAATGGCACTCTGCCAAGTTGAAAGCACATTTAGGCAAATTTTAATCAAGCTGGCATCTCACAGAACTGGCACATGCATGGTTCATAAATTTTATCTTTTTGCTTGAGAAAAAAATGACATTTCACTGATTACATGGCAGAAAATCTTTTAAGATTTTATGAAAGACTATTGGAATGAAACGTTACAAAATTCAATAACATTTAATAATATATTGAATGCTTTATATTTTATGTATTATTTTAATACAAATAATTTAATATTTTACAACACAGCTGATTATTTTTCCAGTGCCTTCTAAGGAAATTCTGTATTGGCCCATGTAATGCTAGACCAGTGATGATAAAGCACTCTGTGTCCCCAGCTTCGGGTTTTCCTCTCCTATCCTTCCTCCACACAGTACAGCTGACAATTATCTTCTGAATTGAGCCTGGATTGGGTAACACATCCCATTGACAGAGTAAGAATTTAGGAAGTAGCTTAATAGGACACCCCAGTTAGGGTGGTCTTTCTGAAAAGTTGGGTACATATTCCTCCTGGGTCAGTTGTATTGGCATGTGTGAGACTTGGATCCCTAATGAAAAGTGGGAACTCAGGAATTCTCTGCCCCAGATTTGAGGAATATTCCCATGCTTTCCTTGTAGAGCTGGCAGAACTAACATTCTATTAGGAGAGTTGAAAAGTTGGATTGATTTTGTTAGACTGTTGGGCTGATACTTGCATGTCTATATTTCATGTCATTTTTCTGCTAAATTCCTCCAATAGCCTCTCATTGGATTTGGAATAAAATCCAAGGGCTTTTCCTTAAGCTTCATGGCTCATCTTGAACTGGCCTCTCCCTTCTTCTTCCTTGTCTTCATCTAATTAGGCCTTCTTTCTCTTCTTTAAATAGGTTAAGCTCTTTCTCATTTTAGGCTCCTTGTTGAACCTACCAGTCCCTCTTTCTGATGTCTCTTTGCTCAGAATATTTGCCTTCTTTTCACTTGGGCCTTGACTCAAATTTGACCTTCCTGGAAAGATTTTCTTTGGGGAGCCCACCTCTACCATCACTCCATCCTCTAACTCCATTTCATTTTCTTCATAGCACTTATTTGAACTAATATTATTTATTATTGCCTCTCATTGATATATGTCTCATGAGAGCAAGACCTCCTCTACTATGCTTGATTGCTCTGTTTTCAGAATCTACGATGGCACCTAGTATGAAGTTACCACTCAAAGTGTTTGTTGGATGGAACTACAATTTGTTTCCTTTCAGTGGCTTTACCTGCAACTATTCATTCTTGATTGGAATGTAATATTATTATTTGGCAGGGATTGGGGAGAACAGGGTCAGAGGGTGGTGAGGAAATGGGAAAATATGGAATGGTGAAATTAGTGACATGATTTGAGCAGTGAATCACAAACATTGCTTTAAAACACAAAACAAGCAAGTATATAATACTTGAAAGTCAGACCCTAATATAACCTTACAGTGGATATAGTTGTGTAAATCATGCATGTCAAAGCTTTATCCTCATAATTCTTTCAAGAAGAGGAAGGCTGATGAGATTTTTGCAGGGCATTAAATAAACCAAGTGGGTTCAAGTTGTCTTTGAGCCTGTATGCATGGCTGATAAGTGCTTTTTCGATAGTAGAAGGAAAAAATACACATTCAAGACGATAAGCTACCCATGATAGTGCCTACAGCTAGTGTCAGGTTTTTAAAAGAAATCTTCCTCCTACTACCCTGAAACTCTGTGATGAGTTTGTTTATGGATGGCTCCTCAGGGAGCAAGGGCTACAAACCTAATCTTTTAAAATCAAACCAAAGTAAAATAATATTTCTTATCTCTACCCTAAGACATGTTGGGCAGATGTTCCATGAAGCTGATGAAATTTTAACTAATGTAGCGAATAGTCCACAGAGATTTAACTCTCATCAGTCATTGTCCTTTTTGTCACCATGTGGCAGAAAATATACAGTTCTGTTAAGTGCTATCTCTTGACAGAAAACTATTAAATATTAAGTGTAGCTGGAAATTCTCAGTTTTCCAAACAATGACTCATCTGACCCACCTTCAGGATCTGAAACAAAAGAAAGCAAAAAGGGTTTCTGTGGTTGAGAGACTTCTATCAACACCAGTCCATAGGAGCAGATCAATACAGGGAAGGAGAGGTCCAGGACAATTTTTCGGTTTATTTCACATCTCTCTCGAGCAGATCTCTAAGTGTAATCTCATCTAGAACATGTATTGCTTTTCTGTGGGACATAAATTTCTTTCTTTCACCTCTATTTCCAGCTCCGATTACAGTCTTCTGCAGAGAGCAGACTTTTAAATTCTTGTGGAATTAATCAACATATTAGAGTAAGGGGAATGATATGGGGAGATTAGAAGATGGTTTGGGATAGAGGTGAGCAAAATAAGAAACTGAGTTTTGGCCTTGATGTGGTCCTGGCTCACTGTTATGTTGTGGAAGCTTCAGTGTCCAGGAATTTTATTCACTGTATCGGTTGGGTTGGGATGAGATGTGCTGCTATAGCTGTCAGTGGGTTAAACAACAACAAAAATTTTGCTCTTACTCATGCTGTGTGTCCATTGTGGGTCAGCTGGGTACTCTGCTCATCATCAGCATTCAGGAATATAGGTTGAGTGGGCAGCATCTCAAATATTACCCATGGCCATGCTTGAGGGGAAAGCAAGCTCTAAGGGGTCTCACCCTAAGGAGTTAAATGCTCTTGTACAGAAATGGCATGAGGCACCTCAACTCAAAAACTCACTGAATAATAGAACTTACTGTGCCTGGCTCCACCCAAACACAAGGGGGACAGAAAGCGTAGTTGTGAACAGAGCTAATGATATTCATTTATTATTTATCTTCTTGTTTTTGGCACATATTTATTGATTAGATTAGAGAGGGTAGGCTGGTTACCAGAGAATGTCTCATTTTCTTCTGTAAGAATTACCATTGAGTTATTAAATAATTATTTCACTCTTTAATATAATTTACATTATTGATTGATTAATTTTCACAGTACTTTGAGTAACTGATTATTGATTTACTGATCAGTGCATTAATTTTGGAATTCAGCCAACGTTTATGGAGCACATCTATGTGCTTGATCGCTATGTTAAATACTACCTATGATGGCTTTGCTGAATTATCACTCAGTCATCACTCACTTAGGTGACCCCAGAGGTGGATACAGGCAGAGAAATTTCTTGTGGGGCTTACCTACTTTGTAGGGTCTTGGTAAGCACTTAAGATCCTGTTTTCAAGGTGCCTAGGGCTGTCAGAAGTGATGCTGATTATAATGTTACAACTTGACTTGGATTTTATAGTTCATTTCCTAAAATAATTTTTATTCAACTGGTAATTCAACTGAGCAGTGCTCACTTGACCATTTGTCATGGGGTCAGGACTGCCTCTTGAAGCTCTTCCTTCATTCATTCTCCGATTGTGGCCAGCAAGTTGGGACACTTAAATAGGATTCACTCCTGATGATAACGAGAGCATAAATGCCAGCTATATGTGTAGTAGTTCCTGGAAGAAGACTCAATGACTCAGCACTGTCCGTGGGAGATGATTACTGTGGAGTCAGGTATAATGTTAGATATGGATGAAGGCACTTACATTTGAGCTTAATTGGAAGTAAACTCTTAAATTCTACCTTCTACTCTCTGGTCCTTTAGCTGCCACAGGGATTCCCTTCTGTTGATGAAATTCTGAATGTTTTCTCCTTAGTAAATAGCAGATGCGTGCTTGGTGATAAGTTCATTTTGTGCCATTGCATGTTGAACGGCAGGCAGGTCTTCTGCATGTGGGCTGTGGGTTATGTCCTTTGTGCCCTCCCTTAGCAGTTTTCAGAAAAATTGGAATTCAGTTTAGTGTGAAAATTCTCTCTTTGCGGTTTCCTCCGATTAATGCCATCAAGTAAGGCTGACTGGGTGTGGTTTCCCATCTGCATGCATCTGAATTTGGGGCTTCTGGCCAATGCTTAGCTGCTTTGTCTGAGGAAAAAATGGGTAAGAGTATGTTGTTGGCATATGACTACAAAAAGCCATGTTTATGTTGCCTGATTTTCATGTTGGCAGTCATAGCTGCCCTCTAATTTTGTTCTCACCCCTGTTCCCAGATCACAGATAGAAACTACTGCTAGAGGAGACTTGGTCCTTTAGCAACAAACCACATCTACATTAGCCCCTACATGGATGTTCCATTCACCTACCTGTCCTTAAATTAACAAAAAGCATTTACAAGAGTGGAGAGGGTATATATGAGGAAGAAGAATGTCTTGTTAGATTAGAAAACAATGTGACTAGAAACATGGGAGAAATGTATGGTGTGTATACACACACATTTTGATGGGCAAATAGGACAAGGGTGATTGTTTACCAAATGATCCTGTAATGTTAGTTTATAGATAATGAGCACAAGAATAGCTCTGGGAAATGTGAGCTGGATTGCTATAAACACCAGATGATACATTATTAGATGTGTTTTACTAAAAGAGGTGTCTTTGCCAAAAGGTTCTGAGCTAATATTTTAGGAAGTCTTTAGGGAACAGGTAATTTTCCTTTTTGTTGCCATTAGAGTTGAATAGAAATAAGAAGTCTCAGCCTTTAATTAATTTTGTCCACATCTTTGCAGGGGAAAATCAGCTACTACTATATCCATATAAGATCCACCTATGGGTCAATACATCTTATTTTTACTACAATATTCTGTTTAGGCTGTGTTCTCTGAAATCTCAGTATGAAACAGTATTTTTCCTTATATATGTATATTTTGTAATTCAAACCCCCCTAATGAAATACCACATATGTCCTTATTTTAACACTTAGTGTGGAAGCCACATGAAGGCAGAGGTTGTACCTTCATTCTGGTAATCCTCACAGACTATCTGCCCAACTGGTGTCTTTTGTTTGATTGAATGAATGAAGACAGACCTGAGATTCTCAGTAGGAAGAGAACAGAAGCTCTTTCTTTTTGGTCTTCTGCATGGGGAAATTACCTAAATATCACATATGATACCATCACACACATCTTCTTTACCAGTGTTTTGACTTTATTTCTTGTTTACTTATATTCAGGACAAAAACATAGTCATTTCTTGTAATATTACCAAACTGAACTTAAATGAAACCTTACATTAAATAATGTACAAAATTAACTATGTTTAGCTGACAAAGGGATTTGGTATTTTGCTTGGATAAATTTGAGGTTGTTCTGGAAGGCTCAGGCCTTAGAATGGCAGGTCTGTGTCACCATGGTGTTGAAAGAGATGGATGGCTATCATGTAAATTGTCTATTGAATGCACCATGCCAACAACAATGCTTGGTACCACCCAGGTACTCTATCAGAATAAGATACTTTTTGCTCAAGTTAATATAGCGTAATGTGTCTGATACAATCAGGCAAAACATAATCATTTATCGTCGCCTCTGCCAATTGCTCAGGCTAAGAGAACCAAAAGCCAAATCCAATCATCAAAAAGAGAACTAGATAAGCAAAAGGCAAAAGGATGAGGGAAAAATCCATCCAGGAATCTATGTTTTGCTTGATTTTGTTTCTCATTCTCTGGAAATCAGTAGTGTGGGAACCTCTTCCTATCTCTGTGGCTATAGGGCCACTCACTCCTGAATCCTCCCACGTATGACCCTCTCAGTCACTGGGATGCGGACAAAGGACCATCACAATGTAGCAGAGTAGTAAAATGTGTTGGCTCTATTAGCAAACTGCTGGGTTCAGACCCCTGTCCTACCAGTTAGCCAGGAAATTACTAAAGCCTCCGTGTCCTAGTTTTTTGATCTCTAAAATGGAGAAAGTAATAAAGATATTGTTTCACAAAGTTATTGTGAAGATTAAATGAGTTAATACATGTTTATCCCTTAGCACACTGCTGTTATAAATAATGGCAGGATCAGGAAAAACCAATATAAATGGTCAGTGGAGATGTGAAATGTGTGCCATTGGCCACCTGTGTTCAGTACACAAGGGTGGATCAGGAACAAAAGTTGAAGAAAAATGTATTGTTATTATTAATTATATTGTTACGGTCACTACTGATGTTTTTACCAAGGATATGTAAAAAAATATTTCTATATGCGCCATACATACTACTCCACATAAATGAATATCCAAAGCTCTCAATTCCTAGGGCTTGAGTTTTTCATGTTTTGTTCTCATCTCAACTTTGCTGAGAGGTGGCAGTACTGAAAAGACAGGAGTCTGGTCAAAATGCCAAGTGGAAAGACACATAAAATTTTACTCTTTGAAATGTAATTGCTTTGGCATAAAAAATAAGAATCAAGCTTTAGTCTCAGGATGATAGCATTTTTTAATGAATTGAAATTGCGGCTAATAGAAAATTGAATATAAAGATTAGTGAATATGGAAAGAAGCCGTAGCATGGATTATTCATTATAGGTGTTTAAAGAGCAATAGAGAATTTTTTTTAAACAAAGACAACACAAAAATAAGCCAGACTGTTTAAAAATGAATTCACTGCACAGCTTGATTCTGCATTCATAAATATAATGTTTTTTTTTTAATTTCATAGCAGAGGTATATGAGAAGAGCTATACTGATATAAATTGTGGTCTGAGAGGAGGGCCTGTGGGAGGTGAATTACTGGGACTCCATCTAACCCAGGGGATGACTCCCCTGCCTCTGATTTCAGCTAATCCATTCCTTTTTTGTATTGCTGAAGCTCATCTGTTTTCTGCTGCCCTGTCCTTGCCCTCTCTGCCTGTTTTCTGCTGGGACCAAAACTCTTTCCTTTCTTCTAGTTGCTGTATTTTTTTTTATCAAACTCATTTTTCCCGCTTACCTTTGAATTTCTGACATTGGTGCTTATGACTGTGTTGTTGGATGTGAGTGGTCAGTGCCACAGCTCCGTGTGAGATGAATATCACTATAATGAAGCTCACAAAGGTCCAGCCAGCATGGCCAGATGTTAGACATCAACATGTTAGTTTCCTTGTTTCTTGTCTTTCCAAGCCATGGAGTCCCTGGTGATGAACACTTTAAATCAAACAAGTCTAATGAATGCAAAATTAAATGCATTTAGTGTGAGGTTTCAACGACATCAGTATCATTTATACAGTCATCCATCATTATTCATTCTTGCATTCAATAATGCATATTCCTGTAGTAAGTGATGAGAGACTAAAGTGGGGGAGAAAGACAGAAAACTAGCAATTTCTCAAAAGGAAGGTAGAAGTTAGAAGAAGGAAAAGGCATGGCAAATGGCTTCAAGAGGATATTTCTAAATCATAGGTCTATCCAGAGTAAAAGAAAATGTTCAGGAAAATTATTTGTTTGAACACAAATATGCAAATTATAACATTGCTATTTGAATTTCTCAAAATTCATAAATTATACAAAAATATGAACTGTAGCTGAAAGCAGTCCAAATAAATATGCAAGGAATAAGAAAAACAGCAAGTGAAGGAAAGCACTGACAGTCTTTACTAGGCATAAGGCTAAATGTTCATCTTGATAGTAAAGTGTTCAGGCTAATTACTGGGCTTGTTCAATAAGCAAAGCCAGAGAGAACATACTAATTACTCTTTCTTGTTGGTGAGAACACTGTTAATATTAATGGGAATGCAATGCTCAGGATCTTGGGGATTGGAAAAAGGGAAGCTCTAGATCTTTGAGACTGACCTGTGGCTCTTAGGTCTGCTGACCAGGGCATTAGAGGCTCCCTGGGGTTTTCCTGCCTCTTGGGGTCCTAAGACCCCTTCCTGAGGCTTCTCTCCATACCGATAATTTGAGGGAAGGTGGAGGTGGGAAGCTAGACTTGATTTTCGAATTCTTCTGAATTGACAACCAGGTTAGAAGTAGGGATAAATGCAAGGATAAGTAGTGGCTTAAAAGGTGTTTCGTGGCCTGGGACACTTCTTTGTCTTTGCACTGGTTCAAAGAGATGAGGAGCCAACATGAATTCTGAGGAGGAGTTAAGGTGCTAATGATTTTTTGGCTACTGGGGCCTATGGCCCTCTGTCACGAGGCTCTGGGGAGAATGGGTTGTCATCATCTAGCTAATCCAGCTGTGCAGCCAGACAGCCTTGCTGGTACTGTCCGGATTTGCCCATGAATATCATAGTACAAGTCTAATGTGCAATGAGATACATTTGAAAGGTGCAGGGGGCCCCACAACATCCTTCCTTGGGTTTTTGTCTCCAGTCTATAGTCCCTTGGACTTATTTTATTTTTTTATAGGATTATCAAAAGTGCAGTTGTGGCATTATAATTTGTTGCTTTTGTGTCCTTTAGTTGTGGTAAAAAATAAAACCAGATATAAATAATAACAAAGAAAAAGCTTTCAGGAAATATATGAATTATGTCTGTTATATAATATGGAGTTTCCATAATTCTATCCTGTATTAGCAAGAGTTTGCTGTGGGAATAGGAATCACAGTGGACAGCCCTTACCACCAGGGCTGTCCTTCTGCATGATTTATTGCAAAAGCGGTTGCATAGGAGAGTAGATTTTGCCCAATGGGCAGACTCATCAGTGACCAAACTTGTTTTTCCCCAGTGATTGCAAAAGGACAGATTTAGTACCAGGCATATTTATTTCAGTGTCCAGCTGAATCAAATGAGTGTCTTGCACCATTCTTTTCAAAGACATCTTAGCAATGGTCTGAAAACCAATTCACAGTATTTAATAGTGTGCCTGAGTGTTTTCTGTAATACAGTTTGACCCATGCATGAATTTCTGTTTACTTTGCACTACTCTGTTTGCTACTTTGGAAGAAAAGTGGTCAATGCTACTTAAATGATGTTTCTCAAATAGTCTAACTGGTGTGCTAATTCAGGCATGCCTACTTTGTCTCACTTGTGTTATGGACAATTTAACTCTAATTATAACTAAATTCCAGGGTTGGTTTGGAACACTTATTATATACGTGTCACTTCATTTAGAGATACTCATGTTTGTATATGTATTCTCGTATTAGATATAAAGGTTCTTGGGAACATATATATTTTTCTACAGAGCTTCGCGGAACACTTATCGTGATCATTGCTGTCATTCATAAACATTTGTGCAATGACTGCTTGTCTATGGTTTAGTAAACAGTTCTATGAAAAATGGGATAGTTTAGCTGCTATATTGATGAAAATTGAAGCTGATGAAAATTGAAGACCTGGATAACTCTTTCTCAGCAAAGGCTATTTACTGCCTGGGCTATGATACTACTGTGTACGTACCAGGTATTTAATATGTTCTTAGTAAAATGATAAGAGTGCATTTACTCTGTGGTAGAAATGGTGGATTGTCTCTTGGTATCGATTCCAAGCCCCTCTTGAGTATATTTTTTCATCTGGAAAATGCTATAAAGTTAGAAAACAGCCTGTGACTTCCTTGGAGATAAGGTGGTGAATAGCCATGGTAGTGTTTTGTTGCTTTGTTCTTAGCATGGGACCAAGTCCTGGGGCCCAGTTACTAGCTGTCTGAGTGTCATGAGGCAGGGTGTTGGGTTTCAGTTGTGCTGGTGAAGAACATAGCAGGCCCTGTATGATTTGGAAGCAGACAACAGTAGCAGCTGGGTTAGCAGCTTCCTGACTGAGTAGCACCTGGATCATATTGATTTCATGATCCAGATGCCTTCCTTTTAGAGTTTATTTCCTAATTGTGGTGAAGCACTGCACTTACGGAACTGGCAGCATTCCACAGTGGCAGGTAGCTAATCACAGAAGAGGTTGTGGTTCTTCTCTTGGCCCAGCTCTGTGGTGTGGCTTGGGAACTATTTCTGAAAGCTCAGCTTAGATGTTTTTCTTTAGTCTTGCCTGGTGATAAGTCATTTAATTATCTGTATAACATGTTTTTCTTCTGGAAATAGCTAGGGAGATTCTGTCCTCTTTAACTTTACAATGACCTTTATCCCACTGGGCCATGGGACTTTCTCCAAAATTGTCCAGGGTCAATTCATTCGCCATTATATTATTTTGTGAAAAATTGTGGAAGTACCACTAGAAATAATCACAAACATAATTGGGTCTTTTTTTCTAGCCCATTGCAGAATGTTTATACATACCTCATATTTTCCCTGTAATTGATGAGTCACAGTAATATCCCCAGGCCCATTAACTTGACTTATAAAATGTCCCTTGAACTGTACTTTGAAGCCCTACAAAATTGAGCTGTTTGAGCTAGAAAAGCAGAAGCAGGCAAAAGTACAGAATCTCCACAGGAAATGTTTTGCCTCCAGGGTCCTGTCATTCAAACTAGGCATTGAAAATACCAATATTCTAGCGGATGTCTAAGGCTGCTTATTTCTGTGGGTAAAGGCACAATGCTAATCAGAGGCCAAAGGGTGAGTGCTGTCTCCAGGTGAGCCATTTAGTTTCACTCTCTTTTATTGCCTCAGCCTTCACTCTTTTGCCCTGCTTTTTCATACTGCCCACCTTTGAGATGAGGGAGAGAGGAAGGTGGCAAAAAATACTTTCTCAAGATGCTTTAGTGATGATGGGTCAGTAGCGTTACTTTCATACTCAAGGGGCTGTACTTTCCACTTAGACTCCAGAGAGAGGAGACAAATGCTATCTGTTCAGGAATTGTGAGCCTTGCTAACCTGGACAGGCAGGCAAAAGAGGAAGTTCCCTATCTTGCCTTGGGAGAGAATTTTTATCCTCAGTGAAAATGGCATGTGTTGATTAAGGTGAAAGAGTGATAGAAAAATTTTGACCATATAAGAGAATTTAATTCACAACAGAATAGGAGTTTAAAAAGGAAAAAAGGATTGGTTGGAGCAAAGATGGCTGAGGGAAAGAGAGAGACTATACCACTTAATACAGATTCCTTTCAAATAGTGATTTAAGCACACAAAGGTTTGATCTCTCATGTTAAGAGAAGTCTGGAAGTAGGCAGTCTGGGTCTGGCATGGCAA
This sequence comes from Phacochoerus africanus, assembly GCF_016906955.1. Taxonomy (NCBI): domain Eukaryota; kingdom Metazoa; phylum Chordata; class Mammalia; order Artiodactyla; family Suidae; genus Phacochoerus; species Phacochoerus africanus. The sequence goes on from NC_062544.1 coordinate 40,824,150, forward strand.
TTCTAGAGCATCATCATGAGCGCAATTTCCTTCTTTTTCTGTTATCTATTTTCTAAACGCATGGCTTCCATTCTCAAAGTCTACTCAGGATACAAAGTAGCTGCTGGAGTTCTAGACATCACTTCTACCTTCCAACTAGCAGGAAGGGTAGAAAGTTTCTCCTTCTCAGAGGCTCATATGGTATTTCCTCTTGGACCTACTTGGCCAGAATTTAGTCACATGACCTCACTTAGCTGCAAGAGAGGCTGGGGAATTTAGTCTTGTGGTCAAGCAGTAATATACTAGCTAAAAACTGGAATTCTGTTACTAAGGAAGAAGAAAAAAGTGGACATTTGGAAGGCAAGTCCTGATCTCTACCACAGAGGCTTGAGCCAGACAGAGCTCAGATACTATGCTGTTGTTGACTGTGGCTGTTTGGCTTTGAGCAAAGGCCCTTTTCTCTCCCACTGCAAATAGAGTTTTTAACCTTTACTTCAGGGTCATCCAAGAAGCTGAGATGGTTTTTAGTCAAGACTGCCCAGAATGGTCTAGTGCACACACAGCCATGTGAGATGGGCAGTGGCACCTTAGATCCTTTTGTCTGCCTGTTGTAGAGTTGAATTGGTTGAAAATAATAAGTATAGAGGGGAATTTTTTTGGCACACTGCCTATGACCCTAGTCTGATTAATGCCCTCAGACAAATGCTTGCAGGGGCTGCAGTTCTGGAAAGATTCTAAGAGGAATCAGAGCAGGAAGCTTTTTGAGGTCATAGTCATGGGCAAGTATATCAAGATGTTTTTAGAACCATAGAATCTCAAACCTGAATGAAGACAAAAAGCCTAAATTATGATGTATTCTTTGTTTCAAATAGTTTAAGAAAAAAGACCAACTTTTGAAAATTAGTTTGTTTCATATATATTTGAAGAAATTAGGCCATTTGGCAACATCCATCCTGCATTCCTTCATGGTGACAATCCTTAGCAATTCCTGGGGCCAAAGGGTAATGGCCCTCATTAGATGGGGCCATCCATCCAACCATATAGTTTTGATATCTTATGTCTGCCCCGCTTTTTTACTCATTCTTGTGACCTGCTGGGAACCAGTAAGCATCTATGCTTATACCCCTTGCCAGGGATGGCTTAGTAGGTAGACTATGCCTGGGACTGAGCTCAGGGGTTGGGTATTGCTGGTCTCAGTCACTGTCTGAATGGAAGGCATGAGTAGAGGATTCTTGGCTTGGAGAGATGGGGCAGGATATAAGTGGAAGCTGGGATTCTACAAAGAAAGGGCCTGACCAGGTGGGCCCAAAGGCTCACCCATAATGTGGACTCGAGGAGGGATCACCTGTGGGAAGAACAGACACATCTCTGCACTTCAGGGTAACTGCTCTCAGAATCTGACTGGATGGGTCTGAACCAAAGTCATGGTTTACAAAGCTAGAGCCAGGATGTGACCGTGGATTGTAGCCAGGTTTTTCCATTACAGGTGGAGTGAGCTCCCAGGGTGCTTTAAGTGATAACTAGGCAGTGTAATAAACAGATGGTTCCTTACCATCTCCAGGAATGATTCTGTAACCTACTGTGGAGGCTTATCTGAGTGGTTCACAACCTAACCCCACCTTCCAACTGGCTGGCAATCTGTTCGTTGATATCCTTATCTGAATGTCTGTGGGAGCATAAAATTTTTTAAAAAAGGGATATGCACAACTGCTTCCCAAGCCACCCTTGCCCCAACATAGTGCTATACAGTCTTGTGTATTTTCCTAAAATTTTACTTGGAAGCCACTTTAACGTACAAAAAATAAAGAAGAAAGAACCCTCAAAAATCTGCAGGGTTCCAATATTTCTTATTTATGAAAAGAGACATCAGGATCCTTCAAACAATGCTGTACTGAATGATTTGAGGAAACAACGTTGTCATCATTTGAAGCTTTTGTTTAGAGACCACGTTGATAAATTTCAGAAGGCACTCGCTTGTCTTCTCCCAGCTGTAGTCAGTCATGCGATTGGTATTTGCATCCTTGGACTTTGGCTTGAAATGAAATCTTTTAGCTCTGCTTTAGATAGTAAATGTCAACAGTTTAAAGTGGCATGATGCTGATCTCTAAATCTGCCCTACTGCTTAATGCTGCAAGTAGGAAGAAAGGAAAAGAAAAACTATTCGCTACCTTGTGAAACACGTGTGATTTTCAATTTGATTCTCCTTAGATGTGAGATCTGTAATTGTGAGTTCTAATTTTGTTCATTCTAACTGGGAAAGCCTCAACATTTTAATTAGCACTGGTGACAGAAATTACATCAGTTTTATTTCAGTTCTTTGAGTTTTCATTTTCCTTAGCTGTATTCAACTGAAATGAAAACATCCAGGCAAGGGTTCCTTCACCTTAATTAAGGTTAATTTTTCTAGCACTTGAAATCAGATGCATTCAGTGGCTGAGACACACTGTGTTGGGCTACAACCTGCATGTGAGAAAAATAACAATTTGCTTTTCACTCAGTGTTCCCACTAGTATTTATCCTGGCTGTATCCTAATGAATTCAACTTTTTCCTGTTGTGCTGTGCTCCAGTCCACACCCTACCCACTTAATTTTAAATTTACTTTGCAGTATTAGGTTTTATTTTATTAATTCCCATATAGTTTGGAAAACTGTTCCCTTAAAGATACCCTTTCATGTCTCTGTTACAATTAATGCCACTTGGAACATTTTTTCTAATGGTTTCTAAATTTGAATCTTAGCAAAATTGAATTAGAGATTGTGTTTTCAGAGCACAGTCGTGTATAGGATTTCTTTCCAGGTCTTATCTAATATTAGGACAATAAGGCTGAGATTTACATTGTCTATTTCATATTTTTTATGTCTTTAAAATGTCAGTTATAAAACAGACAAGCTGGAGGAAAAAAAAAGAAAAATACCCTAAAGTTCCATGAAGGTCATTGCATTGGAAGTTGAATTTTGAGAAATTAGACTTAACATCGCTACATGAAAATTTTCATCTCTAATGCATATATAACAATCTCATCAAGAAGAGTGTCATAGGTCACTTAGGCTATTTCTAAGCTGTTTTCTACTAAGACTAATGCTGAATACTTTTGTGTAGGAACCATTTACATATTTAAGCTTTTTTTTAAAAATTGGAATTTCAGAGGTAGATTTACTGGCTCAAGGGATATATTTTATTGAACATTGTGATTCAGGAGCACATAATACTCTACCTGGCTTTTGTTCTGTGTTGGGAGCATCAGATGAGAAGTTGGGAGGAGAAACAGAAAAGCAGGAAGGAATAATTAGAATTGTTAGAGTTTTGCTACCCAGGTCTTGCCTGTTAGCTGAAATAGATTTGTTGGCAAAAGGGGAGACTGTTTGAACCAACTTATCCCACATCTGTGTTTTCCCATTGGTCCTGATGGCCAAGAGACAGTACCAAGCCTTCTGAGGTTTTATCGAGACAAATCAAATTAACAAACACTTGAGAATTTACTGTGTACTTTGTAGGACACATGGGGCTATCCCTCAGCAAAGTAGGTGGGGCAGAAGTCTGGGGCCTGCCCACCTACTCTGAAAGGCAGTTATTAATTTTTTGGGCTGATTATGATTACACCAACATGGGTAGAAAACAAGCAAGGAGGGAACACTGGGTTCAGATGATAGTTCTTGGGAGGTCTTGAGTCAGGCTGAGTTTTCCCTCTGCGATCTGGCATCTCTATGGCTTTGGTCTTCTTTCCTCTGTTCTACTTGTTCCTAGGATGGATACCGAAGTATTCAATGTACACAGAATTATTCCCTGGAGTTTATGAATTCTTGAGTTCTAAGAAATGGCAGAGGCTAAGACAAGTAATGTTTTAATTTTTTTAAGTGATTAAAAAACAGAAGTCAATGATTGTGACATATGAAAATTATATTAAATTTAAATTTCAGTGTTCATATATAAAGTTGTATTGGAATGCAAAAAAAATAGTAATGGAGTGGATAAGTGAGAGTACATTTTCTTGTTTGTGTGTGTGTAAGTGTCTGTGTGTGTGTGTGTGTGTAGGAGAATCTAAGAAGATTTTTGACATTAAAAAGCAGCTTTCATACTTGTGAAGGTTGAGAACCATACTGTGAGTGGGGGAGGAGGAAGAGATGGTACTTTGTGGCTCTCATAGCTCTTGGGATTTGTGGGACCACATAGATGTGTTAATTCTTCTCCAAACACAGTTGGCCATCTGCAGTGGGCTTTGTGTTAGGTCCTCAAGGTAGGCCGATGCTGCCAGGCTAGCTACTGGCTTCAGGAGTGCACCAAGCTCTCTAGATTTGTGCTTTCCCATTGATTTTGGTGTCTGAGCATCTCCCTTTCTTCTTATCTAACTCATGTATCCCTTTAAACATTTCACAGGATTTTAACCAGCATACTTTGCTGTTTTTCACTCAAACTAGTGCTATCAATATTGCTTTAGGAGCAGGTGTCCTTTCCAATATGGCTGGACGTGAAATATTCAGTCCAATATCTACATGGCAGTCAGGATGATCTTTTAAGATATAAGTCAGTTCACATCAGGGCCCTGCCTAAAACCTTTCTGGTCTGTCATTGCTCTTATCATCATCTGCAAATGTCTGCATGATCCAGCTCCTACTGATTTCATGTCTTCTACTCTCCTCCTCCTGCTCATTGACTTCCAACCTCACTGGCCCTGTCTCTGTTTCTTGAACTAGTGAAGCTCTTTCCTGCAGGGGGCCTTTGAGCTAGCCGTTCCCTCTTTCTGGCAGCTTTGGACACGCTGATTCTTGGCATCATTTGGGTCACAGGTCAACTGCCCTCCTAAGAAAGACCTTTGGTGACCACTCTACTGAAAGTAGCATGCTTTGCCCCCACCCAGTCACTGTCCCTTCACCCTCTCTGTCTGCCTGAAATAATTTTGACTGGCAATTTGTTCATGTGCTTACAATTCAGAATATTTGTTCTATGGAAACAGGGACCACCTTTTAGTTCATTGCTTCAAGCCCAGGACTAGGACACTGCCAAAAAAATGCATGTTTGTGGAATAAGTTAATGAATTTAATAATTAGTCTACATCGTGTCATTCCTGAAGTTGTTAGAATAACATTATTGAAATTTTATTGATAAGGGAAACTGGGATATAGAGAAATGGGAGGGATACTTAATTAGCATTAAAAGACAATGCTTTATTAAGACTCATTAAAATCATAGGGTGTTAGAACACAAAAGCATATTTGTCTCCTCTAGCTCAGTGTCTTTTATCATATAGATGTGAAAATTAATACCCTGAGCTTCTGGGGATGGCTCAGTTCTCACAGTTAGTGGTAGAGGGGAACCAGGCCATATAACTCCTGATTCCTACCTCATGAGTGTTGCTTAATATCTCACCGTGAGCCATGGCTACTACCTGGTGCATTGGCCACAGCAATGAAGATTAGAGTAGCAATTTGCCCTACATTTTGCAAAACCACGGGAAATGGATTGAACAATTTTCCTGTCATTTCTTAAAGAGGCAGTAAATCATGATACTTTAAGGGATTATGAACAGCATTTGGATACTTTTCTAAAATTTGGCAAGGTGAATATAGAGAGAAAACTGTAGCTTTCCTCTCAGCCTTTTGCTCTCTGAATGTCAACAGATTACTTTCTTCAGCTGGTGTTAGAATGTCATGAGCAGCAATGTCCACATTGCTGGACGTTTTCTGTGCTATTAGAGTCACTCAGCACCAAGGAGGCTATTTTAGATGAATTTTCCTTAGAAAGGGCAGTAGGAATAAGACAAATGAGAAAGATGATTCATCATTACTGCTATCTTCATGAAAATGAGAAAATCCATTCTGGAAAATTCAAGAATCTATTGCAAACTTATACATGTTGCATATGTATTTTTTATTTCTTCATACTTGTAAGATTTTAAACGCCTTGGAAGAAAAGGAAAAGTGATAAAACAATAGTCTTAAGTTCTTAATTAAACTAATAGGTTTATATTTTACTCAGTGACTGTAAGATTGATTGTTTTGGTAAAGAAAACAAGTTTTTTAAGAGACAATGTATATATGTCTTTGACTTCAGTGACTTTTATTAATACAGAAATTTGGATTATTCTGAAAAACAATTTGGCAATATTTTTCAAGATTTTGAACATATTTACTCTGTTGGCTCAGTAATGGAACATTTAGAAATTTATCCTGTCTTAAGCATCTAGCCTAGAGAAAATCTAAAATTAAGTCATTTTTGCAAAAAGATATTCATAACAATATTGCTTATAAAAAAAAGTTGGACATTACCTAGTATTCAAATATAGGTATAATTTGTGACAGACCTGTTTGATATATTTTATGCAACTATTTAACAAATTGAATATTAAAATTTTTTTAAGCGATAGAGAAATTGAACACAAAGCTATATATAGAATATAATCTCAACTGTTAAGAAACACAAAAATTGAAAGAAGCTGAACTATCAAAGCAGTTAACTTTAGGATTTGAATAATAATAACTTTTTTCTTTGTATTTTCCCTTTTTCTACCATATGCCTATATTAACCATCAGAAAATCAAATGATTTTGTAGCAAATGAATATAATGAATGAAGTATATAAAAATGTGTTTAGAATTATGCAAAATCCTTTACAGAGGAATATATACATATTTTGTTGCCTAAATAGCTCCTCTTAAACAGGAAATCTTTGGCCAGAAATTATGACAAATTAAAATTGAATAAATTAATGTTTGTGTGTGTTTAAACTGTTTATATCTTGTGTTGTTTTTGCCAGGAAACTGAGTTGATGGGGGCTGGAACAATTTTTACATAAAGATTTAACTAGATAGAGAGTTCCCATTGTGTCTCATCAGTAATGAACCCCACTAATATCCACGAGGATGTGGGTTTGATCCCTGGCCTCACTCTGTGGGTTAAGGATCTCATGTTGCTGTGAGTTGCCATGTAGGTCAAGATGTGGCTTGGGTCTGGCACTGCTGTTCCTGTGGCGTAAGCTGGCAGCTGCAGCTCCCCTTGAACCCCGAGCCTGGGCACTTCCATATGCCATGGGTTCAGCCCTAAAAAGACAACAACAACAAAAAGGTAGGTTAGAAGATAGAGTACAAGAGAAATATTTTCTAGAAAAAGTACTTGGTGGAAAATCAGAAGGACTCTGCGGGTTCTTCAGTGTAGTCACATAAATATCTTAGCCCAATTTACTATTGATATAACATTTTGCCCTGCAAGAGATTGGTACCTAATTCAGGAAGGTCATGACATACTCCCTTTGTAACAGTAAATTTAAAATGGCCAGGAAAAATTAAGAGTCAAAACTAGTGAATGGGGATCTCTATTGTTATTGATTTAAGTATAAACTGAGATTCCCCAAGCAAAGTACACAGTCCAAAACAACCTCCTGGCCATGTTCTTTTGGGGAAGACTGGTGGCAAGATGGTAGGTATGTGGGGGATTGTTGTTCATGAAGTAGAGGAAAAGAGGTGTCCCTTCGTATTCTTCTAACTATCGTACTTTTATATTGTTTCATTAAGAAATGACAATATTATGCAGCAGCCAGGAACATTGGCTTCAGAATCAATTTTGCCAATTTCTAACTATGTAATCTTGGGCAAGCCACCTTCTTGATATTTTTCATCTGTAAAATGAAAACAAGAATGGTCCAGAAAAGAAAAAAATAAACCTTAAGTGTTCGAACCAGGGTGAGGGAAGAGATGAGAAACCAAATGAGGACACTAAACAATCCAAATATCAGCAATAGCAGGGAGCATTTAGGAGCCCTGGTCTGGAGGACAGTCTTCTGCGGACAGTGTTTGCTAAATCCAAGGGTTGAGGTCACCTGGAGGAGGCTGCAATTATGTTGAAACTGGAGGCATAAAGGGGACCCTTTTGCTGTCGGTGACTCTGCCTGAGGCACAGAGAGAAGTGAGAAATACTGTGGCTCTTCCGCCCTCCACTCCTGTGGCCAAAGAGCCAGAAGCCAGCTCACAGGCTGCATAAGCTTCTCTGCGATACAGAACAGAGTGGGGAAGGGCAGGAATGGGTCTAAAACAGGCACCAATGCCCACCCCAAAGAGTAGCTGTGAGGATCCTGTCAGATATTGTGTCTGCAGCATTTAGAATTGTGCCTGGCATACACATGCCCAGTAAACACTACCGTTATCATCATCCTTGATGCCATTTGCAGAGTGACACCATGTCTTTGTGAATATATTTTACAAATAGAGTGCCAAGCAGTTATTTCTGGTATAGTTTCCTCCTTCCTAGCCTCTGCCACAGACAGGGTGCTAGTCATTTCTGTGTTTTCAGTGTCTGGTCAGGCACAGGTGTTTCACGGGCCTCCTTTAGTCTACTGTTCCAATTTGCCCTGTGCTGAGCTCAAGAGAGTGACAAAACCTTGCTCATAGCCAACCAGAACTGAGCCATCCACAGTTAGTTCCCAAGAATCCAGGCCATTTTGAGAGCATGATAAGCATTCACAACCCTTTGGACAGATCCTTGCATATTAACTTTAAAAATCATGGATGGACTGTGAGTTGAGGGTTAGTAAATGCAAACTATTGGATTTGGAGTGGATAAGCAGTGAGGTCCTACTGTATAGCACAGGAAACTCTATACCCACTCACTTGTGATGGAACATGATGGAAGATAATATGAGAAAAAGAATATATGTATGTATAACTGGGTCACTTTGCCGTACAGCAGAAATTGACAGAACATTGTAAATCAACTATAATAAAATTAAAAAAAGAAATCAGAGTTCCTGTCGTGGTGCAGTGGTTAACGAATCTGACTAGGAACCATGAGGTTGTGGGTTTGGTCCCTGCCCTTGCTCAGTGGGTTAACGATCCGGCGTTGCCGTGAGCTGTGGTGTAGGTTGCAGACGCGGCTCGGATCCTGCGTTGCTGTGGCTCTGGCGTAGGCTGGCGGCCACAGCTCCGATTCGACCCCTAGCCTGGGAACCTCCATATGCCGCAGGAGCGGCCCAAGAAATAGCAAAAAGACAAAAAAAAAAAAAAAGAAATCATCGCAACAAAAATTATTTCACTCAAAAAAATACACTTACTTCCATTTCAAAAAGCATTATTAAAAAATTAATGATTTTCATACTTATTCTACCCAATCCCTTTGGCTTGAGTTTGGCTGTATCCTACAAAACTGAAATAATACATATTTATCTATATATTTTTGGTGTTTGCCATACCTTGACATTAAAATTAATGAAATTAAGGGAGTCAAAATTTTGACAAGCTGCTCTAACAGGCCCACTAGGAAGAATCACATAGCTGCTTCCTTGAAGCATAGACATGAACTTAAAAAAAAAAAAAAAATCCATCCAGATAAATTGTGAGGCTTTGTCAAACTGTGCTCTTGAGCTGCTCTCCATTTGAAAACATGGCATTTGTTGTAGCATTCTGCTAAATCTGGGGAATTTCTCTCCTGAGAGATTTTTATCAGTATGAAAAATAGCAGCTTTTCTGGGTTTTAAAGTATTGTTAGTCTTTTCACATTGTCTTTCCAATTATACTAATTCTCAAAAAGAACATTTATTGATCTCGAGGAGTTAAGGGTTACATGGTTTTTGCCAGTGCGATTTTTCATCTTTAAGATGAGCTCTCAAATAAGTGATAATAAAAGATACTATAGCCATCAGTTTCTGAGTGCTTTCTCCATGTCACTTACTGCTCACTTTGGGCTCATTCTGTCATTTTAATGTGATATCAGGACGGAAAATGTCCTCATGAGGCAAGTGTCCATATTAAAGATTGAGAAACTGAGGTTCAGAAATTACAAATCTCCAAATTCACATTGCCAAGCTGCCAGATTCATCCTCTCAGGTGCCAGGTGGCAATGTTAACACATTAATGGAAATGTAAAGCAATAAAGCAGAAAGAGATAGGGAAAGGAGTCAGTGGAAAACAAAGTGCTGGAGGACCTCAGAATTATGGATTACTACATTGTCAAAGCAGGAAATGAACCTAAAGAACACTAAGCTCAGCTTCCTCTTTTGACCGCTAAGGAAACTGATTCCAGGAAAAGAAAGACACTTTTTGATGAAGACAACTAACCCTCAAGAATCAAGTCTTGCTTATTTCTTTTGCCTTCCAGGAACACAGAGTTATGACCATATCCCATGCTGTTCACAAGCAGCAATGAACATGATATTGGCCCTTTACTGTGTTCCAAAAGAAGCAGACATTTTCTTATGGGTAGAAAATGTATTGATTGCATTTGCTTTGTGTGTTAGACTCAGGAAAACCGGCATCTAAGAAAAGTTAAGACTAGTGGGATCCGTGAGTGGCTGCCTGGTGCTCTTCTCTGCCTCTTGGTTCATCCTGATCAAACGTTGGTGCGAGGTAAAATGCTAATTGATGGGTCTGTGTCTGTGTGGAGCGTTATCTGCCACATACCGTTATCTTCCCTGAATGTTTCAAGCCAGTGCCTACTTCCGAGTTTCACATATTTTCATCTGGCACTGCCCTCTTTTGGGTTAGCTTTGTCCTTGTCTCTCTTGGCATTCTTTCTTTAGATGAGATGATGCTCTTTTAGAGGCAAGACAATTGCAACACATTGGTTTTGCTTAAATGGTCTGGGTATGGGGGTCTTTTCTCCATTTTTAGTATTAACAAGGTGGCAAAGATGGAAGTTGCTGTGTTTGGAGTCTTTAAAAATTTAGTTCCTTTAAGGATCTTTCAGGAATTGTAACCCCGATGTCCATTTTTGTGTCATGATACTGGCGGGGGTAGGGGTGGCGGGTACAGACAGAGGTGAGGCATAGGGTGGAAGCAATGTGTGTGTCATGAGAACCCTGAGCCTGGAGGGAATCACAATGACAGGAACTCTTCCTTACTTTTGTAGCTTCACTTTGGCTGCAGAGTGTCCTTCAAAATGCAGCTGCGGTGACTTCTGGGAAAGGGGATGACCATGATCACGGTGGTATGGATGGAAAAGAGAAGGGCATCAGAAGGGACCAGGCCCTAGAGATGGGAGGCCCGCATGCCAGCCCAGCTCAGGGAAAATGCCCTGGGGTAGATCACTTGACTGCTGTAAGCTCAGTTGACTCTCCTGTAATACAATAGGAATTCAATGATATTTGTGGCTCTAGAATTTTATGATTTTTAGTGGTTTTTTTTTTTTTTAAGCCTGATCATAATTTCAGCAGAAAAAAATAAAGGCATTTTTTTCCATTAGAACAGTTTCAAGATTGTTGCTCTGACCCACTAGATGGTCAGTCACAATGTAATGGGAACCTGACTTCCCCTCTGTTTTGCCTTTCTTTTGGCCAGCATGGCACATTATGGTGGACTTGTGAGAGAAAAAAGGCTCTCCAGAGAGTGCTTTCACATTTACTTACTAACAGGCTGTTAACAGAAATCCAGGATAAAAAGCCATGCAAGTGCATAAGACTGAAAAATATTCTTTCTTCTTGCTCTTATATTCAGAGGAATGAGGGCTGATATTCATGTTCATGCCCCTTTCTGAGGACAGACCCTTGTCCAAATTTTTATCATTTGTTTTTGTACCTAATTGGGTGCCCCAACTCTTCTCTGAACTTTGTGACTTTTTCGTTACACTTCTTATCTGGAACCTTCATAAAACTTCACTTAAAAAGTCACCTTCCTCTGCATATTTCATTTGGGCAGAGCCTGAACTTGGCTGCAAATGAGGCTATCTTTGAGATACCTGTTTGCTCTTTGTAAGAAAACATAATGTAACTGTTTTATGAAAGCACATAATGGGGCTGTGTTCTGTTCTCTTCCTCCTCAATAACGCAGGCAGGAAAGAAGGCTATTATGATTTCCTGGAGAGGTGGGAGGATTAAAGCCTCCCCACGTGCTAGTTATGGCTGAAAGAAGAAGCTATTGTGTAAGGGAACGTCTGAGACGCGAGATAAAATTCCCATTATAACCTTTTTAAGTATTTCTTCATTCAAGTGGGGTTGGGGAGATTATCGCCTCCACGGATGTAATACCTTTCTTCCTGAGCCGAGTGAAATGTGCAGTTTCTTTCCCCTAGATTAGAAAAAATAATAGGATGCTCTATACTGTCTTTCATTTAGTTTGTCAAACAAATAATAATTCAGACACTTTTGTTTAGCTTATGTCATGTCATGTCATGTCAGAAAAAGCTATACATGGGGATTCCCTGAGCATAGCACTGAGGGCCTGAATCCCTGTCTGGCTTTCTTCAGAGAGCTCACTGGCAGCTTCACTGTTGCTCTGTGCCAGCTCTTAGGCAGTTCCAAAGCCACATGCACACTGATACAATCTTTGATGTTTTGGGCTGGTTTATAATCTGTTATGTTGAGGTTTGGTTCAAGGCCTTTAGGGCAAGGAATCTCCTATGAGCTGAAATAAAAAGGTCTGATTGGGAAGACATTGGATCCTGCCAAGTGAAAGTGGCACATTTCCAACTGCACATGTTGAGTTGAGCTGCCTTGGAACTCATGCAGACAGAACACGGACATGCATTAGGCAGCTCGTTGTGGAGGGCCTGTGCTGAGCGTAAGTGGGGATTGAAAGACAGATGACTACCGTGGAATATCAATATTCCAAAAGCACGAACCAAATAGAAAGACAAGCCAAAGATGCACAAAGAGTATCATTTACTCTAAATGTGACCTCCTATACATGAGATGGTACAAAACCCACAGAATTGGAGAAGAAATTTTCTTTCTAGCTGGACAGTCAGGGTTAGAAATATCAGAGAGGCTCTGGTTACTAATGGTGCTAAAGTGAACAGACTTACTTTGACAAGTCTCGTTTTTTGACTGCTCAGATTCAACCCCCTTCCATGCGTGTTTGGGTAGTTGTCTGTCAGTACAACCTTGGAGAAAGACTCTTCTTACCTCTCTCTGCCTCTGACAACAATATATTAGGTATAGTCATGTGACCCAGGCTTGGTCAGTTGGGTTCTCCTGCTGGGACTGACTCAGGAGCAAGGGGATTAGTGTTAAGGGATGATTAGAATTGACTCATTGTGTCAATGGGGGTGTGCATTGGTTTTCAGTGGCAGCGGTAGCAGTAACCTGGTCATTATTTCTGCTATAGGATGGTTCTTGTGATTATTAATTCTTGACATTCAGAGAGCCCTGGGTTTTTTGAGTATATCCATTTTCTGTATTTGTTGCTTTAGCTTCTCACTGCTTCTACAAACCAGCATGTACCCTTCCAGTAGACTTTGTTTTTTCTGCTTCAGCTAGCTAGTCAGATTCTTTTAAGCAAGAATTCTAACAGCACCTGAACGGCAAGGGCTTTTGTCATCTGTCCTAACTCACCTGTCC